>NW_027138494.1:1200000-1519462 GCF_035084215.1 Heptranchias perlo
GTAAGATCTCGCTGACTGAAATAAGTTGATTAGATGAAAACCAACAAAAATTGACAAGAACCACGAAAAGTTCTTGTATTTTAAAATAAAATCTTACGGTATAAAAGAAAAAACTTCTTCCTCGCTGAAATCTGTTCATTTGCAGAAAACCAACAAAACCACGAAAAGTTCTTGTATTTGAAGATAAAATCTTTTTGCTTTGAAGAAGAAAGATCTAGCTGACTGAAATAAGTTCATTAGATGAAAACCAACAAAAATTGACAAGAACCACGAAAACGTCTTGTATTTTAAGATAATATCTTACTCTATTAAGGAAAAAACTTCTTGCTCGCTGAAATATGTTCATTTGCTGAAAACCATCAAAACCACGAAAAGTTCTTGTATTTGAAGATAAAATCTTTTTGCTTTGAAGAAGAAAGATCTAGCTGACTGAAATAAGTTCATTAGATGAAAACCAACAAAAATTGACAAGAACCACGAAAAGTTCTTGTATTTTAAGATAAAATCTTCCGCTATTAAGGAAAAAACTTCCAGTTGGCTGAAATCTCTTCATTTGCTGAAAACCATCAAAACCACGAAAAGTTCTTGTATTTGAAGATAAAATCTTTTTGCTTTGAAGAAGAAAGATCTAGCTGACTGAAATAAGTTCATTAGATGAAAAGCAGCAAAAATTGACAAGAACCACGAAAAGTTCTTGTATTTTAAGATAAAATCTTACGCTATTAAAGAAAAAACTTCTTGCTCGCTGAAATCTGTTCATTTGCAGAAAACCAACAAAACCACGAAAAGTTCTTGTATTTGAAGATAAAATCTTTTTCCTTTGAAGAAGAAAGATCTAGCTGACTGAAATAAGTTCATTAGATGAAAACCAACAAAAATTGACAAGAACCACGAAAACGTCTTGTATTTTAAGATAAAATCTTACGCTATTAAAGAAAAAACTTCTGGCTCGCTGAAATATGTTCATTTGCTGAAAACCAACAAAACCACGAAAACTTCTTGTATTTGAAGATAATATCTTATTCTATTAAGGAAAAAAATTCTTGCTCGCTGAAATATGTTCATTTGCTGAAAACCATCAAAACCACGAAAAGTTCTTGTATTTGAAGATAAAATCTTTTTGCTTTGAAGAAGAAAGATCTAGCTAACTGAAATAAGTTCATGAGATGAAAACCAACAAAAATTGACAAGAACCACGAAAAGTTCTTGTGTTTTAAGATAAAATCTTACGCTATTAAAGAAGATACTTCTTCCTCGCTGAAATCTGTTCATTTGCTGAAAACCATCAAAACCACGAAAAGTTCTTGTATTTGAAGATAAAATCTTTTTGCTTTGAAGAAGAAAGATCGAGCTGACTGAAATAAGTTGATTGGATGAAAACCAACAAAAATTGACAAGAAACACGAAAACTTCTTGTTGTTTAAGATAAAATCTTACTCTATTAAGGAAAAAACTTGCAGCTCGCTGAAATCTGTTCATTTGCTGAAAACCAACAAAACCACGACAAGTTCTTGTATTTGAAGATAATATCTTACTCTATTAAGGAAAAAACTTCCAGCTCGCTGAAATATGTTCATTTGCTGAAAACCATCAAAACCACGAAAAGTTCTTGTATTTGAAGATAAAATCTTTTTGCTTGGAAGAAGAAAGATCTCGCTGACTGAAATAAGTTCATTAGATGAAAACCAACAAAAATTGACAAGA
The DNA here is from genome assembly GCF_035084215.1 of Heptranchias perlo. NCBI lineage: Eukaryota > Metazoa > Chordata > Chondrichthyes > Hexanchiformes > Hexanchidae > Heptranchias > Heptranchias perlo. Next base: position 1,201,705 of record NW_027138494.1, read on the forward strand.
ACCACGAAAAGTTCTTGTATTTTAAAATAAAATCTTACGGTATTAAAGAAAAAACTTCTTCCTCGCTGAAATCTGTTCATTTGCAGAAAACCAACAAAACCACGAAAAGTTCTTGTATTTGAAGATAATATCTTTTTCCTTTGAAGAAGAAAGATCTAGCTGACTGAAATAAGTTCATTCGATGAAAACCAACAAAAATTGACAAGAACCACGAAAACTTCTTGTATTTTAAGATAATATCTTACTCTATTAAGGAAAAAACTTCTTGCTCGCTGAAATATGTTCATTTGCTGAAAACCATCAAAACCACGAAAAGTTCTTGTGTTTGAAGATAAAATCTTTTTGCTTTGAAGATGAAAGATCTAGCTGACTGAAATAAGTTAATCAGATGAAAACCAACAAAAATTGACAAGAACCACGAAAAGTTCTTGTATTTTAAGATAAAATCTTACGCTATTAACGAAAAAACTTCTGGCTCGCTGAAATATGTTCATTTGCTGAAAACCAACAAAACCACGAAAAGTTCTTGTATTTGAAGATAAAATCTTTTTGCTTGGAAGAAGAAAGATCTCGCTGACTGAAATAAGTTGATTAGATGAAAACCAACAAAAATTGACAAGAACCACGAAAAGTTCTTGTATTTTAAAATAAAATCTTACGGTATTAAAGAAAAAACATCTTGCTCGCTGAAATCTGTTCATTTGCAGAAAACCAACAAAACCACGAAAAGTTCTTGCATTTGAAGATAAAATCTTTTTGCTTTGAAGAAGAAAGATCTCGCTGACTGAAATAAGTTGATTCGATGAAAACCAACAAAAATTGACAAGAACCACGAAAAGTTCTTGTCTTTTAAGATAAAATCTTACGCTATTAAAGAAAAACCTTCTGGCTTGCTGAAATATGTTCATTTGCTGAAAACCAACAAAACCACGAAAAGTTCTTGTATTTGAAGATAAAATCTTTTTGCTTTGAAGAAGAAAGATCTAGCTGACTGAAATAAGTTCATTAGATGAAAACCAACCAAAATTGACAAGAACCACGAAAAGTTCTTGTATTTTAAGATAAAATCTTACGCTATTAAAGAAAAAACTTCTGGCTCGCTGAAATATGTTCATTTGCTGAAAACCAACAAAACCACGAAAAGTTCTTGTATTTGAAGATAAAATCTTTTTGCTTTGAAGAAGAAAGATCTCGCTGACTGAAATAAGTTGATTAGATGAAAACCAACAAAAATTGACAAGAACCACGAAAAGTTCTTGTATTTTAAAATAAAATCTTACGGTATTAAAGAAAAAACTTCTTCCTCGCTGAAATCTGTTCATTTGCAGAAAACCAACAAAACCACGAAAAGTTCTTGTATTTGAAGATAATATCTTTTTCCTTTGAAGAAGAAAGATGTAGCTGACTGAAATAAGTTCATTCGATGAAAACCAACAAAAATTGACAAGAACCACGAAAACTTCTTGTATTTTAAGATAATATCTTACTCTATTAAGGAAAAAACTTCTTGCTCGCTGAAATATGTTCATTTGCGGAAAACCATCAAAACCACGAAAAGTTCTTGTGTTTGAAGATAAAATCTTTTTGCTTTGAAGATGAAAGATCTAGCTGACTGAAATAAGTTCATCAGATGAAAACCAACAAAAATTGACAAGAACCACGAAAAGTTCTTGTATTTTAAGATAAAATCTTACGCTATTAACGAAAAAACTTCTGGCTCGCTGAAATATGTTCATTTGCTGAAAACCAACAAAACCACGAAAAGTTCTTGCATTTGAAGATAAAATCTTTTTGCTTTGAAGAAGAAAGATCTCGCTGACTGAAATAAGTTCATTCGATGAAAACCAACAAAAATTGACAAGAACCACGAAAAGTTCTTGTCTTTTAAGATAAAATCTTACGCTATTAAAGAAAAACCTTCTGGCTTGCTGAAATATGTTCATTTGCTGAAAACCAACAAAACCACGAAAAGTTCTTGTATTTGAAGATAAAATCTTTTTGCTTTGAAGAAGAAAGATCTAGCTGACTGAAATAAGTTCATTAGATGAAAACCAACAAAAATTGACAAGAACCACGAAAAGTTCTTGTATTTTAAGATAAAATCTTACGCTATTAAAGAAAAAACTTCTGGCTCGCTGAAATATGTTCATTTGCTGAAAACCAACAAAACCACGAAAAGTTCTTGTATTTGAAGATAAAATCTTTTTGCTTGGAAGAAGAAAGATCTCGCTGACTGAAATAAGTTGATTAGATGAAAACCAACAAAAATTGACAAGAACCACGAAAAGTTCTTGTATTTTAAAATAAAATCTTACGGTATTAAAGAAAAAACATCTTGCTCGCTGAAATCTGTTCATTTGCAGAAAACCAACAAAACCACGAAAAGTTCTTGCATTTGAAGATAAAATCTTTTTTTTTTGAAGAAGAAAGATCTCGCTGACTGAAATAAGTTCATTCGATGAAAACCAACAAAAATTGACAAGAACCACGAAAAGTTCTTGTCTTTTAAGATAAAATCTTACGCTATTAAAGAAAAACCTTCTGGCTTGCTGAAATATGTTCATTTGCTGAAAACCAACACAACCACGAAAAGTTCTTGTATTTGAAGATAAAATCTTTTTGCTTGGAAGAAGAAAGATCTCGCTGACTGAAATAAGTTGATTAGATGAAAACCAACAAAAATTGACAAGAACCACGAAAAGTTCTTGTATTTTAAAATAAAATCTTACGGTATTAAAGAAAAAACATCTTGCTCGCTGAAATCTGTTCATTTGCAGAAAACCAACAAAACCACGAAAAGTTCTTGCATTTGAAGATAAAATCTTTTTGCTTTGAAGAAGAAAGATCTCGCTGACTGAAATAAGTTCATTCGATGAAAACCAACAAAAATTGACAAGAACCACGAAAAGTTCTTGTCTTTTAAGATAAAATCTTACGCTATTAAAGAAAAACCTTCTGGCTTGCTGAAATATGTTCATTTGCTGAAAACCAACACAACCACGAAAAGTTCTTGTATTTGAAGATAAAATCTTTTTGCTTGGAAGAAGAAAGATCTCGCTGACTGAAATAAGTTGATTAGATGAAAACCAACAAAAATTGACAAGAACCACGAAAAGTTCTTGTATTTTAAAATAAAATCTTACGGTATTAAAGAAAAAACATCTTGCTCGCTGAAATCTGTTCATTTGCAGAAAACCAACAAAACCACGAAAAGTTCTTGCATTTGAAGATAAAATCTTTTTGCTTTGAAGAAGAAAGATCTCGCTGACTGAAATAAGTTGATTCGATGAAAACCAACAAAAATTGACAAGAACCACGAAAAGTTCTTGTCTTTTAAGATAAAATCTTACGCTATTAAAGAAAAACCTTCTGGCTTGCTGAAATATGTTCATTTGCTGAAAACCAACAAAACCACGAAAAGTTCTTGTATTTGAAGATAAAATCTTTTTGCTTTGAAGAAGAAAGATCTAGCTGACTGAAATAAGTTCATTAGATGAAAACCAACCAAAATTGACAAGAACCACGAAAAGTTCTTGTATTTTAAGATAAAATCTTACGCTATTAAAGAAAAAACTTCTGGCTCGCTGAAATATGTTCATTTGCTGAAAACCAACAAAACCACGAAAAGTTCTTGTATTTGAAGATAAAATCTTTTTGCTTGGAAGAAGAAAGATCTCGCTGACTGAAATAAGTTGATTAGATGAAAACCAACAAAAATTGACAAGAACCACGAAAAGTTCTTGTATTTTAAAATAAAATCTTACGGTATTAAAGAAAAAACTTCTTCCTCGCTGAAATCTGTTCATTTGCAGAAAACCAACAAAACCATGAAAAGTTCTTGTATTTGAAGATAATATCTTTTTCCTTTGAAGAAGAAAGATGTAGCTGACTGAAATAAGTTCATTCGATGAAAACCAACAAAAATTGACAAGAACCACGAAAACTTCTTGTATTTTAAGATAATATCTTACTCTATTAAGGAAAAAACTTCTTGCTCGCTGAAATATGTTCATTTGCGGAAAACCATCAAAACCACGAAAAGTTCTTGTGTTTGAAGATAAAATCTTTTTGCTTTGAAGATGAAAGATCTAGCTGACTGAAATAAGTTCATCAGATGAAAACCAACAAAAATTGACAAGAACCACGAAAAGTTCTTGTATTTTAAGATAAAATCTTACGCTATTAACCAAAAAACTTCTGGCTCGCTGAAATATGTTCATTTGCTGAAAACCAACAAAACCACGAAAAGTTCTTGCATTTGAAGATAAAATCTTTTTGCTTTGAAGAAGAAAGATCTCGCTGACTGAAATAAGTTCATTCGATGAAAACCAACAAAAATTGACAAGAACCACGAAAAGTTCTTGTCTTTTAAGATAAAATCTTACGCTATTAAAGAAAAACCTTCTGGCTTGCTGAAATATGTTCATTTGCTGAAAACCAACAAAACCACGAAAAGTTCTTGTATTTGAAGATAAAATCTTTTTGCTTTGAAGAAGAAAGATCTAGCTGACTGAAATAAGTTCATTAGATGAAAACCAACAAAAATTGACAAGAACCACGAAAAGTTCTTGTATTTTAAGATAAAATCTTACGCTATTAAAGAAAAAACTTCTGGCTCGCTGAAATATGTTCATTTGCTGAAAACCAACAAAACCACGAAAAGTTCTTGTATTTGAAGATAAAATCTTTTTGCTTGGAAGAAGAAAGATCTCGCTGACTGAAATAAGTTGATTAGATGAAAACCAACAAAAATTGACAAGAACCACGAAAAGTTCTTGTATTTTAAAATAAAATCTTACGGTATTAAAGAAAAAACATCTTGCTCGCTGAAATCTGTTCATTTGCAGAAAACCAACAAAACCACGAAAAGTTCTTGCATTTGAAGATAAAATCTTTTTGCTTTGAAGAAGAAAGATCTCGCTGACTGAAATAAGTTCATTCGATGAAAACCAACAAAAATTGACAAGAACCACGAAAAGTTCTTGTCTTTTAAGATAAAATCTTACGCTATTAAAGAAAAACCTTCTGGCTTGCTGAAATATGTTCATTTGCTGAAAACCAACACAACCACGAAAAGTTCTTGTATTTGAAGATAAAATCTTTTTGCTTGGAAGAAGAAAGATCTCGCTGACTGAAATAAGTTGATTAGATGAAAACCAACAAAAATTGACAAGAACCACGAAAAGTTCTTGTATTTTAAAATAAAATCTTACGGTATTAAAGAAAATACTTCTTCCTCGCTGAAATCTGTTCATTTGCAGAAAACCAACAAAACCACGAAAAGTTCTTGTATTTGAAGATAAAATCTTTTTCCTTTGAAGAAGAAAGATCTCGCTGACTGAAATAAGTTCATTCGATGAAAACCAACAAAAATTGACAAGAACCACGAAAACTTCTTGTATTTTAAGATAATATCTTACTCTATTAAGGAAAAAACTTCTTGCTCGCTGAAATATGTTCATTTGCTGAAAACCATCAAAACCACGAAAAGTTCTTGTATTTGAAGTTAAAATCTTTTTGCTTTGAAGAAGAAAGATCTAGCTGACTGAAATAAGTTCATTAGATGAAAACCAACAAAAATTGACAAGAACCACGAAACGTTCTTGTATTTTAAGATAAAATCTTACGCTATTAAAGAAAAAACTTCTTGCTCGCTGAAATCTGTTCATTTGCAGAAAACCAACAAAACCACGAAAAGTTCTTGTATTTGAAGATAAAATCTTTTTGCTTTGAAGAAGAAACATCTAGCTGACTGAAATAAGTTCATGACATGAAAACCAACAAAAATTGACAAGAACCACGAAAACTTCTTGTATTTTAAGATAATATCTTACTCTATTAAGGAAAAAACTTCTTGCTCGCTGAAATATGTTCATTTGCGGAAAACCATCAAAACCACGAAAAGTTCTTGTGTTTGAAGATAAAATCTTTTTGCTTTGAAGATGAAAGATCTAGCTGACTGAAATAAGTTCATCAGATGAAAACCAACAAAAATTGACAAGAACCACGAAAAGTTCTTGTATTTTAAGATAAAATCTTACGCTATTAACCAAAAAACTTCTGGCTCGCTGAAATATGTTCATTTGCTGAAAACCAACAAAACCACGAAAAGTTCTTGCATTTGAAGATAAAATCTTTTTGCTTTGAAGAAGAAAGATCTCGCTGACTGAAATAAGTTCATTCGATGAAAACCAACAAAAATTGACAAGAACCACGAAAAGTTCTTGTCTTTTAAGATAAAATCTTACGCTATTAAAGAAAAACCTACTGGCTTGCTGAAATATGTTCATTTGCTGAAAACCAACAAAACCACGAAAAGTTCTTGTATTTGAAGATAAAATCTTTTTGCTTTGAAGAAGAAAGATCTAGCTGACTGAAATAAGTTCATTAGATGAAAACCAACAAAAATTGACAAGAACCACGAAAAGTTCTTGTATTTTAAGATAAAATCTTACGCTATTAAAGAAAAAACTTCTGGCTCGCTGAAATATGTTCATTTGCTGAAAACCAACAAAACCACGAAAAGTTCTTGTATTTGAAGATAAAATCTTTTTGCTTGGAAGAAGAAAGATCTCGCTGACTGAAATAAGTTGATTAGATGAAAACCAACAAAAATTGACAAGAACCACGAAAAGTTCTTGTATTTTAAAATAAAATCTTACGGTATTAAAGAAAAAACATCTTGCTCGCTGAAATCTGTTCATTTGCAGAAAACCAACAAAACCACGAAAAGTTCTTGCATTTGAAGATAAAATCTTTTTGCTTTGAAGAAGAAAGATCTCGCTGACTGAAATAAGTTCATTCGATGAAAACCAACAAAAATTGACAAGAACCACGAAAAGTTCTTGTCTTTTAAGATAAAATCTTACGCTATTAAAGAAAAACCTTCTGGCTTGCTGAAATATGTTCATTTGCTGAAAACCAACACAACCACGAAAAGTTCTTGTATTTGAAGATAAAATCTTTTTGCTTGGAAGAAGAAAGATCTCGCTGACTGAAATAAGTTGATTAGATGAAAACCAACAAAAATTGACAAGAACCACGAAAAGTTCTTGTATTTTAAAATAAAATCTTACGGTATTAAAGAAAATACTTCTTCCTCGCTGAAATCTGTTCATTTGCAGAAAACCAACAAAACCACGAAAAGTTCTTGTATTTGAAGATAAAATCTTTTTCCTTTGAAGAAGAAAGATCTCGCTGACTGAAATAAGTTCATTCGATGAAAACCAACAAAAATTGACAAGAACCACGAAAACTTCTTGTATTTTAAGATAATATCTTACTCTATTAAGGAAAAAACTTCTTGCTCGCTGAAATATGTTCATTTGCTGAAAACCATCAAAACCACGAAAAGTTCTTGTATTTGAAGATAAAATCTTTTTGCTTTGAAGAAGAAAGATCTAGCTGACTGAAATAAGTTCATTAGATGAAAACCAACAAAAATTGACAAGAACCACGAAAAGTTCTTGTATTTTAAGATAAAATCTTACGCTATTAAAGAAAAAACTTCTTGCTCGCTGAAATCTGTTCATTTGCAGAAAACCAACAAAACCACGAAAAGTTCTTGTATTTGAAGATAAAATCTTTTTGCTTTGAAGAAGAAACATCTAGCTGACTGAAATAAGTTCATGACATGAAAACCAACAAAAATTGACAAGAACCACGAAAAGTTCTTGTATTTTAAGATAATATCTTACTCTATTAAGGAAAAAACTTCCAGCTCGCTGAAATATGTTCATTTGCTGAAAACCATCAAAACCACGAAAAGTTCTTGTATTTGAAGATAAAATCTTTTTGCTTTGAAGAAGAAAGATCTCGCTGACTGAAATAAGTTCATTCGATGAAAACCAACAAAAATTGACAAGAACCACGAAAACTTCTTGTATTTTAAGATAATATCTTACTCTATTAAGGAAAAAACTTCTTGCTCGCTGAAATATGTTCATTTGCTGAAAACCATCAAAACCACGAAAAGTTCTTGTATTTGAAGATAAAATCTTTTTGCTTTGAAGAAGAAAGATCTAGCTGACTGAAATAAGTTCATTAGATGAAAACCAACAAAAATTGACAAGAACCACGAAAAGTTCTTGTATTTTAAGATAAAATCTTACGCTATTAAAGAAAAAACATCTTGCTCGCTGAAATCTGTTCATTTGCAGAAAACCAACAAAACCACGAAAAGTTCTTGCATTTGAAGATAAAATCTTTTTGCTTTGAAGAAGAAAGATCTCGCTGACTGAAATAAGTTCATTCGATGAAAACCAACAAAAATTGACAAGAACCACGAAAAGTTCTTGTCTTTTAAGGTAAAATCTTACGCTATTAAAGAAAAACCTTCTGGCTTGCTGAAATATGTTCATTTGCTGAAAACCAACAAAACCACGAAAAGTTCTTGTATTTGAAGATAAAATCTTTTTGCTTTGAAGAAGAAAGATCTAGCTGACTGAAATAAGTTCATTAGATGAAAACCAACCAAAATTGACAAGAACCACGAAAAGTTCTTGTATTTTAAGATAAAATCTTACGCTATTAAAGAAAAAACTTCTGGCTCACTGAAATATGTTCATTTGCTGAAAACCAACAAAACCACGAAAAGTTCTTGTATTTGAAGATAAAATCTTTTTGCTTGGAAGAAGAAAGATCTCGCTGACTGAAATAAGTTGATTAGATGAAAACCAACAAAAATTGACAAGAACCACGAAAAGTTCTTGTATTTTAAAATAAAATCTTACGGTATTAAAGAAAAAACTTCTTCCTCGCTGAAATCTGTTCATTTGCAGAAAACCAACAAAACCACGAAAAGTTCTTGTATTTGAAGATAAAATCTTTTTCCTTTGAAGAAGAAAGATCTCGCTGACTGAAATAAGTTCATTCGATGAAAACCAACAAAAATTGACAAGAACCACGAAAACTTCTTGTATTTTAAGATAATATCTTACTCTATTAAGGAAAAAACTTCTTGCTCGCTGAAATATGTTCATTTGCTGAAAACCATCAAAACCACGAAAAGTTCTTGTATTTGAAGATAAAATCTTTTTGCTTTGAAGAAGAAAGATCTAGCTGACTGAAATAAGTTCATTAGATGAAAACCAACAAAAATTGACAAGAACCACGAAAAGTTCTTGTATTTTAAGATAAAATCTTACGCTATTAAAGAAAAAACTTCTTGCTCGCTGAAATCTGTTCATTTGCAGAAAACCAACAAAACCACGAAAAGTTCTTGTATTTGAAGATAAAATCTTTTTGCTTTGAAGAAGAAACATCTAGCTGACTGAAATAAGTTCATGACATGAAAACCAACAAAAATTGACAAGAACCACGAAAAGTTCTTGTATTTTAAGATAATATCTTACTCTATTAAGGAAAAAACTTCCAGCTCACTGAAATATGTTCATTTGCTGAAAACCATCAAAACCACGAAAAGTTCTTGTATTTGAAGATAAAATCTTTTTGCTTTGAAGAAGAAAGATCTCGCTGACTGAAATAAGTTCATTAGATGAAAACCAACAAAAATTGACAAGAACCACGAAAACTTCTTGTATTTTAAGATAATATCTTACTCTATTAAGGAAAAAACTTCTTGCTCGCTGAAATATGTTCATTTGCTGAAAACCATCAAAACCACGAAAAGTTCTTGTATTTGAAGATAAAATCTTTTTGCTTTGAAGAAGAAAGATCTAGCTGACTGAAATAAGTTCATTAGATGAAAACCAACAAAAATTGACAAGAACCACGAAAAGTTCTTGTATTTTAAGATAAAATCTTACGCTATTAAAGAAAAAACATCTTGCTCGCTGAAATCTGTTCATTTGCAGAAAACCAACAAAACCACGAAAAGTTCTTGCATTTGAAGATAAAATCTTTTTGCTTTGAAGAAGAAAGATCTCGCTGACTGAAATAAGTTCATTCGATGAAAACCAACAAAAATTGACAAGAACCACGAAAAGTTCTTGTCTTTTAAGGTAAAATCTTACGCTATTAAAGAAAAACCTTCTGGCTTGCTGAAATATGTTCATTTGCTGAAAACCAACAAAACCACGAAAAGTTCTTGTATTTGAAGATAAAATCTTTTTGCTTTGAAGAAGAAAGATCTAGCTGACTGAAATAAGTTCATTAGATGAAAACCAACCAAAATTGACAAGAACCACGAAAAGTTCTTGTATTTTAAGATAAAATCTTACGCTATTAAAGAAAAAACTTCTGGCTCGCTGAAATATGTTCATTTGCTGAAAACCAACAAAACCACGAAAAGTTCTTGTATTTGAAGATAAAATCTTTTTGCTTGGAAGAAGAAAGATCTCGCTGACTGAAATAAGTTGATTAGATGAAAACCAACAAAAATTGACAAGAACCACGAAAAGTTCTTGTATTTTAAAATAAAATCTTACGCTATTAAAGAAAAAACATCTTGCTCGCTGAAATCTGTTCATTTGCAGAAAACCAACAAAACCACGAAAAGTTCTTGCATTTGAAGATAAAATCTTTTTGCTTTGAAGAAGAAAGATCTCGCTGACTGAAATAAGTTCATTCGATGAAAACCAACAAAAATTGACAAGAACCACGAAAAGTTCTTGTCTTTTAAGGTAAAATCTTACGCTATTAAAGAAAAACCTTCTGGCTTGCTGAAATATGTTCATTTGCTGAAAACCAACAAAACCACGAAAAGTTCTTGTATTTGAAGATAAAATCTTTTTGCTTTGAAGAAGAAAGATCTAGCTGACTGAAATAAGTTCATTAGATGAAAACCAACCAAAATTGACAAGAACCACGAAAAGTTCTTGTATTTTAAGATAAAATCTTACGCTATTAAAGAAAAAACTTCTGGCTCGCTGAAATATGTTCATTTGCTGAAAACCAACAAAACCACGAAAAGTTCTTGTATTTGAAGATAAAATCTTTTTGCTTGGAAGAAGAAAGATCTCGCTGACTGAAATAAGTTGATTAGATGAAAACCAACAAAAATTGACAAGAACCACGAAAAGTTCTTGTATTTTAAAATAAAATCTTACGGTATTAAAGAAAAAACTTCTTCCTCGCTGAAATCTGTTCATTTGCAGAAAACCAACAAAACCACGAAAAGTTCTTGTATTTGAAGATAAAATCTTTTTCCTTTGAAGAAGAAAGATCTCGCTGACTGAAATAAGTTCATTCGATGAAAACCAACAAAAATTGACAAGAACCACGAAAACTTCTTGTATTTTAAGATAATATCTTACTCTATTAAGGAAAAAACTTCTTGCTCGCTGAAATATGTTCATTTGCTGAAAACCATCAAAACCACGAAAAGTTCTTGTATTTGAAGATAAAATCTTTTTGCTTTGAAGAAGAAAGATCTAGCTGACTGAAATAAGTTCATTAGATGAAAACCAACAAAAATTGACAAGAACCACGAAAAGTTCTTGTATTTTAAGATAAAATCTTACGCTATTAAAGAAAAAACTTCTTGCTCGCTGAAATCTGTTCATTTGCAGAAAACCAACAAAACCACGAAAAGTTCTTGTATTTGAAGATAAAATCTTTTTGCTTTGAAGAAGAAACATCTAGCTGACTGAAATAAGTTCATGACATGAAAACCAACAAAAATTGACAAGAACCACGAAAAGTTCTTGTATTTTAAGATAATATCTTACTCTATTAAGGAAAAAACTTCCAGCTCGCTGAAATATGTTCATTTGCTGAAAACCATCAAAACCACGAAAAGTTCTTGTATTTGAAGATAAAATCTTTTTGCTTTGAAGAAGAAAGATCTCGCTGACTGAAATAAGTTCATTAGATGAAAACCAACAAAAATTGACAAGAACCACGAAAACTTCTTGTATTTTAAGATAATATCTTACTCTATTAAGGAAAAAACTTCTTGCTCGCTGAAATATGTTCATTTGCTGAAAACCATCAAAACCACGAAAAGTTCTTGTATTTGAAGATAAAATCTTTTTGCTTTGAAGAAGAAAGATCTAGCTGACTGAAATAAGTTCATTAGATGAAAACCAACAAAAATTGACAAGAACCACGAAAAGTTCTTGTATTTTAAGATAAAATCTTACGCTATTGAAGAAAAAACATCTTGCTCGCTGAAATCTGTTCATTTGCAGAAAACCAACAAAACCACGAAAAGTTCTTGCATTTGAAGATAAAATCTTTTTGCTTTGAAGAAGAAAGATCTCGCTGACTGAAATAAGTTCATTCGATGAAAACCAACAAAAATTGACAAGAACCACGAAAAGTTCTTGTCTTTTAAGGTAAAATCTTACGCTATTAAAGAAAAACCTTCTGGCTTGCTGAAATATGTTCATTTGCTGAAAACCAACAAAACCACGAAAAGTTCTTGTATTTGAAGATAAAATCTTTTTGCTTTGAAGAAGAAAGATCTAGCTGACTGAAATAAGTTCATTAGATGAAAACCAACCAAAATTGACAAGAACCACGAAAAGTTCTTGTATTTTAAGATAAAATCTTACGCTATTAAAGAAAAAACTTCTGGCTCGCTGAAATATGTTCATTTGCTGAAAACCAACAAAACCACGAAAAGTTCTTGTATTTGAAGATAAAATCTTTTTGCTTGGAAGAAGAAAGATCTCGCTGACTGAAATAAGTTGATTAGATGAAAACCAACAAAAATTGACAAGAACCACGAAAAGTTCTTGTATTTTAAAATAAAATCTTACGCTATTAAAGAAAAAACATCTTGCTCGCTGAAATCTGTTCATTTGCAGAAAACCAACAAAACCACGAAAAGTTCTTGCATTTGAAGATAAAATCTTTTTGCTTTGAAGAAGAAAGATCTCGCTGACTGAAATAAGTTCATTCGATGAAAACCAACAAAAATTGACAAGAACCACGAAAAGTTCTTGTCTTTTAAGGTAAAATCTTACGCTATTAAAGAAAAACCTTCTGGCTTGCTGAAATATGTTCATTTGCTGAAAACCAACAAAACCACGAAAAGTTCTTGTATTTGAAGATAAAATCTTTTTGCTTTGAAGAAGAAAGATCTAGCTGACTGAAATAAGTTCATTAGATGAAAACCAACCAAAATTGACAAGAACCACGAAAAGTTCTTGTATTTTAAGATAAAATCTTACGCTATTAAAGAAAAAACTTCTGGCTCGCTGAAATATGTTCATTTGCTGAAAACCAACAAAACCACGAAAAGTTCTTGTATTTGAAGATAAAATCTTTTTGCTTGGAAGAAGAAAGATCTCGCTGACTGAAATAAGTTGATTAGATGAAAACCAACAAAAATTGACAAGAACCACGAAAAGTTCTTGTATTTTAAAATAAAATCTTACGGTATTAAAGAAAAAACTTCTTCCTCGCTGAAATCTGTTCATTTGCAGAAAACCAACAAAACCACGAAAAGTTCTTGTATTTGAAGATAAAATCTTTTTCCTTTGAAGAAGAAAGATCTCGCTGACTGAAATAAGTTCATTCGATGAAAACCAACAAAAATTGACAAGAACCACGAAAACTTCTTGTATTTTAAGATAATATCTTACTCTATTAAGGAAAAAACTTCTTGCTCGCTGAAATATGTTCATTTGCTGAAAACCATCAAAACCACGAAAAGTTCTTGTATTTGAAGATAAAATATTTTTGCTTTGAAGAAGAAAGATCTAGCTGACTGAAATAAGTTCATTAGATGAAAACCAACAAAAATTGACAAGAACCACGAAAAGTTCTTGTATTTTAAGATAAAATCTTACGCTATTAAAGAAAAAACTTCTTGCTCGCTGAAATCTGTTCATTTGCAGAAAACCAACAAAACCACGAAAAGTTCTTGTATTTGAAGATAAAATCTTTTTGCTTTGAAGAAGAAACATCTAGCTGACTGAAATAAGTTCATGACATGAAAACCAACAAAAATTGACAAGAACCACGAAAAGTTCTTGTATTTTAAGATAATATCTTACTCTATTAAGGAAAAAACTTCCAGCTCGCTGAAATATGTTCATTTGCTGAAAACCATCAAAACCACGAAAAGTTCTTGTATTTGAAGATAAAATCTTTTTGCTTTGAAGAAGAAAGATCTCGCTGACTGAAATAAGTTCATTAGATGAAAACCAACAAAAATTGACAAGAACCACGAAAAGTTCTTGTCTTTTAAGGTAAAATCTTACGCTATTAAAGAAAAACCTTCTGGCTTGCTGAAATATGTTCATTTGCTGAAAACCAACAAAACCACGAAAAGTTCTTGTATTTGAAGATAAAATCTTTTTGCTTTGAAGAAGAAAGATCTAGCTGACTGAAATAAGTTCATTAGATGAAAACCAACCAAAATTGACAAGAACCACGAAAAGTTCTTGTATTTTAAGATAAAATCTTACGCTATTAAAGAAAAAACTTCTGGCTCGCTGAAATATGTTCATTTGCTGAAAACCAACAAAACCACGAAAAGTTCTTGTATTTGAAGATAAAATCTTTTTGCTTGGAAGAAGAAAGATCTCGCTGACTGAAATAAGTTGATTAGATGAAAACCAACAAAAATTGACAAGAACCACGAAAAGTTCTTGTATTTTAAAATAAAATCTTACGGTATTAAAGAAAAAACTTCTTCCTCGCTGAAATCTGTTCATTTGCAGAAAACCAATAAAACCACGAAAAGTTCTTGTATTTGAAGATAATATCTTTTTCCTTTGAAGAAGAAAGATCTCGCTGACTGAAATAAGTTCATTCGATGAAAACCAACAAAAATTGACAAGAACCACGAAAACTTCTTGTATTTTAAGATAATATCTTACTCTATTAAGGAAAAAACTTCTTGCTCGCTGAAATATGTTCATTTGCTGAAAACCATCAAAACCACGAAAAGTTCTTGTATTTGAAGATAAAATCTTTTTGCTTTGAAGAAGAAAGATCTAGCTGACTGAAATAAGTTCATTAGATGAAAACCAACAAAAATTGACAAGAACCACGAAAAGTTCTTGTATTTTAAGATAAAATCTTACGCTATTAAAGAAAAAACTTCTTGCTCGCTGAAATCTGTTCATTTGCAGAAAACCAACAAAACCACGAAAAGTTCTTGTATTTGAAGATAAAATCTTTTTGCTTTGAAGAAGAAACATCTAGCTGACTGAAATAAGTTCATGACATGAAAACCAACAAAAATTGACAAGAACCACGAAAAGTTCTTGTATTTTAAGATAATATCTTACTCTATTAAGGAAAAAACTTCCAGCTCGCTGAAATATGTTCATTTGCTGAAAACCATCAAAACCACGAAAAGTTCTTGTATTTGAAGATAAAATCTTTTTGCTTTGAAGAAGAAAGATCTCGCTGACTGAAATAAGTTCATTAGATGAAAACCAACAAAAATTGACAAGAACCACGAAAACTTCTTGTATTTTAAGATAATATCTTACTCTATTAAGGAAAAAACTTCTTGCTCGCTGAAATATGTTCATTTGCTGAAAACCATCAAAACCACGAAAAGTTCTTGTATTTGAAGATAAAATCTTTTTGCTTTGAAGAAGAAAGATCTAGCTGACTGAAATAAGTTCATTAGATGAAAACCAACAAAAATTGACAAGAACCACGAAAAGTTCTTGTATTTTAAGATAAAATCTTACGCTATTAAAGAAAAAACATCTTGCTCGCTGAAATCTGTTCATTTGCAGAAAACCAACAAAACCACGAAAAGTTCTTGCATTTGAAGATAAAATCTTTTTGCTTTGAAGAAGAAAGATCTCGCTGACTGAAATAAGTTCATTCGATGAAAACCAACAAAAATTGACAAGAACCACGAAAAGTTCTTGTCTTTTAAGGTAAAATCTTACGCTATTAAAGAAAAACCTTCTGGCTTGCTGAAATATGTTCATTTGCTGAAAACCAACAAAACCACGAAAAGTTCTTGTATTTGAAGATAAAATCTTTTTGCTTTGAAGAAGAAAGATCTAGCTGACTGAAATAAGTTCATTAGATGAAAACCAACCAAAATTGACAAGAACCACGAAAAGTTCTTGTATTTTAAGATAAAATCTTACGCTATTAAAGAAAAAACTTCTGGCTCGCTGAAATATGTTCATTTGCTGAAAACCAACAAAACCACGAAAAGTTCTTGTATTTGAAGATAAAATCTTTTTGCTTGGAAGAAGAAAGATCTCGCTGACTGAAATAAGTTGATTAGATGAAAACCAACAAAAATTGACAAGAACCACGAAAAGTTCTTGTATTTTAAAATAAAATCTTACGCTATTAAAGAAAAAACATCTTGCTCGCTGAAATCTGTTCATTTGCAGAAAACCAACAAAACCACGAAAAGTTCTTGCATTTGAAGATAAAATCTTTTTGCTTTGAAGAAGAAAGATCTCGCTGACTGAAATAAGTTCATTCGATGAAAACCAACAAAAATTGACAAGAACCACGAAAAGTTCTTGTCTTTTAAGGTAAAATCTTACGCTATTAAAGAAAAACCTTCTGGCTTGCTGAAATATGTTCATTTGCTGAAAACCAACAAAACCACGAAAAGTTCTTGTATTTGAAGATAAAATCTTTTTGCTTTGAAGAAGAAAGATCTAGCTGACTGAAATAAGTTCATTAGATGAAAACCAACCAAAATTGACAAGAACCACGAAAAGTTCTTGTATTTTAAGATAAAATCTTACGCTATTAAAGAAAAAACTTCTGGCTCGCTGAAATATGTTCATTTGCTGAAAACCAACAAAACCACGAAAAGTTCTTGTATTTGAAGATAAAATCTTTTTGCTTGGAAGAAGAAAGATCTCGCTGACTGAAATAAGTTGATTAGATGAAAACCAACAAAAATTGACAAGAACCACGAAAAGTTCTTGTATTTTAAAATAAAATCTTACGGTATTAAAGAAAAAACTTCTTCCTCGCTGAAATCTGTTCATTTGCAGAAAACCAACAAAACCACGAAAAGTTCTTGTATTTGAAGATAAAATCTTTTTCCTTTGAAGAAGAAAGATCTCGCTGACTGAAATAAGTTCATTCGATGAAAACCAACAAAAATTGACAAGAACCACGAAAACTTCTTGTATTTTAAGATAATATCTTACTCTATTAAGGAAAAAACTTCTTGCTCGCTGAAATATGTTCATTTGCTGAAAACCATCAAAACCACGAAAAGTTCTTGTATTTGAAGATAAAATCTTTTTGCTTTGAAGAAGAAAGATCTAGCTGACTGAAATAAGTTCATTAGATGAAAACCAACAAAAATTGACAAGAACCACGAAAAGTTCTTGTATTTTAAGATAAAATCTTACGCTATTAAAGAAAAAACTTCTTGCTCGCTGAAATCTGTTCATTTGCAGAAAACCAACAAAACCACGAAAAGTTCTTGTATTTGAAGATAAAATCTTTTTGCTTTGAAGAAGAAACATCTAGCTGACTGAAATAAGTTCATGACATGAAAACCAACAAAAATTGACAAGAACCACGAAAAGTTCTTGTATTTTAAGATAATATCTTACTCTATTAAGGAAAAAACTTCCAGCTCGCTGAAATATGTTCATTTGCTGAAAACCATCAAAACCACGAAAAGTTCTTGTATTTGAAGATAAAATCTTTTTGCTTTGAAGAAGAAAGATCTCGCTGACTGAAATAAGTTCATTAGATGAAAACCAACAAAAATTGACAAGAACCACGAAAACTTCTTGTATTTTAAGATAATATCTTACTCTATTAAGGAAAAAACTTCTTGCTCGCTGAAATATGTTCATTTGCTGAAAACCATCAAAACCACGAAAAGTTCTTGTATTTGAAGATAAAATCTTTTTGCTTTGAAGAAGAAAGATCTAGCTGACTGAAATAAGTTCATTAGATGAAAACCAACAAAAATTGACAAGAACCACGAAAAGTTCTTGTATTTTAAGATAAAATCTTACGCTATTGAAGAAAAAACATCTTGCTCGCTGAAATCTGTTCATTTGCAGAAAACCAACAAAACCACGAAAAGTTCTTGCATTTGAAGATAAAATCTTTTTGCTTTGAAGAAGAAAGATCTCGCTGACTGAAATAAGTTCATTCGATGAAAACCAACAAAAATTGACAAGAACCACGAAAAGTTCTTGTCTTTTAAGGTAAAATCTTACGCTATTAAAGAAAAACCTTCTGGCTTGCTGAAATATGTTCATTTGCTGAAAACCAACAAAACCACGAAAAGTTCTTGTATTTGAAGATAAAATCTTTTTGCTTTGAAGAAGAAAGATCTAGCTGACTGAAATAAGTTCATTAGATGAAAACCAACCAAAATTGACAAGAACCACGAAAAGTTCTTGTATTTTAAGATAAAATCTTACGCTATTAAAGAAAAAACTTCTGGCTCGCTGAAATATGTTCATTTGCTGAAAACCAACAAAACCACGAAAAGTTCTTGTATTTGAAGATAAAATCTTTTTGCTTGGAAGAAGAAAGATCTCGCTGACTGAAATAAGTTGATTAGATGAAAACCAACAAAAATTGACAAGAACCACGAAAAGTTCTTGTATTTTAAAATAAAATCTTACGGTATTAAAGAAAAAACTTCTTCCTCGCTGAAATCTGTTCATTTGCAGAAAACCAACAAAACCACGAAAAGTTCTTGTATTTGAAGATAATATCTTTTTCCTTTGAAGAAGAAAGATCTAGCTGACTGAAATAAGTTCATTCGATGAAAACCAACAAAAATTGACAAGAACCACGAAAACTTCTTGTATTTTAAGATAATATCTTACTCTATTAAGGAAAAAACTTCTTGCTCGCTGAAATATGTTCATTTGCTGAAAACCATCAAAACCACGAAAAGTTCTTGTGTTTGAAGATAAAATCTTTTTGCTTTGAAGATGAAAGATCGAGCTGACTGAAATAAGTTCATCAGATGAAAACCAACAAAAATTGACAAGAACCACGAAAAGTTCTTGTATTTTAAGATAAAATCTTACGCTATTAACGAAAAAACTTCTGGCTCGCTGAAATATGTTCATTTGCTGAAAACCAACAAAACCACGAAAAGTTCTTGTATTTGAAGATAAAATCTTTTTGCTTGGAAGAAGAAAGATCTCGCTGACTGAAATAAGTTGATTAGATGAAAACCAACAAAAATTGACAAGAACCACGAAAAGTTCTTGTCTTTTAAGATAAAATCTTACGCTATTAAAGAAAAACCTTCTGGCTTGCTGAAATATGTTCATTTGCTGAAAACCAACAAAACCACGAAAAGTTCTTGTATTTGAAGATAAAATCTTTTTGCTTTGAAGAAGAAAGATCTAGCTGACAGAAATAATTTCATTAGATGAATACCAACAAAAATTGACAAGAACCACGAAAAGTTCTTGTATTTTAAGATAAAATCTTACGCTATTAAAGAAAAAACTTCTGGCTCGCTGAAATATGTTCATTTGCTGAAAACCAACAAAACCACGAAAAGTTCTTGTATTTGAAGATAAAATCTTTTTGCTTGGAAGAAGAAAGATCTCGCTGACTGAAATAAGTTGATTAGATGAAAACCAACAAAAATTGACAAGAACCACGAAAAGTTCTTGTATTTTAAAATAAAATCTTACGGTATTAAAGAAAAAACTTCTTCCTCGCTGAAATCTGTTCATTTGCAGAAAACCAACAAAACCACGAAAAGTTCTTGTATTTGAAGATAAAATCTTTTTCCTTTGAAGAAGAAAGATCTCGCTGACTGAAATAAGTTCATTCGATGAAAACCAACAAAAATTGACAAGAACCACGAAAACTTCTTGTATTTTAAGATAATATCTTACTCTATTAAGGAAAAAACTTCTTGCTCGCTGAAATATGTTCATTTGCTGAAAACCATCAAAACCACGAAAAGTTCTTGTATTTGAAGATAAAATCTTTTTGCTTTGAAGAAGAAAGATCTAGCTGACTGAAATAAGTTCATCAGATGAAAACCAACAAAAATTGACAAGAACCACGAAAAGTTCTTGTATTTTAAGATAAAATCTTACGCTATTAACGAAAAAACTTCTGGCTCGCTGAAATCTGTTCATTTGCTGAAAACCAACAAAACCACGAAAAGTTATTGTATTTGAAGATAAAATCTTTTTGCTTGGAAGAAGTAAGATCTCGCTGACTGAAATAAGTTGATTAGATGAAAACCAACAAAAATTGACAAGAACCACGAAAAGTTCTTGTATTTTAAAATAAAATCTTACGGTATAAAAGAAAAAACTTCTTCCTCGCTGAAATCTGTTCATTTGCAGAAAACCAACAAAACCACGAAAAGTTCTTGTATTTGAAGATAAAATCTTTTTGCTTTGAAGAAGAAAGATCTAGCTGACTGAAATAAGTTCATTAGATGAAAACCAACAAAAATTGACAAGAACCACGAAAACGTCTTGTATTTTAAGATAATATCTTACTCTATTAAGGAAAAAACTTCTTGCTCGCTGAAATATGTTCATTTGCTGAAAACCATCAAAACCACGAAAAGTTCTTGTATTTGAAGATAAAATCTTTTTGCTTTGAAGAAGAAAGATCTAGCTGACTGAAATAAGTTCATTAGATGAAAACCAACAAAAATTGACAAGAACCACGAAAAGTTCTTGTATTTTAAGATAAAATCTTCCGCTATTAAGGAAAAAACTTCCAGTTGGCTGAAATCTCTTCATTTGCTGAAAACCATCAAAACCACGAAAAGTTCTTGTATTTGAAGATAAAATCTTTTTGCTTTGAAGAAGAAAGATCTAGCTGACTGAAATAAGTTCATTAGATGAAAAGCAGCAAAAATTGACAAGAACCACGAAAAGTTCTTGTATTTTAAGATAAAATCTTACGCTATTAAAGAAAAAACTTCTTGCTCGCTGAAATCTGTTCATTTGCAGAAAACCAACAAAACCACGAAAAGTTCTTGTATTTGAAGATAAAATCTTTTTCCTTTGAAGAAGAAAGATCTAGCTGACTGAAATAAGTTCATTAGATGAAAACCAACAAAAATTGACAAGAACCACGAAAACGTCTTGTATTTTAAGATAAAATCTTACGCTATTAAAGAAAAAACTTCTGGCTCGCTGAAATATGTTCATTTGCTGAAAACCAACAAAACCACGAAAAGTTCTTGTATTTGAAGATAAAATCTTTTTGCTTTGAAGAAGAAAGATCTAGCTGACTGAAATAAGTTCATTAGATGAAAACCAACAAAAATTGACAAGAACCACGAAACGTTCTTGTATTTTAAGATAAAATCTTACGCTATTAAGGAAAAAACTTCTTCCTCGCTGAAATCTGTTCATTTGCAGAAAACCAACAAAACCACGAAAAGTTCTTGTATTTGAAGATAAAATCTTTTTCCTTTGAAGAAGAAAGATCTCGCTGACTGAAATAAGTTCATTCGATGAAAACCAACAAAAATTGACAAGAACCACGAAAACTTCTTGTATTTTAAGATAATATCTTACTCTATTAAGGAAAAAACTTCCAGCTCGCTGAAATCTGTTCATTTGCTGAAAACCATCAAAACCACGAAAAGTTCTTGTATTTGAAGATAAAATCTTTTTGCTTTGAAGAAGAAAGATCTAGCTGACTGAAATAAGTTCATCAGATGAAAACCAACATAAATTGACAAGAACCACGAAAACTTCTTGTATTTGAAGATAATATCTTATTCTATTAAGGAAAAAAATTCTTGCTCGCTGAAATATGTTCATTTGCTGAAAACCATCAAAACCACGAAAAGTTCTTGTATTTGAAGATAAAATCTTTTTGCTTTGAAGAAGAAAGATCTAGCTAACTGAAATAAGTTCATGAGATGAAAACCAACAAAAATTGACAAGAACCACGAAAAGTTCTTGTGTTTTAAGATAAAATCTTACGCTATTAAAGAAGATACTTCTTCCTCGCTGAAATCTGTTCATTTGCTGAAAACCATCAAAACCACGAAAAGTTCTTGTATTTGAAGATAAAATCTTTTTGCTTTGAAGAAGAAAGATCGAGCTGACTGAAATAAGTTGCTTGGATGAAAACCAACAAAAATTGACAAGAAACACGAAAACTTCTTGTTGTTTAAGATAAAATCTTACTCTATTAAGGAAAAAACTTGCAGCTCGCTGAAATCTGTTCATTTGCTGAAAACCAACAAAACCACGACAAGTTCTTGTATTTGAAGATAATATCTTACTCTATTAAGGAAAAAACTTCCAGCTCGCTGAAATATGTTCATTTGCTGAAAACCATCAAAACCACGAAAAGTTCTTGTATTTGAAGATAAAATCTTTTTGCTTTGAAGAAGAAAGATCTCGCTGACTGAAATAAGTTCATGAGATGAAAACCAACAAAAATTGACAAGAACCACGAAAAGTTCTTGTATTTTAAAATAATATCTTACTCTATTTAGGAAAAAACTTCCAGCTCGCTGAAATATGTTCATTTGCTGAAAACCATCAAAACCACGAAAAGTTCTTGTATTTGAAGATAAAATCTTTTTGCTTTGAAGAAGAAAGATCGAGCTGACTGAAATAAGTTCATAAGATGAAAAACCAACAAAAATTGACAAGAACCACGAAAAGTTCTTGTATTTTAAGATAAAATCTTACGCTATTAAGGAAAAAACTTCCAGCTCGCTGAAATATGTTCATTTGCTGAAAACCATCAAAACCACGAAAAGTTCTTGCATTTCAAGATAAAATCTTTTTGCTTTGAAGAAGAAAGATCTCGCTGACTGATATAAGTTCATTGGATGAAAACCAACAAAAATTGACAAGAACCACGAAAAGTTCTTGTATTTTAAGATAAAATCTTAATCTATTTCAGAAAAACCTTCTGGCTCGCTGAAATCTGTTCATTTGCTGAAAACCAACAAAACCACGAAAAGTTCTTGCATTTGAAGATAAAATCTTTTTGCTTTGAAGAAGAAAGATCTCGCTGACTGATATAAGTTCATGAGATGAAAACCAACAAAAATTGACAAGAACCACGAATAGTTCTTGTCTTTCAAGATAAAATCTTACGCTATTAAGGAAAAAACTTCCAGCACGCTGAAATATGTTCATTTGCTGACAACCATCAAAACCACGAAAAGTTCTTGTATTTGAAGATAAAATCTTTTTGCTTTGAAGAAGAAAGATCGAGCTGACGGAAATAAGCTGATTGGATGAAAACCAACAAAAATTGACAAGAACCACGAAAACTTCTTGCAGTTTAAGATAAAATCTTACGCTATTAAAGAAAAAACTCCCAGCTCGCTGAAATATGTTCATTTGCTGAAAACCATCAAAACCACGAAAAGTTCTTGTATTTGAAGATAAAATCTTTTTGCTTTGAAGAAGAAAGATCTAGCTGACTGAAATAAGTTCATTAGATGAAAACCAACCAAAATTGACAAGAACCACGAAAAGTTCTTGTATTTTCAGCTAAAATCTTACTCTATTAAGGAAAAAACTTCCAGCTCGCTGAAATCTGTTCATTTGCTGAAAACCTACAAAACCACGAAAAGTTCTTGTATTTGAAGATAAAATCTTTTTGCTTGGAAGAAGAAAGATCTCGCTCACTGAAATAAGTTCATTCGATGAAAACCAACAAAAATTGACAAGAACCACGAAAACTTCTTCTATTTTAAGATAATATCTTACTCTATTAAGGAAAAAACTTCCAGCACGCTGAAATATGTTCATTTGCTGAAAACCATCAAAACCACGAAAAGTTCTTGTATTTGAAGATAAAATCTTTTTCCTTTGATGAAGAAAGATCGAGCTGACTGAAATAAGTTGATTGGATGAAAACCAACAAAAATTGACAAGAAACACGAAAACTTCTTGTTGTTTAAGATAAAATCTTACGCTATTAAAGAAAAAATTCCCAGCTCGCTGAAATCTGTTCATTTGCTGAAAACCAACAAAACCATGAAAAGTTCTTGTATTTGAAGATAAAATCTTTTTGCTTTGAAGAAGAAAGATCTAGCTGACTGAAATAAGTTCATTAGATGAAAACCAACCAAAATTGACAAGAACCACGAAAAGTTCTTGTATTTTCAGATAAAATCTTACTCTATTAAGGAAAAAACTTCCTGCTCGCTGAAATCTGTTCATTTGCTGAAAACCATCAAAACCACGATAAGTTCTTGTATTTGAAGATAAAATCTTTTTGCATTGAAGAAGAAAGATCTAGCTGACTGAAATAAGTTCATTAGATGAAAACCAACAAAAATTGACAAGAACCATGAAAAGTTCTTGTATTTTAAAATAAAATCTTACGCGATTAAGGAAAAAACTTCCAGCACGCTGAAATATGTTCATTTGCTGAAAACCATCAAAACCACGAAAAGTTCTTGTATTTGAAGATAAAATCTTTTTGCTTTGAAGAAGAAAGATCTAGCTAACTGAAATAAGTTCATGAGATGAAAACCAACAAAAATTGACAAGAACCACGAAAAGTTCTTGTGTTTTAAGATAAAATCTTACGCTATTAAAGAAGATACTTCTTCCTCGCTGAAATCTGTTCATTTGCTGAAAACCATCAAAACTACGAAAAGTTCTTGTATTTGAAGATAAAATCTTTTTGCTTTGAAGAAGAAAGATCGAGCTGACTGAAATAAGTTGATTGGATGAAAACCAACAAAAATTGACAAGAAACACGAAAACTTCTTGTTGTTTAAGATAAAATCTTACTCTATTAAGGAAAAAACTTGCAGCTCGCTGAAATCTGTTCATTTGCTGAAAACCAACAAAACCACGACAAGTTCTTGTATTTGAAGATAATATCTTACTCTATTAAGGAAAAAACTTCCAGCTCGCTGAAATATGTTCATTTGCTGAAAACCATCAAAACCACGAAAAGTTCTTGTATTTGAAGATAAAATCTTTTTGCTTTGAAGAAGAAAGATCTCGCTGACTGAAATAAGTTCATGAGATGAAAACCAACAAAAATTGACAAGAACCACGAAAAGTTCTTGTATTTTAAAATAATATCTTACTCTATTTAGGAAAAAACTTCCAGCTCGCTGAAATATGTTCATTTGCTGAAAACCATCAAAACCACGAAAAGTTCTTGTATTTGAAGATAAAATCTTTTTGCTTTGAAGAAGAAAGATCGAGCTGACTGAAATAAGTTCATAAGATGAAAAACCAACAAAAATTGACAAGAACCACGAAAAGTTCTTGTATTTTAAGATAAAATCTTACGCTATTAAGGAAAAAACTTCCAGCTCGCTGAAATATGTTCATTTGCTGAAAACCATCAAAACCACGAAAAGTTCTTGCATTTGAAGATAAAATCTTTTTGCTTTGAAGAAGAAAGATCTCGCTGACTGATATAAGTTCATTGGATGAAAACCAACAAAAATTGACAAGAACCACGAAAAGTTCTTGTATTTTAAGATAAAATCTTAATCTATTTCAGAAAAACCTTCTGGCTCGCTGAAATCTGTTCATTTGCTGAAAACCAACAAAACCACGAAAAGTTCTTGCATTTGAAGATAAAATCTTTTTGCTTTGAAGAAGAAAGATCTCGCTGACTGATATAAGTTCATGAGATGAAAACCAACAAAAATTGACAAGAACCACGAAAAGTTCTTGTCTTTCAAGATAAAATCTTACGCTATTAAGGAAAAAACTTCCAGCACGCTGAAATATGTTCATTTGCTGACAACCATCAAAACCACGAAAAGTTCTTGTATTTGAAGATAAAATCTTTTTGCTTTGAAGAAGAAAGATCGAGCTGACGGAAATAAGCTGATTGGATGAAAACCAACAAAAATTGACAAGAACCACGAAAACTTCTTGCAGTTTAAGATAAAATCTTACGCTATTAAAGAAAAAACTCCCAGCTCGCTGAAATATGTTCATTTGCTGAAAACCATCAAAACCACGAAAAGTTCTTGTATTTGAAGATAAAATCTTTTTGCTTGGAAGAAGTAAGATCTCGCTGACTGAAATAAGTTGATTAGATGAAAACCAACAAAAATTGACAAGAACCACGAAAAGTTCTTGTATTTTAAAATAAAATCTTACGGTATAAAAGAAAAAACTTCTTCCTCGCTGAAATCTGTTCATTTGCAGAAAACCAACAAAACCACGAAAAGTTCTTGTATTTGAAGATAAAATCTTTTTGCTTTGAAGAAGAAAGATCTAGCTGACTGAAATAAGTTCATTAGATGAAAACCAACAAAAATTGACAAGAACCACGAAAACGTCTTGTATTTTAAGATAATATCTTACTCTATTAAGGAAAAAACTTCTTGCTCGCTGAAATATGTTCATTTGCTGAAAACCATCAAAACCACGAAAAGTTCTTGTATTTGAAGATAAAATCTTTTTGCTTTGAAGAAGAAAGATCTAGCTGACTGAAATAAGTTCATTAGATGAAAACCAACAAAAATTGACAAGAACCACGAAAACGTCTTGTATTTTAAGATAAAATCTTCCGCTATTAAGGAAAAAACTTCCAGTTGGCTGAAATCTCTTCATTTGCTGAAAACCATCAAAACCACGAAAAGTTCTTGTATTTGAAGATAAAATCTTTTTGCTTTGAAGAAGAAAGATCTAGCTGACTGAAATAAGTTCATTAGATGAAAAGCAGCAAAAATTGACAAGAACCACGAAAAGTTCTTGTATTTTAAGATAAAATCTTACGCTATTAAAGAAAAAACTTCTTGCTCGCTGAAATCTGTTCATTTGCAGAAAACCAACAAAACCACGAAAAGTTCTTGTATTTGAAGATAAAATCTTTTTGCTTTGAAGAAGAAAGATCTAGCTGACTGAAATAAGTTCATTAGATGAAAACCAACCAAAATTGACAAGAACCACGAAAAGTTCTTGTATTTTCAGATAAAATCTTACTCTATTAAGGAAAAAACTTCCTGCTCGCTGAAATCTGTTCATTTGCTGAAAACCATCAAAACCACGATAAGTTCTTGTATTTGAAGATAAAATCTTTTTGCATTGAAGAAGAAAGATCTAGCTGACTGAAATAAGTTCATTAGATGAAAACCAACAAAAATTGACAAGAACCATGAAAAGTTCTTGTATTTTAAAATAAAATCTTACGCGATTAAGGAAAAAACTTCCAGCACGCTGAAATATGTTCATTTGCTGAAAACCATCAAAACCACGAAAAGTTCTTGTATTTGAAGATAAAATCTTTTTGCTTTGAAGAAGAAAGATCTAGCTAACTGAAATAAGTTCATGAGATGAAAACCAACAAAAATTGACAAGAACCACGAAAAGTTCTTGTGTTTTAAGATAAAATCTTACGCTATTAAAGAAGATACTTCTTCCTCGCTGAAATCTGTTCATTTGCTGAAAACCATCAAAACTACGAAAAGTTCTTGTATTTGAAGATAAAATCTTTTTGCTTTGAAGAAGAAAGATCGAGCTGACTGAAATAAGTTGATTGGATGAAAACCAACAAAAATTGACAAGAAACACGAAAACTTCTTGTTGTTTAAGATAAAATCTTACTCTATTAAGGAAAAAACTTGCAGCTCGCTGAAATCTGTTCATTTGCTGAAAACCAACAAAACCACGACAAGTTCTTGTATTTGAAGATAATATCTTACTCTATTAAGGAAAAAACTTCCAGCTCGCTGAAATATGTTCATTTGCTGAAAACCATCAAAACCACGAAAAGTTCTTGTATTTGAAGATAAAATCTTTTTGCTTTGAAGAAGAAAGATCTCGCTGACTGAAATAAGTTCATGAGATGAAAACCAACAAAAATTGACAAGAACCACGAAAAGTTCTTGTATTTTAAAATAATATCTTACTCTATTTAGGAAAAAACTTCCAGCTCGCTGAAATATGTTCATTTGCTGAAAACCATCAAAACCACGAAAAGTTCTTGTATTTGAAGATAAAATCTTTTTGCTTTGAAGAAGAAAGATCGAGCTGACTGAAATAAGTTCATAAGATGAAAAACCAACAAAAATTGACAAGAACCACGAAAAGTTCTTGTATTTTAAGATAAAATCTTACGCTATTAAGGAAAAAACTTCCAGCTCGCTGAAATATGTTCATTTGCTGAAAACCATCAAAACCACGAAAAGTTCTTGCATTTGAAGATAAAATCTTTTTGCTTTGAAGAAGAAAGATCTCGCTGACTGATATAAGTTCATTGGATGAAAACCAACAAAAATTGACAAGAACCACGAAAAGTTCTTGTATTTTAAGATAAAATCTTAATCTATTTCAGAAAAACCTTCTGGCTCGCTGAAATCTGTTCATTTGCTGAAAACCAACAAAACCACGAAAAGTTCTTGCATTTGAAGATAAAATCTTTTTGCTTTGAAGAAGAAAGATCTCGCTGACTGATATAAGTTCATGAGATGAAAACCAACAAAAATTGACAAGAACCACGAAAAGTTCTTGTCTTTCAAGATAAAATCTTACGCTATTAAGGAAAAAACTTCCAGCACGCTGAAATATGTTCATTTGCTGACAACCATCAAAACCACGAAAAGTTCTTGTATTTGAAGATAAAATCTTTTTGCTTTGAAGAAGAAAGATCGAGCTGACGGAAATAAGCTGATTGGATGAAAACCAACAAAAATTGACAAGAACCACGAAAACTTCTTGCAGTTTAAGATAAAATCTTACGCTATTAAAGAAAAAACTCCCAGCTCGCTGAAATATGTTCATTTGCTGAAAACCATCAAAACCACGAAAAGTTCTTGTATTTGAAGATAAAATCTTTTTGCTTGGAAGAAGTAAGATCTCGCTGACTGAAATAAGTTGATTAGATGAAAACCAACAAAAATTGACAAGAACCACGAAAAGTTCTTGTATTTTAAAATAAAATCTTACGGTATAAAAGAAAAAACTTCTTCCTCGCTGAAATCTGTTCATTTGCAGAAAACCAACAAAACCACGAAAAGTTCTTGTATTTGAAGATAAAATCTTTTTGCTTTGAAGAAGAAAGATCTAGCTGACTGAAATAAGTTCATTAGATGAAAACCAACAAAAATTGACAAGAACCACGAAAACGTCTTGTATTTTAAGATAATATCTTACTCTATTAAGGAAAAAACTTCTTGCTCGCTGAAATATGTTCATTTGCTGAAAACCATCAAAACCACGAAAAGTTCTTGTATTTGAAGATAAAATCTTTTTGCTTTGAAGAAGAAAGATCTAGCTGACTGAAATAAGTTCATTAGATGAAAACCAACAAAAATTGACAAGAACCACGAAAAGTTCTTGTATTTTAAGATAAAATCTTCCGCTATTAAGGAAAAAACTTCCAGTTGGCTGAAATCTCTTCATTTGCTGAAAACCATCAAAACCACGAAAAGTTCTTGTATTTGAAGATAAAATCTTTTTGCTTTGAAGAAGAAAGATCTAGCTGACTGAAATAAGTTCATTAGATGAAAAGCAGCAAAAATTGACAAGAACCACGAAAAGTTCTTGTATTTTAAGATAAAATCTTACGCTATTAAAGAAAAAACTTCTTGCTCGCTGAAATCTGTTCATTTGCAGAAAACCAACAAAACCACGAAAAGTTCTTGTATTTGAAGATAAAATCTTTTTCCTTTGAAGAAGAAAGATCTAGCTGACTGAAATAAGTTCATTAGATGAAAACCAACAAAAATTGACAAGAACCACGAAAACGTCTTGTATTTTAAGATAAAATCTTACGCTATTAAAGAAAAAACTTCTGGCTCGCTGAAATATGTTCATTTGCTGAAAACCAACAAAACCACGAAAAGTTCTTGTATTTGAAGATAAAATCTTTTTGCTTTGAAGAAGAAAGATCTAGCTGACTGAAATAAGTTCATTAGATGAAAACCAACAAAAATTGACAAGAACCACGAAACGTTCTTGTATTTTAAGATAAAATCTTACGCTATTAAGGAAAAAACTTCTTCCTCGCTGAAATCTGTTCATTTGCAGAAAACCAACAAAACCACGAAAAGTTCTTGTATTTGAAGATAAAATCTTTTTGCTTTGAAGAAGAAAGATCTAGCTAACTGAAATAAGTTCATGAGATGAAAACCAACAAAAATTGACAAGAACCACGAAAAGTTCTTGTGTTTTAAGATAAAATCTTACGCTATTAAAGAAGATACTTCTTCCTCGCTGAAATCTGTTCATTTGCTGAAAACCATCAAAACCACGAAAAGTTCTTGTATTTGAAGATAAAATCTTTTTGCTTTGAAGAAGAAAGATCGAGCTGACTGAAATAAGTTGCTTGGATGAAAACCAACAAAAATTGACAAGAAACACGAAAACTTCTTGTTGTTTAAGATAAAATCTTACTCTATTAAGGAAAAAACTTGCAGCTCGCTGAAATCTGTTCATTTGCTGAAAACCAACAAAACCACGACAAGTTCTTGTATTTGAAGATAATATCTTACTCTATTAAGGAAAAAACTTCCAGCTCGCTGAAATATGTTCATTTGCTGAAAACCATCAAAACCACGAAAAGTTCTTGTATTTGAAGATAAAATCTTTTTGCTTTGAAGAAGAAAGATCTCGCTGACTGAAATAAGTTCATGAGATGAAAACCAACAAAAATTGACAAGAACCACGAAAAGTTCTTGTATTTTAAGATAAAATCTTACGCTATTAAGGAAAAAACTTCCAGCTCGCTGAAATATGTTCATTTGCTGAAAACCATCAAAACCACGAAAAGTTCTTGTATTTGAAGATAAAATCTTTTTGCTTTGAAGAAGAAAGATCGAGCTGACTGAAATAAGTTCATAAGATGAAAAACCAACAAAAATTGACAAGAACCACGAAAAGTTCTTGTATTTTAAGATAAAATCTTACGCTATTAAGGAAAAAACTTCCAGCTCGCTGAAATATGTTCATTTGCTGAAAACCATCAAAACCACGAAAAGTTCTTGCATTTCAAGATAAAATCTTTTTGCTTTGAAGAAGAAAGATCTCGCTGACTGATATAAGTTCATTGGATGAAAACCAACAAAAATTGACAAGAACCACGAAAAGTTCTTGTATTTTAAGATAAAATCTTAATCTATTTCAGAAAAACCTTCTGGCTCGCTGAAATCTGTTCATTTGCTGAAAACCAACAAAACCACGAAAAGTTCTTGCATTTGAAGATAAAATCTTTTTGCTTTGAAGAAGAAAGATCTCGCTGACTGATATAAGTTCATGAGATGAAAACCAACAAAAATTGACAAGAACCACGAATAGTTCTTGTCTTTCAAGATAAAATCTTACGCTATTAAGGAAAAAACTTCCAGCACGCTGAAATATGTTCATTTGCTGACAACCATCAAAACCACGAAAAGTTCTTGTATTTGAAGATAAAATCTTTTTGCTTTGAAGAAGAAAGATCGAGCTGACGGAAATAAGCTGATTGGATGAAAACCAACAAAAATTGACAAGAACCACGAAAACTTCTTGCAGTTTAAGATAAAATCTTACGCTATTAAAGAAAAAACTCCCAGCTCGCTGAAATATGTTCATTTGCTGAAAACCATCAAAACCACGAAAAGTTCTTGTATTTGAAGATAAAATCTTTTTGCTTTGAAGAAGAAAGATCTAGCTGACTGAAATAAGTTCATTAGATGAAAACCAACCAAAATTGACAAGAACCACGAAAAGTTCTTGTATTTTCAGATAAAATCTTACTCTATAAAGGAAAAAACTTCCAGCTCGCTGAAATCTGTTCATTTGCTGAAAACCTACAAAACCACGAAAAGTTCTTGTATTTGAAGATAAAATCTTTTTGCTTGGAAGAAGAAAGATCTCGCTCACTGAAATAAGTTCATTCGATGAAAACCAACAAAAATTGACAAGAACCACGAAAACTTCTTCTATTTTAAGATAATATCTTACTCTATTAAGGAAAAAACTTCCAGCACGCTGAAATATGTTCATTTGCTGAAAACCATCAAAACCACGAAAAGTTCTTGTATTTGAAGATAAAATCTTTTTCCTTTGATGAAGAAAGATCGAGCTGACTGAAATAAGTTGATTGGATGAAAACCAACAAAAATTGACAAGAAACACGAAAACTTCTTGTTGTTTAAGATAAAATCTTACGCTATTAAAGAAAAAATTCCCAGCTCGCTGAAATCTGTTCATTTGCTGAAAACCAACAAAACCATGAAAAGTTCTTGTATTTGAAGATAAAATCTTTTTGCTTTGAAGAAGAAAGATCTAGCTGACTGAAATAAGTTCATTAGATGAAAACCAACCAAAATTGACAAGAACCACGAAAAGTTCTTGTATTTTCAGATAAAATCTTACTCTATTAAGGAAAAAACTTCCTGCTCGCTGAAATCTGTTCATTTGCTGAAAACCATCAAAACCACGATAAGTTCTTGTATTTGAAGATAAAATCTTTTTGCATTGAAGAAGAAAGATCTAGCTGACTGAAATAAGTTCATTAGATGAAAACCAACAAAAATTGACAAGAACCATGAAAAGTTCTTGTATTTTAAGATAAAATCTTACGCGATTAAGGAAAAAACTTCCAGCACGCTGAAATATGTTCATTTGCTGAAAACCATCAAAACCACGAAAAGTTCTTGTATTTGAAGATAAAATCTTTTTGCTTTGAAGAAGAAAGATCTAGCTAACTGAAATAAGTTCATGAGATGAAAACCAACAAAAATTGACAAGAACCACGAAAAGTTCTTGTGTTTTAAGATAAAATCTTACGCTATTAAAGAAGATACTTCTTCCTCGCTGAAATCTGTTCATTTGCTGAAAACCATCAAAACCACGAAAAGTTCTTGTATTTGAAGATAAAATCTTTTTGCTTTGAAGAAGAAAGATCGAGCTGACTGAAATAAGTTGATTGGATGAAAACCAACAAAAATTGACAAGAAACACGAAAACTTCTTGTTGTTTAAGATAAAATCTTACTCTATTAAGGAAAAAACTTGCAGCTCGCTGAAATCTGTTCATTTGCTGAAAACCAACAAAACCACGACAAGTTCTTGTATTTGAAGATAATATCTTACTCTATTAAGGAAAAAACTTCCAGCTCGCTGAAATATGTTCATTTGCTGAAAACCATCAAAACCACGAAAAGTTCTTGTATTTGAAGATAAAATCTTTTTGCTTTGAAGAAGAAAGATCTCGCTGACTGAAATAAGTTCATGAGATGAAAACCAACAAAAATTGACAAGAACCACGAAAAGTTCTTGTATTTTAAAATAATATCTTACTCTATTTAGGAAAAAACTTCCAGCTCGCTGAAATATGTTCATTTGCTGAAAACCATCAAAACCACGAAAAGTTCTTGTATTTGAAGATAAAATCTTTTTGCTTTGAAGAAGAAAGATCGAGCTGACTGAAATAAGTTCATAAGATGAAAAACCAACAAAAATTGACAAGAACCACGAAAAGTTCTTGTATTTTAAGATAAAATCTTACGCTATTAAGGAAAAAACTTCCAGCTCGCTGAAATATGTTCATTTGCTGAAAACCATCAAAACCACGAAAAGTTCTTGCATTTGAAGATAAAATCTTTTTGCTTTGAAGAAGAAAGATCTCGCTGACTGATATAAGTTCATTGGATGAAAACCAACAAAAATTGACAAGAACCACGAAAAGTTCTTGTATTTTAAGATAAAATCTTAATCTATTTCAGAAAAACCTTCTGGCTCGCTGAAATCTGTTCATTTGCTGAAAACCAACAAAACCACGAAAAGTTCTTGCATTTGAAGATAAAATCTTTTTGCTTTGAAGAAGAAAGATCTCGCTGACTGATATAAGTTCATGAGATGAAAACCAACAAAAATTGACAAGAACCACGAAAAGTTCTTGTCTTTCAAGATAAAATCTTACGCTATTAAGGAAAAAACTTCCAGCACGCTGAAATATGTTCATTTGCTGACAACCATCAAAACCACGAAAAGTTCTTGTATTTGAAGATAAAATCTTTTTGCTTTGAAGAAGAAAGATCGAGCTGACGGAAATAAGCTGATTGGATGAAAACCAACAAAAATTGACAAGAACCACGAAAACTTCTTGCAGTTTAAGATAAAATCTTACGCTATTAAAGAAAAAACTCCCAGCTCGCTGAAATATGTTCATTTGCTGAAAACCATCAAAACCACGAAAAGTTCTTGTATTTGAAGATAAAATCTTTTTGCTTTGAAGAAGAAAGATCTAGCTGACTGAAATAAGTTCATTAGATGAAAACCAACCAAAATTGACAAGAACCACGAAAAGTTCTTGTATTTTCAGCTAAAATCTTACTCTGTTAAGGAAAAAACTTCCAGCTCGCTGAAATCTGTTCATTTGCTGAAAACCTACAAAACCACGAAAAGTTCTTGTATTTGAAGATAAAATCTTTTTGCTTGGAAGAAGAAAGATCTCGCTCACTGAAATCAGTTCATTCGATGAAAACCAACAAAAATTGACAAGAACCACGAAAACTTCTTCTATTTTAAGATAATATCTTACTCTATTAAGGAAAAAACTTCCAGCACGCTGAAATATGTT
This sequence comes from Heptranchias perlo, assembly GCF_035084215.1. Taxonomy (NCBI): domain Eukaryota; kingdom Metazoa; phylum Chordata; class Chondrichthyes; order Hexanchiformes; family Hexanchidae; genus Heptranchias; species Heptranchias perlo. Next base: position 1,236,018 of record NW_027138494.1, read on the forward strand.
CATTTGCTGAAAACCATCAAAAGCACGAAAAGTTCTTGTATTTGAAGATAAAATCTTTTTGCTTTGATGAAGAAAGATCGAGCTGTCTGAAATAAGTTGATTGGATGAAAACCAACAAAAATTGACAAGAAACACGAAAACTTCTTGTTGTTTAAGATAAAATCTTACGCTATTAAAGAAAAAATTCCCAGCTCGCTGAAATCTGTTCATTTGCTGAAAACCAACAAAACCATGAAAAGTTCTTGTATTTGAAGATAAAATCTTTTTGCTTTGAAGAAGAAAGATCTAGCTGACTGAAATAAGTTCATTAGATGAAAACCAACCAAAATTGACAAGAACCACGAAAAGTTCTTGTATTTTCAGATAAAATCTTACTCTATTAAGGAAAAAACTTCCTGCTCGCTGAAATCTGTTCATTTGCTGAAAACCATCAAAACCACGATAAGTTCTTGTATTTGAAGATAAAATCTTTTTGCATTGAAGAAGAAAGATCTAGCTGACTGAAATAAGTTCATTAGATGAAAACCAACAAAAATTGACAAGAACCATGAAAAGTTCTTGTATTTTAAGATAAAATCTTACGCGATTAAGGAAAAATCTTCCAGCACGCTGAAATATGTTCATTTGCTGAAAACCATCAAAACCACGAAAAGTTCTTGTATTTGAAGATAAAATCTTTTTGCTTTGAAGAAGAAAGATCGAGCTGACTGAAATAAGTTGATTGGATGAAAACCAACAAAAATTGACAAGAAACACGAAAAGTTCTTGTAGTTTAAGATAAAATCTTATGCTATTAAAGAAAAAACTCCCAGCTCGCTGAAATATGTTCATTTGCTGAAAACCATCAAAACCACGAAAAGTTCTTGTATTTGAAGATAAAATCTTTTTGCTTTGAAGAAGAAAGATCGAGCTGACTGAAATAAGTTCATTAGATGAAAACCAACAAAAATTGACAAGAACCACGAAAGGTTCTTGTATTTTAAGATAAAATCTTACGCTATTGAAGAAAAAACTTCTGGCTCGCTGAAATCTGTTCATTTGCTGAAAACCAACAAAACCACGAAAAGTTCTTGCATTTGAAGATAAAATCTTTTTGTTTTGAAGAAGAAAGATCCAGCTGACTGAAATAAGTTCATTAGATGAAAACCAACAAAAATTGACAAGAACCACGAAGACTTCTTGTATTTTAAGATAAAATCTTAAGCTATTAAAGAAAAACCTTCTGGCACGCTGAAATATGTTCATTTGCTGAAAACCATCAAAACCACGAAAAGTTCTTGTATTTGAAGATAAAATCTTTTTGCTTTGAAGAAGAAAGATCTCGCTGACTGAAATAAGTTCATGAGATGAAAACCAACAAAAATTGACAAGAACCACGAAAAGTTCTTGTGTTTTAAGATAAAATCTTACGCTATTAAAGAAGATACTTCTTCCTCGCTGAAATCTGTTCATTTGCTGAAAACCATCAAAACCACGAAAAGTTCTTGTATTTGAAGATAAAATCTTTTTGCTTTGAAGAAGAAAGATCGAGCTGACTGAAATAAGTTGATTGGATGAAAACCAACAAAAATTGACAAGAAACACGAAAACTTCTTGTTGTTTAAGATAAAATCTTACTCTATTAAGGAAAAAACTTGCAGCTCGCTGAAATCTGTTCATTTGCTGAAAACCAACAAAACCACGACAAGTTCTTGTATTTGAAGATAATATCTTACTCTATTAAGGAAAAAACTTCCAGCTCGCTGAAATATGTTCATTTGCTGAAAACCATCAAAACCACGAAAAGTTCTTGTATTTGAAGATAAAATCTTTTTGCTTTGAAGAAGAAAGATCTCGCTGACTGAAATAAGTTCATGAGATGAAAACCAACAAAAATTGACAAGAACCACGAAAAGTTCTTGTATTTTAAAATAATATCTTACTCTATTTAGGAAAAAACTTCCAGCTCGCTGAAATATGTTCATTTGCTGAAAACCATCAAAACCACGAAAAGTTCTTGTATTTGAAGATAAAATCTTTTTGCTTTGAAGAAGAAAGATCGAGCTGACTGAAATAAGTTCATAAGATGAAAAACCAACAAAAATTGACAAGAACCACGAAAAGTTCTTGTATTTTAAGATAAAATCTTACGCTATTAAGGAAAAAACTTCCAGCTCGCTGAAATATGTTCATTTGCTGAAAACCATCAAAACCACGAAAAGTTCTTGCATTTGAAGATAAAATCTTTTTGCTTTGAAGAAGAAAGATCTCGCTGACTGATATAAGTTCATTGGATGAAAACCAACAAAAATTGACAAGAACCACGAAAAGTTCTTGTATTTTAAGATAAAATCTTAATCTATTTCAGAAAAACCTTCTGGCTCGCTGAAATCTGTTCATTTGCTGAAAACCAACAAAACCACGAAAAGTTCTTGCATTTGAAGATAAAATCTTTTTGCTTTGAAGAAGAAAGATCTCGCTGACTGATATAAGTTCATGAGATGAAAACCAACAAAAATTGACAAGAACCACGAAAAGTTCTTGTCTTTCAAGATAAAATCTTACGCTATTAAGGAAAAAACTTCCAGCACGCTGAAATATGTTCATTTGCTGACAACCATCAAAACCACGAAAAGTTCTTGTATTTGAAGATAAAATCTTTTTGCTTTGAAGAAGAAAGATCGAGCTGATGGAAATAAGCTGATTGGATGAAAACCAACAAAAATTGACAAGAACCACGAAAACTTCTTGCAGTTTAAGATAAAATCTTACGCTATTAAAGAAAAAACTCCCAGCTCGCTGAAATATGTTCATTTGCTGAAAACCATCAAAACCACGAAAAGTTCTTGTATTTGAAGATAAAATCTTTTTGCTTTGAAGAAGAAAGATCTAGCTGACTGAAATAAGTTCATTAGATGAAAACCAACCAAAATTGACAAGAACCACGAAAAGTTCTTGTATTTTCAGATAAAATCTTACTCTATTAAGGAAAAAACTTCCAGCACGCTGAAATATGTTCATTTGCTGAAAACCATCAAAACCACGATAAGTTCTTGTATTTGAAGATAAAATCTTTTTGCATTGAAGAAGAAAGATCGAGCTGACTGAAATAAGTTGATTGGATGAAAACCAACAAAAATTGACAAGAAACACGAAAAGTTCTTGTAGTTTAAGATAAAATCTTATGCTATTAAAGAAAAAACTCCCAGCTCGCTGAAATATGTTCATTTGCTGAAAACCATCAAAACCACGAAAAGTTCTTGTATTTGAAGATAAAATCTTTTTGCTTTGAAGAAGAAAGATCGAGCTGACTGAAATAAGTTCATTAGATGAAAACCAACAAAAATTGACAAGAACCACGAAAGGTTCTTGTATTTTAAGATAAAATCTTACGCTATTGAAGAAAAAACTTCTGGCTCGCTGAAATCTGTTCATTTGCTGAAAACCAACAAAACCACGAAAAGTTCTTGCATTTGAAGATAAAATCTTTTTGCTTTGAAGAAGAAAGATCCAGCTGACTGAAATAAGTTCATTAGATGAAAACCAACAAAAATTGACAAGAACCACGAAGACTTCTTTTATTTTAAGATAAAATCTTAAGCTATTAAAGAAAAACCTTCTGGCACGCTGAAATATGTTCATTTGCTGAAAACCATCAAAACCACGAAAAGTTCTTGTATTTGAAGATAAAATCTTTTTGCTTTGAAGAAGAAAGATCTCGCTGACTGAAATAAGTTCATGAGATGAAAACCAACAAAAATTGACAAGAACCACGAAAAGTTCTTGTCTTTTAAGATAAAATCTTACGCTATTAAAGAAAAAACTTCTTGCTCGCTGAAATCTGTTCATTTGCTGAAAACCAACAAAACCACGAAAAGTTCTTGTATTTGAAGATAAAATCTTTTTGCTTTGAAGAAGAAAGATCTCGCTGACTGAAATAAGTTCATTGGATGAAAACCAACAAAAATTGACAAGAACCACGAAAAGTTCTTGTATTTTAAGATAAAATCTTACGCTATTAAATAAAAAACTCCCAGCTCGCTGAAATATGTTCATTTGCTGAAAACCAACAAAACCACGAAAAGTTCTTGTATTTGAAGATAAAATCTTTTTGCTTTGAAGAAGAAAGATCTAGCTGACTGAAATAAGTTCATTAGATGAAAACCAACAAAAAATTGACAGGAACCACGAAAAGTTCTTGTATTTGAAGATAAAATCTTACGCTACTAAAGAAAAAACTCCCAGCTCGCTGAAATATGTTCATTTGCTGAAAACCATCAAAACCACGAAAAGTTCTTGTATTTGAAGATAAAATCTTTTTGCTGTGAAGAAGAAAGATCTAGCTGACTGAAATAAGTTGATTGGATGAAAACCAACAAAAATTGACAAGAACCACGAAAAGTTCTTGTAGTTTAAGATAAAATCTTACGCTATTAAGGAAAAACCTTCTGGCTCGCTGAAATATGTTCATTTGCTGAAAACCATCAAAACCACGAAAAGTTCTTGTATTTGAAGATAAAATCTTTTTGCTTTGAAGAAGAAAGATCTAGCTGACTGAAATAAGTTCATTAGATGAAATCCAACCAAAATTGACAAGAACCACGAAAAGTTCTTGTATTTTCAGATAAAATCTTACGCTATTAAGGAAAAAACTTCCAGCACGCTGAAATATGTTCATTTGCTGAAAACCATCAAAACCACGAAAAGTTCTTGTATTCGAAAATAAAATCTTTTTGCTTTGAAGAAGAAAGATCGAGCTGACTGAAATAAGTTGATTGGATGAAAACCAACAAAAATTGACAAGAAACACGAAAACTTCTTGTCGTTTAAGATAAAATCTTACGCTATTAAAGAAAAAACTCCCAGCTCGCTGAAATATGTTCATTTGCTGAAAACCATCAAAACCACGAAAAGTTCTTGTATTTGAAGATAAAATCTTTTTGCTTTGAAGAAGAAAGATCCAGCTGACTGAAATAAGTTCATTAGATGAAAACCAACCAAAATTGACAAGAACCACGAAAAGTTCTTGTATTTTCAGATAAAATCTTACTCTGTTAAGGAAAAAACTTCCAGCTCGCTGAAATCTGTTCATTTGCTGAAAACCAACAAAACCACGAAAAGTTCTTGTATTTGAAGATAAAATCTTTTTGCTTGGAAGAAGAAAGATCTCGCTGACTGAAATAAGTTCATTCGATGAAAACCAACAAAAATTGACAAGAACCACGAAAAGTTCTTGTATTTTAAGATAATATCTTACTCTATCAAGGAAAAAACTTCCAGCTCGCTGAAATATTTTCATTTGCTGAAAACCATCAAAACCACGAAAAGTTCTTGTATTTGAAGATAAAATCTTTTTGCTTTGAAGAAGAAAGATCTAGCTGACTGAAATAAGTTCATCAGATGAAAACCAACAAAAATTGACAAGAACCACGAAAAGTTCTTGTATTTTAAAATATAATCTTACGGTATAAAAGAAAAAACTTCTTCCTCGCTGAAATCTGTTCATTTGCAGAAAACCAACAAAACCACGAAAAGTTCTTGTATTTGAAGATAAAATCTTTTTGCTTTGAAGAAGAAAGATCGAGCTGACTGAAATAAGTTCATTAGATGAAAACCAACAAAAATTGACAAGAACCACGAAAACTTCTTGTATTTTAAGATAATATCTTACTCTATTAAGGAAAAAACTTCTTGCTCGCTGAAATATGTTCATTTGCTGAAAACCATCAAAACCACGAAAAGTTCTTCTTTTTGAAGATAAAATCTTTTTGCTTTGAAGAAGAAAGATCTAGCTGACTGAAATAAGTTCATCAGATGAAAACCAACAAAAATTGACAAGAACCACGAAAAGTTCTTGTATTTTAAGATAAAATCTTACGCTATTAACGAAAAAACTTCTGGCTCGCTGAAATCTGTTCATTTGCTGAAAACCAACAAAACCACGAAAAGTTCTTGTATTTGAAGATAAAATCTTTTTGCTTGGAAGAAGAAAGATCTCGCTGACTGAAATAAGTTGATTAGATGAAAACCAACAAAAATTGACAAGAACCACGAAAAGTTCTTGTATTTTAAAATAAAATCTTACGGTATTAATGAAAAAACTTCTTCCTCGCTGAAATCTGTTCATTTGCAGAAAACCAACAAAACCACGAAAAGTTCTTGTATTTGAAGATAAAATCTTTTTGCTTTGAAGAAGAAAGATCTAGCTGACTGAAATAAGTTCATCAGATGAAAACCAACAAAAATTGACAAGAACCACGAAAACTTCTTGTATTTTAAGATAATATCTTACTCTATTAAGGAAAAAACTTCTTGCTCGCTGAAATATGTTCATTTGCTGAAAACCATCAAAATCACGAAAAGTTCTTCTTTTTGAAGATAAAATCTTTTTGCTTTGAAGAAGAAAGATCTAGCTGACTGAAATAAGTTCATCAGATGAAAACCAACAAAAATTGACAAGAACCACGAAAAGTTCTTGTATTTTAAGATAAAATCTTACGCTATTAACGAAAAAACTTCTGGCTCGCTGAAATCTGTTCATTTCTGAAAACCAACAAAACCACGAAAAGTTCTTGTATTTGAAGATAAAATCTTTTTGCTTGGAAGAAGAAAGATCTCGCTGACTGAAATAAGTTGATTAGATGAAAACCAACAAAAATTGACAAGAACCACGAAAAGTTCTTGTATTTTAAAATAAAATCTTACGGTATGAAAGAAAAAACTTCTTCCTCGCTGAAATCTGTTCATTTGCAGAAAACCAACAAAACCACGAAAAGTTCTTGTATTTGAAGATAAAATCTTTTTGCTTTGAAGAAGAAAGATCTCGCTGACTGAAATAAGTTCATCAGATGAAAACCAACAAAAATTGACAAGAACCACGAAAACTTCTTGTATTTTAAGATAATATCTTACTCTATTAAGGAAAAAACTTCTTGCTCGCTGAAATATGTTCATTTGCTGAAAACCATCAAAACCACGAAAAGTTCTTGTATTTGAAGATAAAATCTTTTTGCTTTGAAGAAGAAAGATCTAGCTGACTGAAATAAGTTCATTAGATGAAAACCAACAAAAATTGACAAGAACCACGAAAAGTTCTTGTATTTTAAGATAAAATCTTACGCTATTAAAGAAAAAACTTCTTGCTCGCTGAAATCTGTTCATTTGCAGAAAACCAACAAAACCACGAAAAGTTCTTGTATTTGAAGATAAAATCTTTTTGCTTTGAAGAAGAAACATCTAGCTGACTGAAATAAGTTCATGACATGAAAACCAACAAAAATTGACAAGAACCACGAAAAGTTCTTGTATTTTAAGATAATATCTTACTCTATTAAGGAAAAAACATCCAGCTCGCTGAAATATGTTCATTTGCTGAAAACCATCAAAACCACGAAAAGTTCTTGTATTTGAAGATAAAATCTTTTTGCTTTGAAGAAGAAAGATCTCGCTGACTGAAATAAGTTCATTAGATGAAAACCAACAAAAATTGACAAGAACCACGAAAACTTCTTGTATTTTAAGATAATATCTTACTCTATTAAGGAAAAAACTTCTTGCTCGCTGAAATATGTTCATTTGCTGAAAACCATCAAAACCACGAAAAGTTCTTGTATTTGAAGATAAAATCTTTTTGCTTTGAAGAAGAAAGATCTAGCTGACTGAAATAAGTTCATTCGATGAAAACCAACAAAAATTGACAAGAACCACGAAAAGTTCTTGTATTTTAAGATAAAATCTTACGCTATTAAAGAAAAAACATCTTACTCGCTGAAATCTGTTCATTTGCAGAAAACCAACAAAACCACGAAAAGTTCTTGCATTTGAAGATAAAATCTTTTTGCTTTGAAGAAGAAAGATCTCGCTGACTGAAATAAGTTCATTCGATGAAAACCAACAAAAATTGACAAGAACCACGAAAAGTTCTTGTCTTTTAAGATAAAATCTTACGCTATTAAAGAAAAACCTTCTGGCTTGCTGAAATATGTTCATTTGCTGAAAACCAACAAAACCACGAAAAGTTCTTGTATTTGAAGATAAAATCTTTTTGCTTTGAAGAAGAAAGATCTAGCTGACTGAAATAAGTTCATCAGATGAAAACCAACAAAAATTGACAAGAACCACGAAAAGTTCTTGTATTTTAAGATAAAATCTTACGCTATTAAAGAAAAAACTTCTGGCTCGCTGAAATATGTTCATTTGCTGAAAACCAACAAAACCACGAAAAGTTCTTGTATTTGAAGATAAAATCTTTTTGCTTGGGAGAAGAAAGATCTCGCTGACTGAAATAAGTTGATTAGATGAAAACCAACAAAAATTGACAAGAACCACGAAAACTTCTTGTATTTTAAAATAAAATCTTACGGTATTAAAGAAAAAACTTCTTCCTCGCTGAAATCTGTTCATTTGCAGAAAACCAACAAAACCACGAAAAGTTCTTGTATTTGAAGATAAAATCTTTTTCCTTTGAAGAAGAAAGATCTAGCTGACTGAAATAAGTTCATTCGATGAAAACCAACAAAAATTGACAAGAACCACGAAAACTTCTTGTGTTTTAAGATAATATCTTACTCTATTAAGGAAAAAACTTCTTGCTCGCTGAAATATGTTCATTTGCTGAAAACCATCAAAACCACGAAAAGTTCTTGTATTTGAAGATAAAATCTTTTTGCATTGAAGAAGAAAGATCTAGCTGACTGAAATAAGTTCATCAGATGAAAACCAACAAAAATTGACAAGAACCACGAAAAGTTCTTGTATTTTAAGATAAAATCTTACGCTATTAACGAAAAAACTTCTGGCTCGCTGAAATATGTTCATTTGCTGAAAACAAACAAAACCACGAAAAGTTCTTGTATTTGAAGATAAAATGTTTTTGCTTGGAAGAAGAAAGATCTCGCTGACTGAAATAAGTTGATTAGATGAAAACCAACAAAAATTGACAAGAACCACGAAAAGTTCTTGTATTTTAAAATAAAATCTTACGGTATTAAAGAAAAAACATCTTGCTCGCTGAAATCTGTTCATTTGCAGAAAACCAACAAAACCACGAAAAGTTCTTGCATTTGAAGATAAAATCTTTTTGCTTTGAAGAAGAAAGATCTCGCTGACTGAAATAAGTTCATTCGATGAAAACCAACAAAAATTGACAAGAACCACGAAAAGTTCTTGTCTTTTAAGATAAAATCTTACGCTATTAAAGAAAAACCTTCTGGCTTGCTGAAATATGTTCATTTGCTGAAAACCAACAAAACCACGAAAAGTTCTTGTATTTGAAGATAAAATCTTTTTGCTTGGAAGAAGAAAGATCTCGCTGACTGAAATAAGTTGATTAGATGAAAACCAACAAAAATTGACAAGAACCACGAAAACTTCTTGTATTTTAAAATAAAATCTTACGGTATTAAAGAAAAAACTTCTTCCTCGCTGAAATCTGTTCATTTGCAGAAAACCAACAAAACCACGAAAAGTTCTTGTATTTGAAGATAAAATCTTTTTCCTTTGAAGAAGAAAGATCTAGCTGACTGAAATAAGTTCATTCGATGAAAACCAACAAAAATTGACAAGAACCACGAAAAGTTCTTGTGTTTTAAGATAATATCTTACTCTATTAAGGAAAAAACTTCTTGCTCGCTGAAATATGTTCATTTGCTGAAAACCATCAAAACCACGAAAAGTTCTTGTATTTGAAGATAAAATCTTTTTGCATTGAAGAAGAAAGATCTAGCTGACTGAAATAAGTTCATCAGATGAAAACCAACAAAAATTGACAAGAACCACGAAAAGTTCTTGTATTTTAAGATAAAATCTTACGCTATTAACGAAAAAACTTCTGGCTCGCTGAAATATGTTCATTTGCTGAAAACAAACAAAACCACGAAAAGTTCTTGTATTTGAAGATAAAATGTTTTTGCTTGGAAGAAGAAAGATCTCGCTGACTGAAATAAGTTGATTAGATGAAAACCAACAAAAATTGACAAGAACCACGAAAAGTTCTTGTATTTTAAAATAAAATCTTACGGTATTAAAGAAAAAACATCTTGCTCGCTGAAATCTGTTCATTTGCAGAAAACCAACAAAACCACGAAAAGTTCTTGCATTTGAAGATAAAATCTTTTTGCTTTGAAGAAGAAAGATCTCGCTGACTGAAATAAGTTCATTCGATGAAAACCAACAAAAATTGACAAGAACCACGAAAAGTTCTTGTCTTTTAAGATAAAATCTTACGCTATTAAAGAAAAACCTTCTGGCTTGCTGAAATATGTTCATTTGCTGAAAACCAACAAAACCACGAAAAGTTCTTGTATTTGAAGATAAAATCTTTTTGCTTGGAAGAAGAAAGATCTCGCTGACTGAAATAAGTTGATTAGATGAAAACCAACAAAAATTGACAAGAACCACGAAAAGTTCTTGTATTTTAAAATAAAATCTTATGGTATTAAAGAAAAAACTTCCTCGCTGAAATCTGTTCATTTGCAGAAAACCAACAAAACCACGAAAAGTTCTTGTATTTGAAGATAAAATCATTTTCCTTTGAAGAAGAAAGATCTCGCTGACTGAAATAAGTTCATTCGATGAAAACCAACAAAAATTGACAAGAACCACGAAAACTTCTTGTATTTTAAGATAATATCTTACTCTATTAAGGAAAAAACTTCTTGCTCGCTGAAATATGTTCATTTGCTGAAAACCATCAAAACCACGAAAAGTTCTTGTATTTGAAGATAAAATCTTTTTGCTTGGAAGAAGTAAGATCTCGCTGACTGAAATAAGTTGATTAGATGAAAACCAACAAAAATTGACAAGAACCACGAAAAGTTCTTGTATTTTAAAATAAAATCTTACGGTATAAAAGAAAAAACTTCTTCCTCGCTGAAATCTGTTCATTTGCAGAAAACCAACAAAACCACGAAAAGTTCTTGTATTTGAAGATAAAATCTTTTTGCTTTGAAGAAGAAAGATCTAGCTGACTGAAATAAGTTCATTAGATGAAAACCAACAAAAATTGACAAGAACCACGAAAACGTCTTGTATTTTAAGATAATATCTTACTCTATTAAGGAAAAAACTTCTTGCTCGCTGAAATATGTTCATTTGCTGAAAACCATCAAGACCACGAAAAGTTCTTGTATTTGAAGATAAAATCTTTTTGCTTTGAAGAAGAAAGATCCAGCTGACTGAAATAAGTTCATTAGATGAAAACCAACAAAAATTGACAAGAACCACGAAAAGTTCTTGTATTTTAAGATAAAATCTTACGCTATTAAGGAAAAAACTTCCAGCTGGCTGAAATCTCTTCATTTGCTGAAAACCATCAAAACCACGAAAAGTTCTTGTATTTGAAGATAAAATCTTTTTGCTTTGAAGAAGAAAGATCTAGCTGACTGAAATAAGTTCATTAGATGAAAACCAACAAAAATTGACAAGAACCACGAAAAGTTCTTGTATTTTAAGATAAAATCTTACGCTATTAAAGAAAAAACTTCTTGCTCGCTGAAATCTGTTCATTTGCAGAAAACCAACAAAACCACGAAAAGTTCTTGTATTTGAAGATAAAATCTTTTTGCTTTGAAGAAGAAACATCTCGCTGACTGAAATAAGTTCATGACATGAAAACCAACAAAAATTGACAAGAACCACGAAAACTTCTTGTATTTTAAGATAATATCTTACTCTATTAAGGAAAAAACTTCCAGCTCGCTGAAATATGTTCATTTGCTGAAAACCAACAAAACCACGAAAAGTTCTTGTATTTGAAGATAAAATCTTTTTGCTTTGAAGACGAAAGATCTAGCTGACTGAAATAAGTTCATTAGATGAAAACCAACAAAAATTGACAAGAACCACGAAAAGTTCTTGTATTTTAAGATAAAATCTTACGCTATTAAAGAAAAAACATCTTGCTCGCTGAAATCTGTTCATTTGCAGAAAACCAACAAAACCACGAAAAGTTCTTGCATTTGAAGATAAAATCTTTTTGCTTTGAAGAAGAAAGATCTCGCTGACTGAAATAAGTTCATTCGATGAAAACCAACAAAAATTGACAAGAACCACGAAAAGTTCTTGTCTTTTAAGATAAAATCTTACGCTATTAAAGAAAAACCTTCTGGCTTGCTGAAATATGTTCATTTGCTGAAAACCAACAAAACCACGAAAAGTTCTTGTATTTGAAGATAAAATCTTTTTGCTTTGAAGAAGAAAGATCTAGCTGACTGAAATAAGTTCATGAGATGAAAACCAACAAAAATTGACAAGAACCACGAAAACTTCTTGTATTTTAAGACAATATCTTACTCTATTAAGGAAAAAACCTCTTTCTCGCTGAAATATGTTCATTTGCTGAAAACCATCAAAACCACGAAAAGTTCTTGTATTTGAAGATAAAATCTTTTTGCTTTGAAGAAGAAAGATCTAGCTGACTGAAATAAGTTCATCAGATGAAAACCAACAAAATTTGACAAGAACCACGAAAAGTTCTTGTATTTTAAGATAAAATCTTACGCTATTAACGAAAAAACTTCTGGCTCGCTGAAATATGTTCATTTGCTGAAAACCAACAAAACCACGAAAGGTTCTTGTATTTGAAGATAAAATCTTTTTGTTTGGAAGAAGAAAGATCTGGCTGACTGAAATAAGTTGATTAGATGAAAACCAACAAAAATTGACAAGAACCACGAAAAGTTCTTGTATTTTAAAATAAAATCTTACGGTATAAAAGAAAAAACTTCTTGCTCGCTGAAATATGTTCATTTGCTGAAACCCATCAAAACCACGAAAAGTTCTTGTATTTGAAGATAAAATCTTTTTGCTTTGAAGAAGAAAGATCTAGCTGACTGAAATAAGTTCATTAGATGAAAACCAACAAAAATTGACAAGAACCACGAAAAGTTCTTGTATTTTAAGATAAAATCTTACGCTATTAAGGAAAAAACTTCCAGCTGGCTGAAATCTCTTCATTTGCTGAAAACCATCAAAACCACGAAAAGTTCTTGTATTTGAAGATAAAATCTTACGCTATTAAAGAAAAAACTTCTTGCTCGCTGAAATCTGTTCATTTGCAGAAAACCAACAAAACCACGAAAAGTTCTTGTATTTGAAGATAAAATCTTTTTGCTTTGAAGAAGAAACATCTCGCTGACTGAAATAAGTTCATGACATGAAAACCAACAAAAATTGACAAGAACCACGAAAACTTCTTGTATTTTAAGATAATATCTTACTCTATTAAGGAAAAAACTTCCAGCTCGCTGAAATATGTTCATTTGCTGAAAACCATCAAAACCACGAAAAGTTCTTGTATTTGAAGATAAAATCTTTTTGCTTTGAAGACGAAAGATCTAGCTGACTGAAATAAGTTCATTAGATGAAAACCAACAAAAATTGACAAGAACCACGAAAAGTTCTTGTATTTTAAGATAAAATCTTACGCTATTAAAGAAAAAACATCTTGCTCGCTGAAATCTGTTCATTTGCAGAAAACCAACAAAACCACGAAAAGTTCTTGTATTTGAAGATAAAATCTTTTTGCTTTGAAGAAGAAAGATCTAGCTGACTGAAATAAGTTCATTAGATGAAAACCAACAAAAATTGACAAGAACCACGAAAACTTCTTGTATTTTAAGACAATATCTTACTCTATTAAGGAAAAAACCTCTTTCTCGCTGAAATATGTTCATTTGCTGAAAACCATCAAAACCACGAAAAGTTCTTGTATTTGAAGATAAAATCTTTTTCCTTTGAAGAAGAAAGATCTAGCTGACTGAAATAAGTTCATTCGATGAAAACCAACAAAAATTGACAAGAACCACGAAAACTTCTTGTGTTTTAAGATAATATCTTACGGTATAAAAGAAAAAACTTCTTGCTCGCTGAAATATGTTCATTTGCTGAAAACCATCAAAACCACGAAAAGTTCTTGTATTTGAAGATAAAATCTTTTTGCTTTGAAGAAGAAAGATCTAGCTGACTGAAATAAGTTCATCAGATGAAAACCAACAAAAATTGACAAGAACCACGAAAAGTTCTTGTATTTTAAGATAAAATCTTACGCTATTAACGAAAAAACTTCTGGCTCGCTGAAATATGTTCATTTGCTGAAAACCAACAAAACTACGAAAAGTTCTTGTATTTGAAGATAAAATGTTTTTGCTTGGAAGAAGAAAGATCTCGCTGACTGAAATAAGTTGATTAGATGAAAACCAACAAAAATTGACAAGAACCACGAAAAGTTCTTGTATTTTAAAATAAAATCTTACGGTATTAAAGAAAAAACATCTTGCTAGCTGAAATCTGTTCATTTGCAGAAAACCAACAAAACCACGAAAAGTTCTTGCATTTGAAGATAAAATCTTTTTGCTTTGAAGAAGAAAGATCTCGCTGACTGAAATAAGTTCATTCGATGAAAACCAACAAAAATTGACAAGAACCACGAAAAGTTCTTGTCTTTTAAGATAAAATCTTACGCTATTAAAGAAAAAACTTCTGGCTCGCTGAAATATGTTCATTTGCTGAAAACCAACAAAACCACGAAAAGTTCTTGTATTTGAAGATAAAATCTTTTTGCTTGGAAGAAGAAAGATCTCGCTGACTGAAATAAGTTGATTAGATGAAAACCAACAAAAATTGACAAGAACCACGAAAAGTTCTTGTATTTTAAAATAAAATCTTACGGTATTAAAGAAAAAACTTCCTCGCTGAAATCTGTTCATTTGCAGAAAACCAACAAAACCACGAAAAGTTCTTGTATTTGAAGATAAAATCTTTTTCCTTTGAAGAAGAAAGATCTCGCTGACTGAAATAAGTTCATTCGATGAAAACCAACAAAAATTGACAAGAACCACGAAAACTTCTTGTATTTTAAGATAATATCTTACTCTATTAAGGAAAAAACTTCTTGCTCGCTGAAATATGTTCATTTGCTGAAAACCATCAAAACCACGAAAAGTTCTTGTATTTGAAGATAAAATCTTTTTGCTTGGAAGAAGTAAGATCTCGCTGACTGAAATAAGTTGATTAGATGAAAACCAACAAAAATTGACAAGAACCACGAAAAGTTCTTGTATTTTAAAATAAAATCTTACGGTATAAAAGAAAAAACTTCTTCCTCGCTGAAATCTGTTCATTTGCAGAAAACCAACAAAACCACGAAAAGTTCTTGTATTTGAAGATAAAATCTTTTTGCTTTGAAGAAGAAAGATCTAGCTGAATGAAATAAGTTCATTAGATGAAAACCAACAAAAATTGACAAGAACCACGAAAACGTCTTGTATTTTAAGATAATATCTTACTCTATTAAGGAAAAAACTTCTTGCTCGCTGAAATATGTTCATTTGCTGAAAACCATCAAAACCACGAAAAGTTCTTGTATTTGAAGATAAAATCTTTTTGCTTTGAAGAAGAAAGATCTAGCTGACTGAAATAAGTTCATTAGATGAAAACCAACAAAAATTGACAAGAACCACGAAAAGTTCTTGTATTTTAAGATAAAATCTTACGCTATTAAGGAAAAAACTTCTTGCTCGCTGAAATCTCTTCATTTGCTGAAAACCTACAAAACCACGAAAAGTTCTTGTATTTGAAGATAAAATCTTTTTGCTTTGAAGAAGAAAGATCTAGCTGACTGAAATAAGTTCATTAGATGAAAACCAACAAAAATTGACAAGAACCACGAAAAGTTCTTGTATTTTAAGATAAAATCTTACGCTATTAAAGAAAAAACTTCTTGCTCGCTGAAATCTGTTCATTTGCAGAAAACCAACAAAACCACGAAAAGTTCTTGTATTTGAAGATAAAATCTTTTTGCTTTGAAGAAGAAACATCTCGCTGACTGAAATAAGTTCATGACATGAAAACCAACAAAAATTGACAAGAACCACGAAAACTTCTTGTATTTTAAGATAATATCTTACTCTATTAAGGAAAAAACTTCCAGCTCGCTGAAATATGTTCATTTGCTGAAAACCATCAAAACCACGAAAAGTTCTTGTATTTGAAGATAAAATCTTTTTGCTTTGAAGACGAAAGATCTAGCTGACTGAAATAAGTTCATTAGATGAAAACCAACAAAAATTGACAAGAACCACGAAAAGTTCTTGTATTTTAAGATAAAATCTTACGCTATTAAAGAAAAAACATCTTGCTCGCTGAAATCTGTTCATTTGCAGAAAACCAACAAAACCACGAAAAGTTCTTGCATTTGAAGATAAAATCTTTTTGCTTTGAAGAAGAAAGATCTCGCTGACTGAAATAAGTTCATTCGATGAAAACCAACAAAAATTGACAAGAACCACGAAAAGTTCTTGTCTTTTAAGATAAAATCTTACGCTATTAAAGAAAAACCTTCTGGCTTGCTGAAATATGTTCATTTGCTGAAAACCAACAAAACCACGAAAAGTTCTTGTATTTGAAGATAAAATCTTTTTGCTTTGAAGAAGAAAGATCTAGCTGACTGAAATAAGTTCATTAGATGAAAACCAACAAAAATTGACAAGAACCACGAAAACTTCTTGTATTTTAAGACAATATCTTACTCTATTAAGGAAAAAACCTCTTTCTCGCTGAAATATGTTCATTTGCTGAAAACCATCAAAACCACGAAAAGTTCTTGTATTTGAAGATAAAATCTTTTTGCTTTGAAGAAGAAAGATCTAGCTGACTGAAATAAGTTCATCAGATGAAAACCAACAAAAATTGACAAGAACCACGAAAAGTTCTTGTATTTTAAGATAAAATCTTACGCTATTAACGAAAAAACTTCTGGCTCGCTGAAATATGTTCATTTGCTGAAAACCAACAAAACCACGAAAAGTTCTTGTATTTGAAGATAAAATCTTTTTGTTTGGAAGAAGAAAGATCTGGCTGACTGAAATAAGTTGATTAGATGAAAACCAACAAAAATTGACAAGAACCACGAAAAGTTCTTGTATTTTAAAATAAAATCTTACGGTATTAAAGAAAAAACTTCCTCGCTGAAATCTGTTCATTTGCAGAAAACCAACAAAACCACGAAAAGTTCTTGTATTTGAAGATAAAATCTTTTTCCTTTGAAGAAGAAAGATCTCGCTGACTGAAATAAGTTCATTCGATGAAAACCAACAAAAATTGACAAGAACCACGAAAACTTCTTGTATTTTAAGATAATATCTTACTCTATTAAGGAAAAAGCTTCTTGCTCGCTGAAATATGTTCATTTGCTGAAAACCATCAAAACCACGAAAAGTTCTTGTATTTGAAGATAAAATCTTTTTGCTTGGAAGAAGTAAGATCTCGCTGACTGAAATAAGTTGATTAGATGAAAACCAACAAAAATTGACAAGAACCACGAAAAGTTCTTGTATTTTAAAATAAAATCTTACGGTATAAAAGAAAAAACTTCTTCCTCGCTGAAATCTGTTCATTTGCAGAAAACCAACAAAACCACGAAAAGTTCTTGTATTTGAAGATAAAATCTTTTTGCTTTGAAGAAGAAAGATCTAGCTGACTGAAATAAGTTCATTAGATGAAAACCAACAAAAATTGACAAGAACCACGAAAACGTCTTGTATTTTAAGATAATATCTTACTCTATTAAGGAAAAAACTTCTTGCTCGCTGAAATATGTTCATTTGCTGAAAACCATCAAAACCACGAAAAGTTCTTGTATTTGAAGATAAAATCTTTTTGCTTTGAAGAAGAAAGATCTAGCTGACTGAAATAAGTTCATTAGATGAAAACCAACAAAAATTGACAAGAACCACGAAAAGTTCTTGTATTTTAAGATAAAATCTTACTCTATTAAGGAAAAAACTTCTTGCTCGCTGAAATATGTTCATTTGCTGAAAACCATCAAAACCACGAAAAGTTCTTGTATTTGAAGATAAAATCTTTTTGCTTTGAAGAAGAAAGATCTAGCTGACTGAAATAAGTTCATTAGATGAAAACCAACAAAAATTGACAAGAACCACGAAAAGTTCTTGTATTTTAAGATAAAATCTTACGCTATTAAAGAAAAAACTTCTTGCTCGCTGAAATCTGTTCATTTGCAGAAAACCAACAAAACCACGAAAAGTTCTTGTATTTGAAGATAAAATCTTTTTGCTTTGAAGAAGAAACATCTCGCTGACTGAAATAAGTTCATGACATGAAAACCAACAAAAATTGACAAGAACCACGAAAACTTCTTGTATTTTAAGATAATATCTTACTCTATTAAGGAAAAAACTTCCAGCTCGCTGAAATATGTTCATTTGCTGAAAACCATCAAAACCACGAAAAGTTCTTGTATTTGAAGATAAAATCTTTTTGCTTTGAAGAAGAAAGATCTAGCTGACTGAAATAAGTTCATCAGATGAAAACCAACAAAAATTGACAAGAACCACGAAAAGTTCTTGTATTTTAAGATAAAATCTTACGCTATTAACGAAAAAACTTCTGGCTCGCTGAAATATGTTCATTTGCTGAAAACCAACAAAACCACGAAAAGTTCTTGTATTTGAAGATAAAATCTTTTTGTTTGGAAGAAGAAAGATCTGGCTGACTGAAATAAGTTGATTAGATGAAAACCAACAAAAATTGACAAGAACCACGAAAAGTTCTTGTATTTTAAAATAAAATCTTACGGTATTAAAGAAAAAACTTCTTCCTCGCTGAAATCTGTTCATTTGCAGGAAACCAACAAAACCACGAAAAGTTCTTGTATTTGAAGATAAAATCTTTTTGCTTTGAAGAAGAAAGATCTAGCTGACTGAAATAAGTTCATTAGATGAAAACCAACAAAAATTGACAAGAACCACGAAAACGTCTTGTATTTTAAGATAATATCTTACTCTATTAAGGAAAAAACTTGTTGCTCGCTGAAATATGTTCATTTGCTGAAAACCATCAAAACCACGAAAAGTTCTTGTATTTGAAGATAAAATATTTTTGCTTTGAAGAAGAAAGATCTAGCTGACTGAAATAAGTTCATTAGATGAAAACCAACAAAAATTGACAAGAACCACGAAAAGTTCTTGTATTTTAAGATAAAATCTTACGCTATTAAAGAAAAAACTTCTTGCTCGCTGAAATCTCTTCATTTGCAGAAAACCAACAAAACCACGAAAAGTTCTTGTATTTGAAGATAAAATCTTTTTGCTTTGAAGAAGAAACATCTGGCTGACTGAAATAAGTTCATGACATGAAAACCAACAAAAATTGACAAAAACCACGAAAACTTCTTGTATTTTAAGATAATATCTTACTCTATTAAGGAAAAAAACTTCCAGCTCGCTGAAATATGTTCATTTGCTGAAAACCATCAAAACCACGAAAAGTTCTTCTTTTTGAAGATAAAATCTTTTTGCTTTGAAGAAGAAAGATCTAGCTGACTGAAATAAGTTCATCAGATGAAAACCAACAAAAATTGAAAAGAACCACGAAAAGTTCTTGTATTTTAAGATAAAATCTTACGCTATTAAGGAAAAAACTTCCAGCTGGCTGAAATATGGTCATTTGCTGAAAACCATCAAAACCACGAAAAGTTCTTGCATTTGAAGATAAAATCTTTTTGCTTTGAAGAAGAAAGATCTCGCTGACTGAAATAAGTTCATTCGATGAAAACCAACAAAAATTGACAAGAACCACGAAAAGTTCTTGTCTTTTAAGATAAAATCTTACGCTATTAAAGAAAAAACTTCTGGCTTGCTGAAATATGTTCATTTGCTGAAAACCAACAAAACCACGAAAAGTTCTTGTATTTGAAGATAAAATCTTTTTGCTTTGAAGAAGAAAGATCTAGCTGACTGAAATAAGTTCATTAGATGAAAACCAACAAAAATTGACAAGAACCACGAAAAGTTCTTGTATTTTAAGATAAAATCTTACGCTATTAAAGAAAAAACTTCTGGCTCGCTGAAATATGTTCATTTGCTGAAAACCAACAAAACCACGAAAAGTTCTTGTATTTGAAGATAAAATCTTTTTGCTTGGAAGAAGAAAGATCTCGCTGACTGAAATAAGTTGATTAGATGAAAACCAACAAAAATTGACAAGAACCACGAAAAGTTCTTGTATTTTAAAATAAAATCTTACGGTATAAAAGAAAAAACTTCTTCCTCGCTGAAATCTGTTCATTTGCAGAAAACCAACAAAACCACGAAAAGTTCTTGTATTTGAAGATAAAATCTTTTTCCTTTGAAGAAGAAAGATCTAGCTGACTGAAATAAGTTCATCAGATGAAAACCAACAAAAATTGACAAGAACCACGAAAAGTTCTTGTATTTTAAGATAAAATCTTACGCTATTAACGAAAAAACTTCTGGCTCGCTGAAATATGTTCATTTGCTGAAAACCAACAAAACCACGAAAAGTTCTTGTATTTGAAGATAAAATCTTTTTGCTTGGAAGAAGAAAGATCTCGCTGACTGAAATAAGTTGATTAGATGAAAACCAACAAAAATTGACAAGAACCACGAAAAGTTCTTGTATTTTAAAATAAAATCTTACGGTATAAAAGAAAAAACTTCTTCCTCGCTGAAATCTGTTCATTTGCAGAAAACCAACAAAACCACGAAAAGTTCTTGTATTTGAAGATAAAATCTTTTTGCTTTGAAGAAGAAAGATCTAGCTGACTGAAATAAGTTCATTAGATGAAAACCAACAAAAATTGACAAGAACCACGAAAACGTCTTGTATTTTAAGATAATATCTTACTCTATTAAGGAAAAAACTTCTTGCTCGCTGAAATATGTTCATTTGCTGAAAACCATCAAAACCACGAAAAGTTCTTGTATTTGAAGATAAAATCTTTTTGCTTTGAAGAAGAAAGATCTAGCTGACTGAAATAAGTTCATTAGATGAAAACCAACAAAAATTGACAAGAACCACGAAAAGTTCTTGTATTTTAAGATAAAATCTTACGCTATTAAAGAAAAAACTTCTTGCTCGCTAAAATCTCTTCATTTGCAGAAAACCAACAAAACCACGAAAAGTTCTTGTATTTGAAGATAGAATCTTTTTGCTTTGAAGAAGAAAGATCTAGCTGACTGAAATAAGTTCATTAGATGAAAACCAACCAAAATTGACAAGAACCACGAAAAGTTCTTGTATTTTCAGATAAAATCTTACTCTATTAAGGAAAAAACTTCCAGCTCGCTGAAATCTGTTCATTTGCTGAAAACCAACAAAACCACGAAAAGTTCTTGTATTTGAAGATAAAATCTTTTTGCTTTGAAGAAGAAAGATCTCGCTGACTGAAATAAGTTCATTCGATGAAAACCAACAAAAATTGACAAGAACCACGAAAACTTCTTTTATTTGAAGATAATATCTTACTCTATTAAGGAAAAAACTTCTTGCTCGCTGAAATATGTTCATTTGCTGAAAACCATCAAAACCACGAAAAGTTCTTGTATTTGAAGATAAAATCTTTTTGCTTTGAAGAAGAAAGATCTAGCTGACTGAAATAAGTTCATTAGATGAAAACCAACCAAAATTGACAAGAACCACGAAAAGTTCTTGTATTTTCAGATAAAATCTTACTCTATTAAGGAAAAAACTTCCTGCTCGCTGAAATCTGTTCATTTGCTGAAAACCAACAAAACCACGAAAAGTTCTTGTATTTGAAGATAGAATCTTTTTGCTTGGAAGAAGAAAGATCTCGCTGACTGAAATAAGTTCATGAGATGAAAACCAACAAAAATTGACAAGAACCACGAAAAGTTCTTGTCTTTTAAGATAAAATCTTACGCTATTAAAGAAAAAACTTCTTGCTCGCTGAAATCTGTTCATTTGCTGAAAACCAACAAAACCACGAAAAGTTCTTGTATTTGAAGATAAAATCTTTTTGCTTTGAAGAAGAAAGATCGAGCTGACTGAAATAAGTTGATTGGATGAAAACCAACAAAAATTGACAAGAAACACGAAAAGTTCTTGTAGTTTAAGATAAAATCTTAGGCTATTAAAGAAAAAACTCCCAGCTCGCTGAAATCTGTTCATTTGCTGAAAACCATCAAAACCACGAAAAGTTCTTGTATTTGAAGATAAAATCTTTTTGCTTTGAAGAAGAAAGATCTCGCTGACTGAAATAAGTTCATTGGATGAAAACCAACCAAAATTGACAAGAACCACGAAAAGTTCTTGTATTTTTAGATAAAATCTTACTCTATTAAGGAAAAAACTTCCAGCTAGCTGAAATCTGTTCATTTGCTCAAAACCAACAAAACCACGAAAAGTTCTTGTATTTGAAGATAAAATCTTTTTGCTTGGAAGAAGAAAGATCTCGCTGACTGAAATAAGTTCATTTGATGAAAACCAACAAAAATTGACAAGAACCACGAAAACTTCTTCTATTTTAAGATAATATCTTACTCTATTAAGGAAAAAACTTCCAGCTCGCTGAAATATGTTCATTTGCTGAAAACCATCAAAACCACGAAAAGTTCTTGTATTTGAAGATAAAATCTTTTTGCTTTGAAGAAGAAAGATCTCGCTGACTGAAATAAGTTCATTCGATGAAAACCAACAAAAATTGACAAGAACCACGAAGACTTCTTGTATTTTAAGATAAAATCTTACGCTATTAAAGAAAAACCTTCTGGCTCGCTGAAATATGTTCATTTGCTGAAAACCATCAAAACCACGAAAAGTTCTTGTATTTGAAGATAAAATCTTTTTGCTTTGAAGAAGAAAGATCTAGCTGACAGAAATAAGTTGATTAGATGAAAACCAACAAAAATTGACAAGAACCACGAAAAGTTCTTCTATTTTAAAATAAAATCTTACGCTATTAAAGAAAAAACTTCTTGCTCGCTGAAATCTGTTCATTTGCAGAAAACCAACAAAACCACGAAAAGTTCTTGTATTTGAAGATAAAATCTTTTTGCTTTGAAGAAGAAAGATCTAGCTGACTGAAATAAGTTCATTAGATGAAAACCAACAAAAATTGACAAGAACCACGAAAAGTTCTTGTGTTTTAAATAAATCTTACGCTATTAAAGAAGAAACTTCTGCCTCGCTGAAACATGTTCATTTGCTGAAAACCAACAAAACCACGAAAAGTTCTTGTATTTGAAAATAAAATCTTTTTGCTTTGAAGAAGAAAGATCTCGCTGACTGAAATAAGTTCATTGGATGAAAACCAACAAAAATTGACAAGAACCACGAAAAGTTCTTGTATTTTAAGATAAAATCTTACGCTATTAAAGAAAAAACATCCAGCTGGCTGAAATATGTTCATTTGCTGAAAACCATCAAAACCACGAAAAGTTCTTGTATTTGAAAATAAAATCTTTTTGCTTTGAAGAAGAAAGATCTCGCTGACTGAAATAAGTTCATTGGATGAAAACCAACAAAAATTGACAAGAACCACGAAAAGTTCTTGTATTTTAAGATAAAATCTTACTCTATTAAGGAAAAAACTTCCAGCTGGCTGAAATATGTTCATTTGCTGAAAACCATCAAAACCACGAAAAGTTCTTGTATTTGAAGATAAAATCTTTTTGCTTTGAAGAATAAAGATCTCGCTGACTGAAATAAGTTCATTAGATGAAAACCAACAAAAATTGACAAGAACCACGAAACGTTCTTGTATTTTAAGATAAAATCTTATGCTATTAAGAAAAAACTTCCAGCTCGATGAAATATGTTCATTTGCTGAAAACCATCAAAACCACGAAAAGTTCTTGTATTTGAAGATAAAATCTTTTTGCTTTGAAGAAGAAAGATCTAGCTGACTGAAATAAGTTCATTAGATGAAAACCAACAAAAATTGACAAGTACCACGAAAAGTTCTTGTATTTTAAGATAAAATCTCACGCTATTAAAGAAAAAACTCCCAGCTCGCTGAAATATGTTCATTTGCTGAAAACCAACAAAACCACGAAAAGTTCATGTATTTGAAGATAAAATCTTTTTGCTTTGAAGAAGAAAGATCTCGCTGACTGAAATAAGTTCATTAGATGAAAACCAGCAAAAATTGACAAGAAACACGAAAAGTTCTTGTAGTTTAAGATAAAATCTTACACTATTAAAGAAAAAACTCGCAGCTCGCTGAAATATGTTCATTTGCTGAAAACCATCAAAACCACGAAAAGTTCTTGTATTTGAAAATAAAATCTTTTTGCTTTGAAGAAGAAAGATCTCGCTGACTGAAATAAGTTCATTGGATGAAAACCAACAAAAATTGACAAGAACCACGAAAAGTTCTTGTATTTTAAGATAAAATCTTACTCTATTAAGGAAAAAACTTCCAGCTGGCTGAAATATGTTCATTTGCTGAAAACCATCAAAACCACGAAAAGTTCTTGTATTTGAAGATAAAATCTTTTTGCTTTGAAGAAGAAAGATCTAGCTGACTGAAATAAGTTCATTAGATGAAAACCAACAAAAATTGACAAGAACCACGAAACGTTCTTGTATTTTAAGATAAAATCTTATGCTGTTAAGAAAAATCTTCCAGCTCGATGAAATATGTTCATTTGCTGAAAACCAACAAAACCACGAAAAGTTCATGTATTTGAAGATAAAATCTTTTTGCTTTGAAGAAGAAAGATCTCGCTGACTGAAATAAGTTGATTAGATGAAAACCAGCAAAAATTGACAAGAAACACGAAAAGTTCTTGTAGTTTAAGATAAAATCTTACGCTATTAAAGAAAAAACTCCCAGCTCGCTGAAATATGTTCATTTGCTGAAAACCATCAAAACCACGAAAAGTTCTTGTATTTGAAAATAAAATCTTTTTGCTTTGAAGAAGAAAGATCTAGCTGAGTGAAATAAGTTCATTGGATGAAAACCAACAAAAATTGACAAGAACCACGAAAAGTTCTTGTATTTTAAGATAAAATCTTTTTGCTTTGAAGAAGAAAGATCTAGCTGACTGAAATAAGTTCATTAGATGAAAACCAACAAAAATTGACAAGATCCACGAAAAGTTCTTGTAGTTTAAGATAATATCTTACGCTATTAAAGAAAAAACTTCTGGCTCGCTGAAATATGTTCATTTGCTGAAAACCAACAACACCACGAAAAGTTCTTGTATTTTAAGATAAAATCTTTTTGCTTTGAAGAAGAAAGATCCAGCTGACTGAAATAAGTTGATTGGATGAAAACCAACAAAAATTGACAAGAAACACGAAAAATTCTTGTAGTTTAAGATAAAATCTTACGCTATGAAAGAAAAAACTTCCAGCTCGCTGAAATATGTTCATTTGCTGAAAACCAACAAAACCACGAAAAGTTCTTGTATTTGAAGATAAAATCTTTTTGCTTTGAAGAAGAAAGATCCAGTTGACTGAAATAAGTTCATTCGATGAAAACCAACCAAAATTGACAAGAACCACGAAAAGTTCTTGTATTTTAAGATAATATCTTACGCTATTAAAGAAAAAACTTCTGGCTCGCTGAAACATGTTCATTTGGTGAAAACCAACAAAACCACGAAAAGTTCTTGTATTTGAAAATAAAATCTTTTTGCTTTGAAGAAGAAAGATCTAGCTGACTGAAATAAGTTCATTGGATGAAAACCAACAGAAATTGACAAGAACCACGAAAAGTTCTTGTATTTTAAGATAAAATCTTACTCTATTAAGAAAAAAACTTCCAGCTGGCTGAAATATGTTCATTTGCTGAAAACCATCAAAACCACGAAAAGTTCTTGTATTTGAAGATTAAATCTTTTTGCTTTGAAGAAGAAAGATCTAGCTGACTGAAATAAGTTCATTAGAAGAAAACCAACAAAAATTGACAAGAACCACGAAAAGTTCTTGTATTTTCAGCTAAAATCTTACGCTATTAAAGAAAAAACTTCTTGCTCGCTGAAATCTGTTCATTTGCTGAAAACCATCAAAACAACGAAAATTTCGTGTATTTGAAGATAAAATCTTTTTGCTTTGAAGAAGAAAGATCTAGCTGACTGAAATAAGTTCATTAGATGAAAACCAACAAAAATTGACAAGAAACACGAAAAGTTCTTGTAGTTTAAGATAATATCTTACGCTATTAAAGAAAAAACTTCTGGCTCGCTGAAATAAGTTCATTTGCTGAAAACCAACAAAACCACGAAAAGTTCTTGTATTTGAAGATAAAATCTTTTTGCTTTGAAGAAGAAAGATCCAGCTGACTGAAATAAGTTCATGAGATGAAAACCAACAAAAATTGACAAGAACCACGAAAAGTTCTTGTATTTTAAGATAAAATCTTACGCTATTAAGAAAAAACTTCCAGCTGGCTGAAATATGGTCATTTGCTGAAAACCATCAAAACCACGAAAAGTTCTTGTATTTGAAGATAAAATCTTTTTGCTTTGAAGAAGACAGATCCAGCTGACTGAAATATGTTCATTAGATGAAAACCAACAAAAATTGACAAGAACCACGAAAAGGTCTTGTATTTTAATATAAAATCTTACGTTATTAAGTAAAAACTTCCAGCTCGCTGAAATATGTTCATTTGCTGAAAACCATCAAAACCACGAAAAGTTCTTGTATTTTAAGATAAAATCTTTTTGCTTTGAAGAAGAAACATCCAGCTGACTGAAATAAGTTCATTCGATGAAAACCAACAAAAATTGACAAGAAACACGAAAAGTTCTTGTAGTTTAAGATAAAATCTTACGCGATGAAAGAAAAAACTTCCAGCTCGCTGAAATATGTTCATTTGCTGAAAACCAACAAAACCACGAAAAGATCTTGTATTTGAAGATAAAATCTTTTTGCTTTGAAGAAGAAAGATCCAGCTGACTGAAATAAGTTCATTCGATGAAAACCAACCAAAATTGACAAGAACCACGAAAAGTTCTTGTATTTTAAGATAATATCTTACGCTATTGAAGAAAAAAACTTCTGGCTCGCTGAAATATGTTCATTTGCTGAAAACCATCAAAACCACGAAAAGTTCTTGTATTTGAAAATAAAATCTTTTTGCTTTGAAGAAGAAAGATCTAGCTGACTGAAATAAGTTCATTAGATGAAAACCAACAAAAATTGACAAGTGCCACGAAAAGTTCTTGTATTTTAAGATAATATCTTACGCTATTAAAGAAAAAACTTCTGGCTCGCTGAAATATGTTCATTTGCTGAAAACCAACAAAACCACGAAAAGTTCTTGCATTTGAAGATAAAATCTTTTTGCTTTGAAGAAGACAGATCCAGCTGACTGAAATACGTTCATTAGATGAAAACCAACAAAAATTGACAAGAACCACGAAAAGTTCTTGTATTTTAATATAAAATCTTACGCTATTAAGTAAAAACTTCCAGCTCGCTGAAATATGTTCATTTGCTGAAAACCATCAAAACCACGAAAAGTTCTTCTATTTTAAGTTAAAATCTTTTTGCTTTGAAGAAGAAAGATCCAGCTGACTGAAATAAGTTGATTGGATGAAAACCAACAAAAATTGACAAGAAACAAGAAAAGTTCTTGTAGTTTAAGATAAAATCATACGCTATTAAAGAAAAAACTTCCAGCTCGCTGAAATATGTTCATTTGCTGAAAACCAACAGAACCACGAAAAGTTCTTGTATTTGAAGATAAAATCTTTTTGCTTTGAAGAAGAAAGATCTCGCTGACTGAAATAAGTTCATTAGATGAAAACCAACAAAAATTGACAAGAACCACGAAAAGTTCTTGTATTTTAAGATAAAATCTTACGCTATGAAGGAAAAAACTTCCAGCTTGCTGAAATATGTTCATTTGCTGAAAACCATCAAAGCCACGAAAAGATCTTGTATTTTAAGATAAAATCTTTTTGCTTTGAAGAAGAAAGAGCGAGCTGACTGAAATAAGTTGATTGGATGAAAACCAACAAAAATTGACAAGAAACACGAAAAGTTCTTGTAGTTTAAGATAAATTCTTACGCTATTAAAGAAAAAACTCCCAGCTCGCTGAAATATGTTCATTTGCTGAAAACCAACAAAACCACGAAAAGTTCTTGTATTTGAAGATAAAATATTTTTGCTTTGAAGAAGAAAGATCCAGCTGACTGAAATAAGTTCATTAGATGAAAACCAACCAAAATTGACAAGAACCACGAAAAGTTCTTGTATTTTAAGATAATATCTTACGCTATTAAAGAAAAAACTTCTGGCTCGCTGAAACATGTTCATTTGGTGAAAACCAACAAAACCACGAAAAGTTCTTGTATTTGAAAATAAAATCTTTTTGCTTTGAAGAAGAAAGATCCAGCTGACTGAAATAAGTTCATTGGATGAAAACCAACAAAAATTGACAAGAACCACGAAAAGTTCTTGTATTTTAAGATAAAATCTTACTCTATTAAGGAAAAAACTTCCAGCTGGCTGAAATATGTTAATTTGCTGAAAACCATCAAAACCACGAAAAGTTCTTGTATTTGAAGATTAAATCTTTTTGCTTTGAAGAAGAAAGATCTAGCTGACTGAAATAAGTTGATTAGATGAAAACCAACAAAAATTGACAAGAACCACGAAAAGTTCTTGTATTTTAAGATAAAATCTTATGCTATTAAGAAAAAACTTCCAGCTCGTTGAAATATGTTCATTTGCTGAAAACGATCAAAACCACGAAAAGTTCTTGTATTTGAAGATAAAATCTTTTTGCTTTGAAGAAGAAAGATCCAGCTGACTGAAATAAGTTCATTAGATGAAAACCAACAAAAATTGACAAGAAACACGAAAAGTTCTTGTATTTTAAGATAAAATTTTACGCTATTAAAGAAAAAACTCCCAGCTCGCTGAAATATGTTCATTTGCTGAAAACCAACAAAACCACGAAAAGTTCTTGTATTTGAAGATAAAATCTTTTTGCTTCGAAGAAGAAAGATCTTGCTGACTGAAATAAGTTGATTAGATGAAAACCAACTAAAAAATTGACAAGAAACACGAAAAGTTCTTGTAGTTTAAGATAAAATCTTACGCTATTAAAGAAAAAACTCCCAGCTCGCTGAAATATGTTCATTTGCTGAAAACCAACAAAACCACGAAAAGTTCTTGTATTTGAAGATAAAATGTTTTTGCTTTGAAGAAGAAAGATCCAGCTGACTGAAATAAGTTCATCGGATGAAAACCAACAAAAATTGACAAGAACCACGAAAAGTTCTTGTATTTTAAGATAATATCTTACGCTATTAAAGAAAAAACTTCTGGCTCGCTGAAATATGTTCGTTTGCTGAAAACCATCAAAACCACGAAAAGTTCTTGTATTTGAAGATAAAATCTTTTTGCTTGGAAGAAGAAAGATCCAGCTGACTGAAATAAGTTCATTAGTTGAAAACCAACAAAAATTGACAAGAACAACGAAAAGTTCTTGTATTTTAAGATAAAATCTTACGCTATTAAGAAAAAACTTCCAGCTGCCTGAAATATGGTCACTTGCTGAAAACCATCAAAACCACGAAAAGTTCTTCTATTATAAGATAAAATCTTTTTGCTTTGAAGAAGAAAGATGCAGCTGACTGAAATAAGTTGATTGGATGAAAACCAACTAAAAAATTGACAAGAAACACGAAAAGTTCTTGCAGTTTAAGATAAAATCTTACGCTATTAAAGAAAAAACTCCCAGCTCGCTGAAATATGTTCATTTGCTGAAAACCAACAAAACCACGAAAAGTTCTTGTATTTGAAGATAAAATCTTTTTGCTATGAAGAAGAAAGATCTCGCTGACTGAAATAAGTTCATTAGATGAAAACCAACAAAAATTGACAAGAACCACGAAAAGTTATTGTATTTTAAGATAAAATCTTACGCTATTAAGGAAAAAACTTCCAGCTCGCTGATATATGTTCATTTCCTGAAAACCATCAAAACCACGAAAAGATCTTGTATTTTAAGATAAAATCTTTTTGCTTTGAAGAAGAAAGATCTAGCTGACTGAAATAAGTTGATTAGATGAAAACCAACTAAAAAATTGACAAGAAACACGAAAAGTTCTTGTATTTTAAGATAAAATCTTATGCTATTAAGAAAAAACTTCCAGCTCGTTGAAATATGTTCATTTGCTGAAAACCATCAAAACCACGAAAAGTTCTTGTATTTGAAGATAAAATCTTTTTGCTTTGAAGAAGAAAGATCTAGCTGACTGAAATAAGTTCATTAGATGAAAACCAACAAAAATTGACAAGAACCACGAAAAGTTCTTGTATTTGAAGATAAAATCTTTTTGCTATGAAGAAGAAAGATCTCGCTGACTGAAATAAGTTCATCAGATGAAAACCAACAAAAATTGACAAGAACCACGAAAAGTTCTTGTATTTTAAGATAAAATCTTACGCTATTAAGGAAAAGACTTCCAGCTCGCTGAAATATGTTCATTTCCTGAAAACCATCAAAACCACGAAAAGATCTTGTATTTTAAGATAAAATCTTTTTGCTTTGAAGAAGAAAGGTCTAGCTGACTGAAATAAGTTGATTAGATGAAAACCAACTAAAAAATTGACAAGAAACACGAAAAGTTCTTGTATTTTAAGATAAAATCTTACGCTATTAAAGAAAAAACTCCCAGCTCGCTGAAATATGTTCATTTGCTGAAAACCAACAAAACCACGAAAAGTTCTTGTATTTGAAGATAAAATCTTTTTGCTTCGAAGAAGAAAGATCTTGCTGACTGAAATAAGTTGATTAGATGAAAACCAACTAAAAAATTGACAAGAAACACGAAAAGTTCTTGTAGTTTAAGATAAAATCTTACGCTATTAAAGAAAAAACTCCCAGCTCGCTGAAATATGTTCATTTGCTGAAAACCAACAAAACCACGAAAAGTTCTTGTATTTGAAGATAAAATGTTTTTGCTTTGAAGAAGAAAGATCCAGCTGACTGAAATAAGTTCATCGGATGAAAACCAACAAAAATTGACAAGAACCACGAAAAGTTCTTGTATTTTAAGATAATATTTTACGCTATTAAAGAAAAAACTTCTGGCTCGCTGAATTATGTTCGTTTGTTGAAAACCAACAAAACCACGAAAAGTTCTTGTATTTGAAGATAAAATCTTTTTGCTTTGAAGAAGAAAGATCCTGCTGACTGAAATAAGTTCATTAGATGAAAACCAACAAAAATTGACAAGAACAACGAAAAGTTCTTGTATTTTAAGATAAAATCTTACGCTATTAAGAAAAAACTTCCAGCTGGCTGAAATATGTTCATTTGCTGAAAACCAACAAAACCACGAAAAGTTCTTGTATTTTAAGATAAAATCTTTTTGCTTTGAAGAAGAAAGATCCAGCTGACTGAAATAAGTTGATTGGATGAAAACCAACAAAAATTGACAAGAAACACGAAAAGTTCTTGAAGTTTAAGATAAAATCTTACGCTATGAAAGAAAAAACTTCCAGCTCGCTGAAATATGTTCATTTGCTGAAAACCAACAAAACCACGAAAAGTTCTTGTATTTGAAGATAAAATCTTTTTGCTTTGAAGAAGAAAGATCCAGTTGACTGAAATAAGTTCATTCGATGAAAACCAACCAAAATTGACAAGAACCACGAAAAGTTCTTGTATTTTAAGATAATATCTTACGCTATTAAAGAAAAAACCTCTGGCTCGCTGAAACATGTTCATTTGGTGAAAACCAACAAAACCACGAAAAGTTCTTGTATTTGAAAATAAAATCTTTTTGCTTCGAAGAAGAAAGATCTAGCTGACTGAAATAAGTTCATTGGATGAAAACCAACAGAAATTGACAAGAACCACGAAAAGTTCTTGTATTTTCAGCTAAAATCTTACGCTATTAAAGAAAAAACTTCTTGCTCGCTGAAATCTGTTCATTTGCTGAAAACCATCAAAACAACGAAAATTTCGTGTATTTGAAGATAAAATCTTTTTGCTTTGAAGAAGAAAGATCCAGCTGACTGAAATAAGTTGATTGGATGAAAACCAACAAAAATTGACAAGAAACATGTAAAGTTCTTGTAGTTTAAGATAAAATCTTACGCTATTAAAGAAAAAACTCCCAGCTCGCTGAAATATGTTCATTTGCTGAAAACCATCAAAACCACGAAAAGTTCTTGTATTTGAAGATTAAATCTTTTTGCTTTGAAGAAGAAAGATCCAGCTGACTGAAATAAGTTCATTGGATGAAAACCAACAAAAATTGACAAGAACCACGAAAAGTTATTGTATTTTAAGATAAAATCTTACGCCATTAAAGAAAAAACTCCCAGCTCGCTGAAATATGTTCATTTGCTGAAAACCAACAAAACCACGAAAAGTTCTTGTATTTGAAGATAAAATCTTTTTGCTTTGAAGAAGAAAGATCTCGCTGACTGAAATAAGTTCATTCGATGAAAACCAACAAAAATTGACAAGAACCACGAAAAGTTCTTGTATTTAAAGATAAAATCTCACGCTATTGAGGAAAAAACTTCCAGCTCGCTGAAATATGTTCATTTGCTGAAAACCATCAAAACCACGAAAAGTTCTTGTATTTGAAGATAAAATCTTTTTGCTTTGAAGAAGAAAGATCTAGCTGACTGAAATAAGTTCATTAGATGAAAACCAACAAAAATTGACAAGAAACACGAAAAGTTCTTGTAGTTTAAGATAATATCTTACGCTATTAAAGAAAAAACTTCTGGCTCGCTGAAATAAGTTCATTTGCTGAAAACCAACAAAACCACGAAAAGTTCTTGTATTTGAAGATAAAATCTTTTTGCTTTGAAGAAGAAAGATCCAGCTGACTGAAATAAGTTCATGAGATGAAAACCAACAGAAATTGACAAGAACCACGAAAAGTTCTTGTATTTTCAGCTAAAATCTTACGCTATTAAAGAAAAAACTTCTTGCTCGCTGAAATCTGTTCATTTGCTGAAAACCATCAAAACAACGAAAATTTCGTGTATTTGAAGATAAAATCTTTTTGCTTTGAAGAAGAAAGATCCAGCTGACTGAAATAAGTTGATTGGATGAAAACCAACAAAAATTGACAAGAAACATGAAAAGTTCTTGTAGTTTAAGATAAAATCTTACGCTATTAAAGAAAAAACTCCCAGCTCGCTGAAATATGTTCATTTGCTGAAAACCATCAAAACCACGAAAAGTTCTTGTATTTGAAGATTAAATCTTTTTGCTTTGAAGAAGAAAGATCCAGCTGACTGAAATAAGTTCATTGGATGAAAACCAACAAAAATTGACAAGAACCACGAAAAGTTATTGTATTTTAAGATAAAATCTTACGCCATTAAAGAAAAAACTCCCAGCTCGCTGAAATATGTTCATTTGCTGAAAACCAACAAAACCACGAAAAGTTCTTGTATTTGAAGATAAAATCTTTTTGCTTTGAAGAAGAAAGATCTCGCTGACTGAAATAAGTTCATTCGATGAAAACCAACAAAAATTGACAAGAACCACGAAAAGTTCTTGTATTTAAAGATAAAATCTCACGCTATTGAGGAAAAAACTTCCAGCTCGCTGAAATATGTTCATTTGCTGAAAACCATCAAAACCACGAAAAGTTCTTGTATTTGAAGATAAAATCTTTTTGCTTTGAAGAAGAAAGATCTAGCTGACTGAAATAAGTTCATTAGATGAAAACCAACAAAAATTGACAAGAAACACGAAAAGTTCTTGTAGTTTAAGATAATATCTTACGCTATTAAAGAAAAAACTTCTGGCTCGCTGAAATAAGTTCATTTGCTGAAAACCAACAAAACCACGAAAAGTTCTTGTATTTGAAGATAAAATCTTTTTGCTTTGAAGAAGAAAGATCCAGCTGACTGAAATAAGTTCATGAGATGAAAACCAACAAAAATTGACAAGAACCACGAAAAGTTCTTGTATTTTAAGATAAAATCTTACGCTATTAAGAAAAACTTCCAGCTGGCTGAAATATGGTCATTTGCTGAAAACCATCAAAACCACGAAAAGTTCTTGTATTTGAAGATAAAATCTTTTTGCTTTGAAGAAGACAGATCCAGCTGACTGAAATATGTTCATTAGATGAAAACCAACAAAAATTGACAAGAACCACGAAAAGGTCTTGTATTTTAATATAAAATCTTACGTTATTAAGTAAAAACTTCCAGCTCGCTGAAATATGTTCATTTGCTGAAAACCATCAAAACCACGAAAAGTTCTTGTATTTTAAGATAAAATCTTTTTGCTTTGAAGAAGAAACATCCAGCTGACTGAAATAAGTTGATTGGATGAAAACCAACAAAAATTGACAAGAAACACGAAAAGTTCTTGTAGTTTAAGATAAAATCTTACGCTATGAAAGAAAAAACTTCCAGCTCGCTGAAATATGTTCATTTGCTGAAAACCAACAAAACCACGAAAAGATCTTGTATTTGAAGATAAAATCTTTTTGCTTTGAAGAAGAAAGATCCAGCTGACTGAAATAAGTTCATTCGATGAAAACCAACCAAAATTGACAAGAACCACGAAAAGTTCTTGTATTTTAAGATAATATCTTACGCTATTAAAGAAAAAAACTTCTGGCTCGCTGAAATATGTTCATTTGCTGAAAACCATCAAAACCACGAAAAGTTCTTGTATTTGAAAATAAAATCTTTTTGCTTTGAAGAAGAAAGATCGAGCTGACTGAAATAAGTTCATTGGATGAAAACCAACAAAAATTGACAAGAAACACGAAAAGTTCTTGTATTTTAAGATAAAATCTTACTCTATTAAGGAAAAAACTTCCAGCTGGCTGAAATATGTTCATTTGCTGAAAACCATCAAAACCACGAAAAGTTCTTGTATTTGAAGATAAAATCTTTTTGCTTTGAAGAATAAAGATCTCGCTGACTGAAATAAGTTCATTAGATGAAAACCAACAAAAATTGACAAGAACCACGAAACGTTCTTGTATTTTAAGATAAAATCTTATGCTATTAAGAAAAAACTTCCAGCTCGATGAAATATGTTCATTTGCTGAAAACCATCAAAACCACGAAAAGTTCTTGTATTTGAAGATAAAATCTTTTTGCTTTGAAGAAGAAAGATCTAGCTGACTGAAATAAGTTCATTAGATGAAAACCAACAAAAATTGACAAGTACCACGAAAAGTTCTTGTATTTTAAGATAAAATCTCACGCTATTAAAGAAAAAACTCCCAGCTCGCTGAAATATGTTCATTTGCTGAAAACCAACAAAACCACGAAAAGTTCATGTATTTGAAGATAAAATCTTTTTGCTTTGAAGAAGAAAGATCTCGCTGACTGAAATAAGTTCATTAGATGAAAACCAGCAAAAATTGACAAGAACCACGAAAAGTTCTTGTATTTTAAGATAAAATCTTACTCTATAAAGGAAAAAACTTCCAGCTGGCTGAAATATGTTCATTTGCTGAAAACCATCAAAACCACGAAAAGTTCTTGTATTTGAAGATTAAATCTTTTTGCTTTGAAGAAGAAAGATCCAGCTGACTGAAATAAGTTCATTGGATGAAAACCAACAAAAATTGACAAGAACCACGAAAAGTTATTGTATTTTAAGATAAAATCTTACGCTATTAAAGAAAAAACTCCCAGCTCGCTGAAATATGTTCATTTGCTGAAAACCAACAAAACCACGAAAAGTTCTTGTATTTTAAGATAAAATCTTACTCTATTAAGGAAAAAACTTCCAGCTGGCTGAAATATGTTCATTTGCTGAAAACCATCAAAACCACGAAAAGTTCTTGTATTTGAAGATTAAATCTTTTTGCTTTGAAGAAGAAAGATCCAGCTGACTGAAATAAGTTCATTGGATGAAAACCAACAAAAATTGACAAGAACCACGAAAAGTTATTGTATTTTAAGATAAAATCTTACGCTATTAAAGAAAAAACTCCCAGCTCGCTGAAATATGTTCATTTGCTGAAAACCAACAAAACCACGAAAAGTTCTTGTATTTGAAGATAAAATCTTTTTGCTTTGAAGAAGAAAGATCTCGCTGACTGAAATAAGTTCATTCGATGAAAACCAACAAAAATTGACAAGAACCACGAAAAGTTCTTGTATTTTAAGATAAAATCTTACGCTATTAAGGAAAAAACTTCCAGCTCGCTGAAATATGTTCATTTGCTGAAAACCATCAAAACCACGAAAAGTTCTTGTATTTGAAGATAAAATCTTTTTGCTTTGAAGAAGAAAGATCTAGCTGACTGAAATAAGTTCATTAGATGAAAACCAACAAAAATTGACAAGAAACACGAAAAGTTCTTGTAGTTTAAGATAATATCTTACGCTATTAAAGAAAAAACTTCTGGCTCGCTGAAATAAGTTCATTTGCTGAAAACCAACAAAACCACGAAAAGTTCTTGTATTTGAAGATAAAATCTTTTTGCTTTGAAGAAGAAAGATCCAGCTGACTGAAATAAGTTCATGAGATGAAAACCAACAAAAATTGACAAGAACCACGAAAAGTTCTTGTATTTTAAGATAAAATCTTACGCTATTAAGAAAAAACTTCCAGCTGGCTGAAATATGGTCATTTGCTGAAAACCATCAAAACCACGAAAAGTTCTTGTATTTGAAGATAAAATCTTTTTGCTTTGAAGAAGACAGATCCAGCTGACTGAAATATGTTCATTAGATGAAAACCAACAAAAATTGACAAGAACCACGAAAAGGTCTTGTATTTTAATATAAAATCTTACGTTATTAAGTAAAAACTTCCAGCTCGCTGAAATATGTTCATTTGCTGAAAACCATCAAAACCACGAAAAGTTCTTGTATTTTAAGATAAAATCTTTTTGCTTTGAAGAAGAAACATCCAGCTGACTGAAATAAGTTGATTGGATGAAAACCAACAAAAATTGACAAGAAACACGAAAAGTTCTTGTAGTTTAAGATAAAATCTTACGCTATGAAAGAAAAAACTTCCAGCTCGCTGAAATATGTTCATTTGCTGAAAACCAACAAAACCACGAAAAGATCTTGTATTTGAAGATAAAATCTTTTTGCTTTGAAGAAGAAAGATCCAGCTGACTGAAATAAGTTCATTCGATGAAAACCAACCAAAATTGACAAGAACCACGAAAAGTTCTTGTATTTTAAGATAATATCTTACGCTATTAAAGAAAAAAACTTCTGGCTCGCTGAAATATGTTCATTTGCTGAAAACCATCAAAACCACGAAAAGTTCTTGTATTTGAAAATAAAATCTTTTTGCTTTGAAGAAGAAAGATCGAGCTGACTGAAATAAGTTCATTGGATGAAAACCAACAAAAATTGACAAGAAACACGAAAAGTTCTTGTATTTTAAGATAAAATCTTACTCTATTAAGGAAAAAACTTCCAGCTGGCTGAAATATGTTCATTTGCTGAAAACCATCAAAACCACGAAAAGTTCTTGTATTTGAAGATAAAATCTTTTTGCTTTGAAGAAGAAAGATCTAGCTGACTGAAATAAGTTCATCAGATGAAAACCAACAAAAATTGACAAGAACCACGAAACGTTCTTGTATTTTAAGATAAAATCTTACGCTGTTAAGAAAAAACTTCCAGCTCGCTGAAATATGTTGATTTGCTGAAAACCATCAAAACCACAAAAAGTTCTTGTATTTGAAGATGAAATCTTTTTGCTTTGAAGAAGAAAGATCTAGCTGACTGAAATAAGTTCATTAGATGAAAACCAACAAAAATTGACAAGTGCCACGAAAAGTTCTTGTATTTTAAGATAAAATCTTACGCTATTAAGAAAAAACTACCAGCTGCCTGAAATATGGTCACTTGCTGAAAACCATCAAAACCACGAAAAGTTCTTCTATTATAAGATAAAATCTTTTTGCTTTGAAGAAGAAAGATGCAGCTGACTGAAATAAGTTGATTGGATGAAAACCAACTAAAAAATTGACAAGAAACACGAAAAGTTCTTGCAGTTTAAGATAAAATCTTACGCTATTAAAGAAAAAACTCCCAGCTCGCTGAAATATGTTCATTTGCTGAAAACCAACAAAACCACGAAAAGTTCTTGTATTTGAAGATAAAATCTTTTTGCTATGAAGAAGAAAGATCTCGCTGACTGAAATAAGTTCATTAGATGAAAACCAACAAAAATTGACAAGAACCACGAAAAGTTATTGTATTTTAAGATAAAATCTTACGCTATTAAGGAAAAAACTTCCAGCTCGCTGATATATGTTCATTTCCTGAAAACCATCAAAACCACGAAAAGATCTTGTATTTTAACATAAAATCTTTTTGCTTTGAAGAAGAAAGATCTAGCTGACTGAAATAAGTTGATTAGATGAAAACCAACTAAAAAATTGACAAGAAACACGAAAAGTTCTTGTATTTTAAGATAAAATCTTATGCTATTAAGAAAAAACTTCCAGCTCGTTGAAATATGTTCATTTGCTGAAAACCATCAAAACCACGAAAAGTTCTTGTATTTGAAGATAAAATCTTTTTGCTTTGAAGAAGAAAGATCTAGCTGACTGAAATAAGTTCATTAGATGAAAACCAACAAAAATTGACAAGAACCACGAAAAGTTCTTGTATTTGAGAATAAAATCTTTTTGCTATGAAGAAGAAAGATCTCGCTGACTGAAATAAGTTCATCAGATGAAAACCAACAAAAATTGACAAGAACCACGAAAAGTTCTTGTATTTTAAGATAAAATCTTACGCTATTAAAGAAAAAACTTCTGGCTCGCTGAAACATGTTCATTTGCTGAAAACCAACAAAACCACGAAAAGTTCTTGTATTTGAAGATAAAATCTTTTTGCTTTGAAGAAGAAAGATCTAGCTGACTGAAATAAGTTCATTCGATGAAAACCAGCAAAAATTGACAAGAACCACGAAAAGTTCTTGTATTTTAAGATAAAATCTTACGCTATTGAAGAAAAAACTCCCAGCTCGCTGAAATATGTTCATTTGCTGAAAACCAACAAAACCACGAAAAGTTCTTGTATTTGAAGATAAAATCTTTTTGCTATGAAGAAGAAAGATCTCGCTGACTGAAATAAGTTCATTAGATGAAAACCAACAAAAATTGACAAGAACCACGAAAAGTTCTTGTATTTTAAGATAAAATCTTACGCTATTAAGGAAAAAACTTCCAGCTCGCTGAAATATGTTCATTTCCTGAAAACCATCAAAACCACGAAAAGTTCTTGTATTTGAAGATAAAATCTTTTTGCTTTGAAGAAGAAAGATCCAGCTGACTGAAATAAGTTCATTAGATGAAAACCAACCAAAATTGACAAGAACCACGAAAAGTTCTTGTATTTTAAGATAAAATCTTACGCTATTAAGAAAAAACTTCCAGCTGGCTGAAATATGGTCATTTGCTGAAAACCATCAAAACCACGAAAAGTTCTTGTATTTGAAGATAAAATCTTTTTGCTTTGAAGAAGACAGATCCAGCTGACTGAAATATGTTCATTAGATGAAAACCAACAAAAATTGACAAGAACCACGAAAAGGTCTTGTATTTTAATATAAAATCTTACGTTATTAAGTAAAAACTTCCAGCTCGCTGAAATATGTTCATTTGCTGAAAACCATCAAAACCACGAAAAGTTCTTGTATTTTAAGATAAAATCTTTTTGCTTTGAAGAAGAAACATCCAGCTGACTGAAATAAGTTGATTGGATGAAAACCAACAAAAATTGACAAGAAACACGAAAAGTTCTTGTAGTTTAAGATAAAATCTTACGCTATGAAAGAAAAAACTTCCAGCTCGCTGAAATATGTTCATTTGCTGAAAACCAACAAAACCACGAAAAGATCTTGTATTTGAAGATAAAATCTTTTTGCTTTGAAGAAGAAAGATCCAGCTGACTGAAATAAGTTCATTCGATGAAAACCAACCAAAATTGACAAGAACCACGAAAAGTTCTTGTATTTTAAGATAATATCTTACGCTATTAAAGAAAAAAACTTCTGGCTCGCTGAAATATGTTCATTTGCTGAAAACCATCAAAACCACGAAAAGTTCTTGTATTTGAAAATAAAATCTTTTTGCTTTGAAGAAGAAAGATCGAGCTGACTGAAATAAGTTCATTGGATGAAAACCAACAAAAATTGACAAGAACCACGAAAAGTTCTTGTATTTTAATATAAAATCTTACGCTATTAAGTAAAAACTTCCAGCTCGCTGAAATATGTTCATTTGCTGAAAACCATCAAAACCACGAAAAGTTCTTCTATTTTAAGTTAAAATCTTTTTGCTTTGAAGAAGAAAGATCCAGCTGACTGAAATAAGTTGATTGGATGAAAACCAACAAAAATTGACAAGAAACACGAAAAGTTCTTGTAGTTTAAGATAAAATCATACGCTATTAAAGAAAAAACTTCCAGCTCGCTGAAATATGTTCATTTGCTGAAAACCAACAGAACCACGAAAAGTTCTTGTATTTGAAGATAAAATCTTTTTGCTTTGAAGAAGAAAGAGCGAGCTGACTGAAATAAGTTGATTGGATGAAAACCAACCAAAATTGACAAGAACCACGAAAAGTTCTTGTATTTTAAGATAATATCTTACGCTATTAAAGAAAAAACTTCTGGCTCGCTGAAACATGTTCATTTGGTGAAAACCAACAAAACCACGAAAAGTTCTTGTATTTGAAAATAAAATCTTTTTGCTTTGAAGAAGAAAGATCCAGCTGACTGAAATAAGTTCATTGGATGAAAACCAACAAAAATTGACAAGAACCACGAAAAGTTCTTGTATTTTAAGATAAAATCTTACTCTATTAAGGAAAAAACTTCCAGCTGGCTGAAATATGTTAATTTGCTGAAAACCATCAAAACCACGAAAAGTTCTTGTATTTGAAGATTAAATCTTTTTGCTTTGAAGAAGAAAGATCTAGCTGACTGAAATAAGTTGATTAGATGAAAACCAACAAAAATTGACAAGAACCACGAAAAGTTCTTGTATTTTAAGATAAAATCTTATGCTATTAAGAAAAAACTTCCAGCTCGTTGAAATATGTTCATTTGCTGAAAACGATCAAAACCACGAAAAGTTCTTGTATTTGAAGATAAAATCTTTTTGCTTTGAAGAAGAAAGATCCAGCTGACTGAAATAAGTTCATTAGATGAAAACCAACAAAAATTGACAAGAAACACGAAAAGTTCTTGTATTTTAAGATAAAATTTTACGCTATTAAAGAAAAAACTCCCAGCTCGCTGAAATATGTTCATTTGCTGAAAACCAACAAAACCACGAAAAGTTCTTGTATTTGAAGATAAAATCTTTTTGCTTCGAAGAAGAAAGATCTTGCTGACTGAAATAAGTTGATTAGATGAAAACCAACTAAAAAATTGACAAGGAACACGAAAAGTTCTTGTAGTTTAAGATAAAATCTTACGCTATTAAAGAAAAAACTCCCAGCTCGCTGAAATATGTTCATTTGCTGAAAACCAACAAAACCACGAAAAGTTCTTGTATTTGAAGATAAAATGTTTTTGCTTTGAAGAAGAAAGATCCAGCTGACTGAAATAAGTTCATCGGATGAAAACCAACAAAAATTGACAAGAACCGCGAAAAGTTCTTGTATTTTAAGATAATATCTTACGCTATTAAAGAAAAAACTTCTGGCTCGCTGAAATATGTTCGTTTGCTGAAAACCATCAAAACCACGAAAAGTTCTTGTATTTGAAGATAAAATCTTTTTGCTTGGAAGAAGAAAGATCCAGCTGACTGAAATAAGTTCATTAGTTGAAAACCAACAAAAATTGACAAGAACAACGAAAAGTTCTTGTATTTTAAGATAAAATCTTACGCTATTAAGAAAAAACTTCCAGCTGCCTGAAATATGGTCACTTGCTGAAAACCATCAAAACCACGAAAAGTTCTTCTATTATAAGATAAAATCTTTTTGCTTTGAAGAAGAAAGATGCAGCTGACTGAAATAAGTTGATTGGATGAAAACCAACTAAAAAATTGACAAGAAACACGAAAAGTTCTTGCAGTTTAAGATAAAATCTTACGCTATTAAAGAAAAAACTCCCAGCTCGCTGAAATATGTTCATTTGCTGAAAACCAACAAAACCACGAAAAGTTCTTGTATTTGAAGATAAAATCTTTTTGCTATGAAGAAGAAAGATCTCGCTGACTGAAATAAGTTCATTAGATGAAAACCAACAAAAATTGACAAGAACCACGAAAAGTTATTGTATTTTAAGATAAAATCTTACGCTATTAAGGAAAAAACTTCCAGCTCGCTGATATATGTTCATTTCCTGAAAACCATCAAAACCACGAAAAGATCTTGTATTTTAAGATAAAATCTTTTTGCTTTGAAGAAGAAAGATCTAGCTGACTGAAATAAGTTGATTAGATGAAAACCAACTAAAAAATTGACAAGAAACACGAAAAGTTCTTGTATTTTAAGATAAAATCTTATGCTATTAAGAAAAAACTTCCAGCTCGTTGAAATATGTTCATTTGCTGAAAACCATCAAAACCACGAAAAGTTCTTGTATTTGAAGATAAAATCTTTTTGCTTTGAAGAAGAAAGATCTAGCTGACTGAAATAAGTTCATTAGATGAAAACCAACAAAAATTGACAAGAACCACGAAAAGTTCTTGTATTTGAAGATAAAATCTTTTTGCTGTGAAGAAGAAAGATCTCGCTGACTGAAATAAGTTCATCAGATGAAAACCAACAAAAATTGACAAGAACCACGAAAAGTTCTTGTATTTTAAGATAAAATCTTACGCTATTAAAGAAAAAACTTCTGGCTCGCTGAAACATGTTCATTTGCTGAAAACCAACAAAACCACGAAAAGTTCTTGTATTTGAAGATAAAATCTTTTTGCTTTGAAGAAGAAAGATCTAGCTGACTGAAATAAGTTCATTCGATGAAAACCAGCAAAAATTGACAAGAACCACGAAAAGTTCTTGTATTTTAAGATAAAATCTTACACTATTGAAGAAAAAACTCCCAGCTCGCTGAAATATGTTCATTTGCTGAAAACCAACAAAACCACGAAAAGTTCTTGTATTTGAAGATAAAATCTTTTTGCTATGAAGAAGAAAGATCTCGCTGACTGAAATAAGTTCATTAGATGAAAACCAACAAAAATTGACAAGAACCACGAAAAGTTCTTGTATTTTAAGATAAAATCTTACGCTATTAAGGAAAAAACTTCCAGCTCGCTGAAATATGTTCATTTCCTGAAAACCATCAAAACCACGAAAAGTTCTTGTATTTGAAGATAAAATCTTTTTGCTTTGAAGAAGAAAGATCCAGCTGACTGAAATAAGTTCATGAGATGAAAACCAACCAAAATTGACAAGAACCACGAAAAGTTCTTGTATTTTAAGATAAAATCTTACGCTATTAAGAAAAAACTTCCAGCTGGCTGAAATATGGTCATTTGCTGAAAACCATCAAAACCACGAAAAGTTCTTGTATTTGAAGATAAAATCTTTTTGCTTTGAAGAAGACAGATCCAGCTGACTGAAATATGTTCATTAGATGAAAACCAACAAAAATTGACAAGAACCACGAAAAGGTCTTGTATTTTAAGATAAAATCTTACGTTATTAAGTAAAAACTTCCAGCTCGCTGAAATATGTTCATTTGCTGAAAACCATCAAAACCACGAAAAGTTCTTGTATTTTAAGATAAAATCTTTTTGCTTTGAAGAAGAAACATCCAGCTGACTGAAATAAGTTGATTGGATGAAAACCAACAAAAATTGACAAGAAACACGAAAAGTTCTTGTAGTTTAAGATAAAATCTTACGCTATGAAAGAAAAAACTTCCAGCTCGCTGAAATATGTTCATTTGCTGAAAACCAACAAAACCACGAAAAGATCTTGTATTTGAAGATAAAATCTTTTTGCTTTGAAGAAGAAAGATCCAGCTGACTGAAATAAGTTCATTCGATGAAAACCAACCAAAATTGACAAGAACCACGAAAAGTTATTGTATTTTAAGATAATATCTTACGCTATTAAAGAAAAAAACTTCTGGCTCGCTGAAATATGTTCATTTGCTGAAAACCATCAAAACCACGAAAAGTTCTTGTATTTGAAAATAAAATCTTTTTGCTTTGAAGAAGAAAGATCGAGCTGACTGAAATAAGTTCATTGGATGAAAACCAACAAAAATTGACAAGAAACACGAAAAGTTCTTGTATTTTAAGATAAAATCTTACTCTATTAAGGAAAAAACTTCCAGCTGGCTGAAATATGTTCATTTGCTGAAAACCATCAAAACCACGAAAAGTTCTTGTATTTGAAGATAAAATCTTTTTGCTTTGAAGAAGAAAGATCTAGCTGACTGAAATAAGTTCATCAGATGAAAACCAACAAAAATTGACAAGAACCACGAAACGTTCTTGTATTTTAAGATAAAATCTTACGCTGTTAAGAAAAAACTTCCAGCTCGCTGAAATATGTTGATTTGCTGAAAACCATCAAAACCACAAAAAGTTCTTGTATTTGAAGATGAAATCTTTTTGCTTTGAAGAAGAAAGATCTAGCTGACTGAAATAAGTTC
The DNA here is from genome assembly GCF_035084215.1 of Heptranchias perlo. Taxonomy (NCBI): domain Eukaryota; kingdom Metazoa; phylum Chordata; class Chondrichthyes; order Hexanchiformes; family Hexanchidae; genus Heptranchias; species Heptranchias perlo. The sequence continues at coordinate 1,280,306 of NW_027138494.1, forward strand.
ATTGGATGAAAACCAACAAAAATTGACAAGTGCCACGAAAAGTTCTTGTATTTTAAGATAATATCTTACGCTATTAAAGAAAAAACTTCTGGCTCGCTGAAATATGTTCATTTGCTTAAAACCAACAAAACCACGAAAAGTTCTTGCATTTGAAGATAAAATCTTTTTGCTTTGAAGAAGACAGATCCAGCTGACTGAAATACGTTCATTAGATGAAAACCAACAAAAATTGACAAGAACCACGAAAAGTTCTTGTATTTTAATATAAAATCTTACGCTATTAAGTAAAAACTTCCAGCTCGCTGAAATATGTTCATTTGCTGAAAACCATCAAAACCACGAAAAGTTCTTCTATTTTAAGTTAAAATCTTTTTGCTTTGAAGAAGAAAGATCCAGCTGACTGAAATAAGTTGATTGGATGAAAACCAACAAAAATTGACAAGAAACACGAAAAGTTCTTGTAGTTTAAGATAAAATCATACGCTATTAAAGAAAAAACTTCCAGCTCGCTGAAATATGTTCATTTGCTGAAAACCAACAGAACCACGAAAAGTTCTTGTATTTGAAGATAAAATCTTTTTGCTTTGAAGAAGAAAGATCTCGCTGACTGAAATAAGTTCATTAGATGAAAACCAACAAAAATTGACAAGAACCACGAAAAGTTCTTGTATTTTAAGATAAAATCTTACGCTATTAAGGAAAAAACTTCCAGCTTGCTGAAATATGTTCATTTGCTGAAAACCATCAAAGCCACGAAAAGATCTTGTATTTTAAGATAAAATCTTTTTGCTTTGAAGAAGAAAGAGCGAGCTGACTGAAATAAGTTGATTGGATGAAAACCAACAAAAATTGACAAGAAACACGAAAAGTTCTTGTAGTTTAAGATAAATTCTTACGCTATTAAAGAAAAAACTCCCAGCTCGCTGAAATATGTTCATTTGCTGAAAACCAACAAAACCACGAAAAGTTCTTGTATTTGAAGATAAAATATTTTTGCTTTGAAGAAGAAAGATCCAGCTGACTGAAATAAGTTCATTAGATGAAAACCAACCAAAATTGACAAGAACCACGAAAAGTTCTTGTATTTTAAGATAATATCTTACGCTATTAAAGAAAAAACTTCTGGCTCGCTGAAACATGTTCATTTGGTGAAAACCAACAAAACCACGAAAAGTTCTTGTATTTGAAAATAAAATCTTTTTGCTTTGAAGAAGAAAGATCCAGCTGACTGAAATAAGTTCATTGGATGAAAACCAACAAAAATTGACAAGAACCACGAAAAGTTCTTGTATTTTAAGATAAAATCTTATGCTATTAAGAAAAAACTTCCAGCTCGTTGAAATATGTTCATTTGCTGAAAACGATCAAAACCACGAAAAGTTCTTGTATTTGAAGATAAAATCTTTTTGCTTTGAAGAAGAAAGATCCAGCTGACTGAAATAAGTTCATTAGATGAAAACCAACAAAAATTGACAAGAAACACGAAAAGTTCTTGTATTTTAAGATAAAATTTTACGCTATTAAAGAAAAAACTCCCAGCTCGCTGAAATATGTTCATTTGCTGAAAACCAACAAAACCACGAAAAGTTCTTGTATTTGAAGATAAAATCTTTTTGCTTCGAAGAAGAAAGATCTTGCTGACTGAAATAAGTTGATTAGATGAAAACCAACTAAAAAATTGACAAGAAACACGAAAAGTTCTTGTAGTTTAAGATAAAATCTTACGCTATTAAAGAAAAAACTCCCAGCTCGCTGAAATATGTTCATTTGCTGAAAACCAACAAAACCACGAAAAGTTCTTGTATTTGAAGATAAAATGTTTTTGCTTTGAAGAAGAAAGATCCAGCTGACTGAAATAAGTTCATCGGATGAAAACCAACAAAAATTGACAAGAACCACGAAAAGTTCTTGTATTTTAAGATAATATCTTACGCTATTAAAGAAAAAACTTCTGGCTCGCTGAAATATGTTCGTTTGCTGAAAACCATCAAAACCACGAAAAGTTCTTGTATTTGAAGATAAAATCTTTTTGCTTGGAAGAAGAAAGATCCAGCTGACTGAAATAAGTTCATTAGTTGAAAACCAACAAAAATTGACAAGAACAACGAAAAGTTCTTGTATTTTAAGATAAAATCTTACGCTATTAAGAAAAAACTTCCAGCTGCCTGAAATATGGTCACTTGCTGAAAACCATCAAAACCACGAAAAGTTCTTCTATTATAAGATAAAATCTTTTTGCTTTGAAGAAGAAAGATGCAGCTGACTGAAATAAGTTGATTGGATGAAAACCAACTAAAAAATTGACAAGAAACACGAAAAGTTCTTGCAGTTTAAGATAAAATCTTACGCTATTAAAGAAAAAACTCCCAGCTCGCTGAAATATGTTCATTTGCTGAAAACCAACAAAACCACGAAAAGTTCTTGTATTTGAAGATGAAATCTTTTAGCTTTGAAGAAGAAAGATCCAGCTGACTGAAATAAGTTCATGAGATGAAAACCAACCAAAATTGACAAGAACCACGAAAAGTTCTTGTATTTTAAGATAAAATCTTACGCTATTAAGAAAAAACTTCCAGCTGGCTGAAATATGGTCATTTGCTGAAAACCATCAAAACCACGAAAAGTTCTTGTATTTGAAGATAAAATCTTTTTGCTTTGAAGAAGACAGATCCAGCTGACTGAAATATGTTCATTAGATGAAAACCAACAAAAATTGACAAGAACCACGAAAAGGTCTTGTATTTTAAGATAAAATCTTACGTTATTAAGTAAAAACTTCCAGCTCGCTGAAATATGTTCATTTGCTGAAAACCATCAAAACCACGAAAAGTTCTTGTATTTTAAGATAAAATCTTTTTGCTTTGAAGAAGAAACATCCAGCTGACTGAAATAAGTTGATTGGATGAAAACCAACAAAAATTGACAAGAAACACGAAAAGTTCTTGTAGTTTAAGATAAAATCTTACGCTATGAAAGAAAAAACTTCCAGCTCGCTGAAATATGTTCATTTGCTGAAAACCAACAAAACCACGAAAAGATCTTGTATTTGAAGATAAAATCTTTTTGCTTTGAAGAAGAAAGATCCAGCTGACTGAAATAAGTTCATTCGATGAAAACCAACCAAAATTGACAAGAACCACGAAAAGTTATTGTATTTTAAGATAATATCTTACGCTATTAAAGAAAAAAACTTCTGGCTCGCTGAAATATGTTCATTTGCTGAAAACCATCAAAACCACGAAAAGTTCTTGTATTTGAAAATAAAATCTTTTTGCTTTGAAGAAGAAAGATCGAGCTGACTGAAATAAGTTCATTGGATGAAAACCAACAAAAATTGACAAGAAACACGAAAAGTTCTTGTATTTTAAGATAAAATCTTACTCTATTAAGGAAAAAACTTCCAGCTGGCTGAAATATGTTCATTTGCTGAAAACCATCAAAACCACGAAAAGTTCTTGTATTTGAAGATAAAATCTTTTTGCTTTGAAGAAGAAAGATCTAGCTGACTGAAATAAGTTCATCAGATGAAAACCAACAAAAATTGACAAGAACCACGAAACGTTCTTGTATTTTAAGATAAAATCTTACGCTGTTAAGAAAAAACTTCCAGCTCGCTGAAATATGTTGATTTGCTGAAAACCATCAAAACCACAAAAAGTTCTTGTATTTGAAGATGAAATCTTTTTGCTTTGAAGAAGAAAGATCTAGCTGACTGAAATAAGTTCATTGGATGAAAACCAACAAAAATTGACAAGTGCCACGAAAAGTTCTTGTATTTTAAGATAATATCTTACGCTATTAAAGAAAAAACTTCTGGCTCGCTGAAATATGTTCATTTGCTTAAAACCAACAAAACCACGAAAAGTTCTTGCATTTGAAGATAAAATCTTTTTGCTTTGAAGAAGACAGATCCAGCTGACTGAAATACGTTCATTAGATGAAAACCAACAAAAATTGACAAGAACCACGAAAAGTTCTTGTATTTTAATATAAAATCTTACGCTATTAAGTAAAAACTTCCAGCTCGCTGAAATATGTTCATTTGCTGAAAACCATCAAAACCACGAAAAGTTCTTCTATTTTAAGTTAAAATCTTTTTGCTTTGAAGAAGAAAGATCCAGCTGACTGAAATAAGTTGATTGGATGAAAACCAACAAAAATTGACAAGAAACACGAAAAGTTCTTGTAGTTTAAGATAAAATCATACGCTATTAAAGAAAAAACTTCCAGCTCGCTGAAATATGTTCATTTGCTGAAAACCAACAGAACCACGAAAAGTTCTTGTATTTGAAGATAAAATCTTTTTGCTTTGAAGAAGAAAGATCTCGCTGACTGAAATAAGTTCATTAGATGAAAACCAACAAAAATTGACAAGAACCACGAAAAGTTCTTGTATTTTAAGATAAAATCTTACGCTATTAAGGAAAAAACTTCCAGCTTGCTGAAATATGTTCATTTGCTGAAAACCATCAAAGCCACGAAAAGATCTTGTATTTTAAGATAAAATCTTTTTGCTTTGAAGAAGAAAGAGCGAGCTGACTGAAATAAGTTGATTGGATGAAAACCAACAAAAATTGACAAGAAACACGAAAAGTTCTTGTAGTTTAAGATAAATTCTTACGCTATTAAAGAAAAAACTCCCAGCTCGCTGAAATATGTTCATTTGCTGAAAACCAACAAAACCACGAAAAGTTCTTGTATTTGAAGATAAAATATTTTTGCTTTGAAGAAGAAAGATCCAGCTGACTGAAATAAGTTCATTAGATGAAAACCAACCAAAATTGACAAGAACCACGAAAAGTTCTTGTATTTTAAGATAATATCTTACGCTATTAAAGAAAAAACTTCTGGCTCGCTGAAACATGTTCATTTGGTGAAAACCAACAAAACCACGAAAAGTTCTTGTATTTGAAAATAAAATCTTTTTGCTTTGAAGAAGAAAGATCCAGCTGACTGAAATAAGTTCATTGGATGAAAACCAACAAAAATTGACAAGAACCACGAAAAGTTCTTGTATTTTAAGATAAAATCTTATGCTATTAAGAAAAAACTTCCAGCTCGTTGAAATATGTTCATTTGCTGAAAACGATCAAAACCACGAAAAGTTCTTGTATTTGAAGATAAAATCTTTTTGCTTTGAAGAAGAAAGATCCAGCTGACTGAAATAAGTTCATTAGATGAAAACCAACAAAAATTGACAAGAAACACGAAAAGTTCTTGTATTTTAAGATAAAATTTTACGCTATTAAAGAAAAAACTCCCAGCTCGCTGAAATATGTTCATTTGCTGAAAACCAACAAAACCACGAAAAGTTCTTGTATTTGAAGATAAAATCTTTTTGCTTCGAAGAAGAAAGATCTTGCTGACTGAAATAAGTTGATTAGATGAAAACCAACTAAAAAATTGACAAGAAACACGAAAAGTTCTTGTAGTTTAAGATAAAATCTTACGCTATCAAAGAAAAAACTCCCAGCTCGCTGAAATATGTTCATTTGCTGAAAACCAACAAAACCACGAAAAGTTCTTGTATTTGAAGATAAAATGTTTTTGCTTTGAAGAAGAAAGATCCAGCTGACTGAAATAAGTTCATCGGATGAAAACCAACAAAAATTGACAAGAACCACGAAAAGTTCTTGTATTTTAAGATAATATCTTACGCTATTAAAGAAAAAACTTCTGGCTCGCTGAAATATGTTCGTTTGCTGAAAACCATCAAAACCACGAAAAGTTCTTGTATTTGAAGATAAAATCTTTTTGCTTGGAAGAAGAAAGATCCAGCTGACTGAAATAAGTTCATTAGTTGAAAACCAACAAAAATTGACAAGAACAACGAAAAGTTCTTGTATTTTAAGATAAAATCTTACGCTATTAAGAAAAAACTTCCAGCTGCCTGAAATATGGTCACTTGCTGAAAACCATCAAAACCACGAAAAGTTCTTCTATTATAAGATAAAATCTTTTTGCTTTGAAGAAGAAAGATGCAGCTGACTGAAATAAGTTGATTGGATGAAAACCAACTAAAAAATTGACAAGAAACACGAAAAGTTCTTGCAGTTTAAGATAAAATCTTACGCTATTAAAGAAAAAACTCCCAGCTCGCTGAAATATGTTCATTTGCTGAAAACCAACAAAACCACGAAAAGTTCTTGTATTTGAAGATAAAATCTTTTTGCTTTGAAGAAGAAAGATCCAGCTGACTGAAATAAGTTCATTCGATGAAAACCAACCAAAATTGACAAGAACCACGAAAAGTTCTTGTATTTTAAGATAATATCTTACGCTATTAAAGAAAAAAACTTCTGGCTCGCTGAAATATGTTCATTTGCTGAAAACCATCAAAACCACGAAAAGTTCTTGTATTTGAAAATAAAATCTTTTTGCTTTGAAGAAGAAAGATCGAGCTGACTGAAATAAGTTCATTGGATGAAAACCAACAAAAATTGACAAGAAACACGAAAAGTTCTTGTATTTTAAGATAAAATCTTACTCTATTAAGGAAAAAACTTCCAGCTGGCTGAAATATGTTCATTTGCTGAAAACCATCAAAACCACGAAAAGTTCTTGTATTTGAAGATAAAATCTTTTTGCTTTGAAGAAGAAAGATCTAGCTGACTGAAATAAGTTCATCAGATGAAAACCAACAAAAATTGACAAGAACCACGAAACGTTCTTGTATTTTAAGATAAAATCTTACGCTGTTAAGAAAAAACTTCCAGCTCGCTGAAATATGTTGATTTGCTGAAAACCATCAAAACCACAAAAAGTTCTTGTATTTGAAGATGAAATCTTTTTGCTTTGAAGAAGAAAGATCTAGCTGACTGAAATAAGTTCATTAGATGAAAACCAACAAAAATTGACAAGTGCCACGAAAAGTTCTTGTATTTTAAGATAATATCTTACGCTATTAAAGAAAAAACTTCTGGCTCGCTGAAATATGTTCATTTGCTGAAAACCAACAAAACCACGAAAAGTTCTTGCATTTGAAGATAAAATCTTTTTGCTTTGAAGAAGACAGATCCAGCTGACTGAAATACGTTCATTAGATGAAAACCAACAAAAATTGACAAGAACCACGAAAAGTTCTTGTATTTTAATATAAAATCTTACGCTATTAAGTAAAAACTTCCAGCTCGCTGAAATATGTTCATTTGCTGAAAACCATCAAAACCACGAAAAGTTCTTCTATTTTAAGTTAAAATCTTTTTGCTTTGAAGAAGAAAGATCCAGCTGACTGAAATAAGTTGATTGGATGAAAACCAACAAAAATTGACAAGAAACACGAAAAGTTCTTGTAGTTTAAGATAAAATCATACGCTATTAAAGAAAAAACTTCCAGCTCGCTGAAATATGTTCATTTGCTGAAAACCAACAGAACCACGAAAAGTTCTTGTATTTGAAGATAAAATCTTTTTGCTTTGAAGAAGAAAGATCTCGCTGACTGAAATAAGTTCATTAGATGAAAACCAACAAAAATTGACAAGAACCACGAAAAGTTCTTGTATTTTAAGATAAAATCTTACGCTATTAAGGAAAAAACTTCCAGCTTGCTGAAATATGTTCATTTGCTGAAAACCAACAAAACCACGAAAAGTTCTTGTATTTGAAGATAAAATATTTTTGCTTTGAAGAAGAAAGATCCAGCTGACTGAAATAAGTTCATTAGATGAAAACCAACCAAAATTGACAAGAACCACGAAAAGTTCTTGTATTTTAAGATAATATCTTACGCTATTAAAGAAAAAACTTCTGGCTCGCTGAAACATGTTCATTTGGTGAAAACCAACAAAACCACGAAAAGTTCTTGTATTTGAAAATAAAATCTTTTTGCTTTGAAGAAGAAAGATCCAGCTGACTGAAATAAGTTCATTGGATGAAAACCAACAAAAATTGACAAGAACCACGAAAAGTTCTTGTATTTTAAGATAAAATCTTACTCTATGAAGGAAAAAACTTCCAGCTGGCTGAAATATGTTAATTTGCTGAAAACCATCAAAACCACGAAAAGTTCTTGTATTTGAAGATTAAATCTTTTTGCTTTGAAGAAGAAAGATCTAGCTGACTGAAATAAGTTGATTAGATGAAAACCAACAAAAATTGACAAGAACCACGAAAAGTTCTTGTATTTTAAGATAAAATCTTATGCTATTAAGAAAAAACTTCCAGCTCGTTGAAATATGTTCATTTGCTGAAAACGATCAAAACCACGAAAAGTTCTTGTATTTGAAGATAAAATCTTTTTGCTTTGAAGAAGAAAGATCCAGCTGACTGAAATAAGTTCATTAGATGAAAACCAACAAAAATTGACAAGAAACACGAAAAGTTCTTGTATTTTAAGATAAAATTTTACGCTATTAAAGAAAAAACTCCCAGCTCGCTGAACTATGTTCATTTGCTGAAAACCAACAAAACCACGAAAAGTTCTTGCATTTGAAGATAAAATCTTTTTGCTTTGAAGAAGACAGATCCAGCTGACTGAAATACGTTCATTAGATGAAAACCAACAAAAATTGACAAGAACCACGAAAAGTTCTTGTATTTTAATATAAAATCTTACGCTATTAAGTAAAAACTTCTGGCTCGCTGAAATATGTTCATTTGCTGAAAACCAACAAAACCACGAAAAGTTCTTGCATTTGAAGATAAAATCTTTTTGCTTTGAAGAAGACAGATCCAGCTGACTGAAATACGTTCATTAGATGAAAACCAACAAAAATTGACAAGAACCACGAAAAGTTCTTGTATTTTAATATAAAATCTTACGCTATTAAGTAAAAACTTCCAGCTCGCTGAAATATGTTCATTTGCTGAAAACCATCAAAACCACGAAAAGTTCTTCTATTTTAAGTTACAATCTTTTTGCTTTGAAGAAGAAAGATCCAGCCGACTGAAATAAGTTGATTGGATGAAAACCAACAAAAATTGACAAGAAACACGAAAAGTTCTTGTAGTTTAAGATAAAATCATACGCTATTAAAGAAAAAACTTCCAGCTCGCTGAAATATGTTCATTTGCTGAAAACCAACAGAACCACGAAAAGTTCTTGTATTTGAAGATAAAATCTTTTTGCTTTGAAGAAGAAAGATCTCGCTGACTGAAATAAGTTCATTAGATGAAAACCAACAAAAATTGACAAGAACCACGAAAAGTTCTTGTATTTTAAGATAAAATCTTACGCTATTAAGGAAAAAACTTCCAGCTTGCTGAAATATGTTCATTTGCTGAAAACCATCAAAGCCACGAAAAGATCTTGTATTTTAAGATAAAATCTTTTTGCTTTGAAGAAGAAAGAGCGAGCTGACTGAAATAAGTTGATTGGATGAAAACCAACAAAAATTGACAAGAAACACGAAAAGTTCTTGTAGTTTAAGATAAATTCTTACGCTATTAAAGAAAAAACTCCCAGCTCGCTGAAATATGTTCATTTGCTGAAAACCAACAAAACCACGAAAAGTTCTTGTATTTGAAGATAAAATATTTTTGCTTTGAAGAAGAAAGATCCAGCTGACTGAAATAAGTTCATTAGATGAAAACCAACCAAAATTGACAAGAACCACGAAAAGTTCTTGTATTTTAAGATAATATCTTACGCTATTAAAGAAAAAACTTCTGGCTCGCTGAAACATGTTAATTTGGTGAAAACCAACAAAACCACGAAAAGTTCTTGTATTTGAAAATAAAATCTTTTTGCTTTGAAGAAGAAAGATCCAGCTGACTGAAATAAGTTCATTGGATGAAAACCAACAAAAATTGACAAGAACCACGAAAAGTTCTTGTATTTTAAGATAAAATCTTATGCTATTAAGAAAAAACTTCCAGCTCGCTGAAATATGTTCATTTGCTGAAAACCAACAAAACCACGAAAAGTTCTTGTATTTGAAGATAAAATCTTTTTGCTTGGAAGAAGAAAGATCTCGCTGACTGAAATAAGTTGATAAGATGAAAACCAACAAAAATTGACAAGAACCACGAAAAGTTCTTGTATTTTAAGATAATATCTTACTCTATTAAGGAAAAAACATCTTGCTCACTGAAATATGTTCATTTGCTGAAAACCATCAAAACCACGAAAAGTTCTTGTATTTGAAGATAAAATCTTTTTGCTTTGAAGAAGAAAGATCTAGCTGACTGAAATAAGTTCATCAGATGAAAACCAACAAAAATTGACAAGAACCACGAAAACTTCTTGTATTTTAAGATAAAATCTTACGCGATTAAAGAAAAAACTTCTGGCTCGCTGAAATCTGTTCATTTGCTGAAAACCAACAAAACCACGAAAAGTTCTTGTATTTGAAGATAAAATCTTTTTGCTTGGAAGAAGAAAGATCTCGCTGACTGAAATAAGTTGATTCGATGAAAACCAACAAAAATTGACAAGAACCACGAAAAGTTCTTGTATTTTAAGATAAAATCTTACGCTATTAAGGAAAAAACTTCCAGCTCGCTGAAATATGTTCATTTGCTGAAAACCATCAAAACCACGAAAAGTTCTTGTATTTGAAGATAACATCTTTTTGCTTTGAAGAAGAAAGATCGAGCTGACTGAAATAAGTTCATTGGATGAAAACCAACAAAAATTGACAAGAAACACGAAAAGTTCTTGTATTTTAAGATAAAATCTTACTCTATTAAGGAAAAAACTTCCAGCTGGCTGAAATATGTTCATTTGCTGAAAACCATCAAAACCACGAAAAGTTCTTGTATTTGAAGATAAAATCTTTTTGCTTTGAAGAAGAAAGATCTCGCTGACTGAAATAAGTTCATCAGATGAAAACCAACAAAAATTGACAAGAACCACGAAAAGTTCTTGTATTTTAAGATAAAATCTTACGCTATTAAGGAAAAAACTTCCAGCTTGCTGAAATATGTTCATTTGCTGAAAACCATCAAAGCCACGAAAAGATCTTGTATTTTAAGATAAAATCTTTTTGCTTTGAAGAAGACAGATCCAGCTGACTGAAATACGTTCATTAGATGAAAACCAACAAAAATTGACAAGAACCACGAAAAGTTCTTGTATTTTAATATAAAATCTTACGCTATTAAGTAAAAACTTCCAGCTCGCTGAAATATGTTCATTTGCTGAAAACCATCAAAACCACGAAAAGTTCTTCTATTTTAAGTTAAAATCTTTTTGCTTTGAAGAAGAAAGATCCAGCTGACTGAAATAAGTTGATTGGATGAAAACCAACAAAAATTGACAAGAAACACGAAAAGTTCTTGTAGTTTAAGATAAAATCATACGCTATTAAAGAAAAAACTTCCAGCTCGCTGAAATATGTTCATTTGCTGAAAACCAACAGAACCACGAAAAGTTCTTGTATTTGAAGATAAAATCTTTTTGCTTTGAAGAAGAAAGATCTCGCTGACTGAAATAAGTTCATTAGATGAAAACCAACAAAAATTGACAAGAACCACGAAAAGTTCTTGTATTTTAAGATAAAATCTTACGCTATTAAGGAAAAAACTTCCAGCTTGCTGAAATATGTTCATTTGCTGAAAACCATCAAAGCCACGAAAAGATCTTGTATTTTAAGATAAAATCTTTTTGCTTTGAAGAAGAAAGAGCGAGCTGACTGAAATAAGTTGATTGGATGAAAACCAACAAAAATTGACAAGAAACACGAAAAGTTCTTGTAGTTTAAGATAAATTCTTACGCTATTAAAGAAAAAACTCCCAGCTCGCTGAAATATGTTCATTTGCTGAAAACCAACAAAACCACGAAAAGTTCTTGTATTTGAAGATAAAATATTTTTGCTTTGAAGAAGAAAGATCCAGCTGACTGAAATAAGTTCATTAGATGAAAACCAACCAAAATTGACAAGAACCACGAAAAGTTCTTGTATTTTAAGATAATATCTTACGCTATTAAAGAAAAAACTTCTGGCTCGCTGAAACATGTTCATTTGGTGAAAACCAACAAAACCACGAAAAGTTCTTGTATTTGAAAATAAAATCTTTTTGCTTTGAAGAAGAAAGATCCAGCTGACTGAAATAAGTTCATTGGATGAAAACCAACAAAAATTGACAAGAACCACGAAAAGTTCTTGTATTTTAAGATAAAATCTTACTCGATGAAGGAAAAAACTTCCAGCGGGCTGAAATATGTTAATTTGCTGAAAACCATCAAAACCACGAAAAGTTCTTGTATTTGAAGATTAAATCTTTTTGCTTTGAAGAAGAAAGATCTAGCTGACTGAAATAAGTTGATTAGATGAAAACCAACAAAAATTGACAAGAACCACGAAAAGTTCTTGTATTTTAAGATAAAATCTTATGCTATTAAGAAAAAACTTCCAGCTCGCTGAAATATGTTCATTTGCTGAAAACCAACAAAACCACGAAAAGTTCTTGTATTTGAAGATAAAATCTTTTTGCTTTGAAGAAGAAAGATCTAGCTGACTGAAATAAGTTCATTAGATGAAAACCAACAAAAATTGACAAGAACCACGAAAAGTTCTTGTATTTTAAGATAAAATCTTACGCTATTAAAGAAAAAACTTCTGGCTCGCTGAAATATGTTCATTTGCTGAAAACCAACAAAACCACGAAAAGTTCTTGTATTTGAAGATAAAATCTTTTTGCTTGGAAGAAGAAAGATCTCGCTGACTGAAATAAGTTGATAAGATGAAAACCAACAAAAATTGACAAGAACCACGAAAAGTTCTTGTATTTTAAAATAAAATCTTACGGTCTTGAAGAAAAAACTTCTTCCTCGCTGAAATCTGTTCATTTGCAGAAAACCAACAAAACCACGAAAACTTCTTGTATTTGAAGATAAAATCTTTTGGCTTTGAAGAAGAAAGATCTAGCTGACTGAAATAAGTTCATCAGATGAAAACCAACAAAAATTGACAAGAACCACGAAAACTTCTTGTATTTTAAGATAATATCTTACTCTATTAAGGAAAAAACATCTTGCTCACTGAAATATGTTCATTTGCTGAAAACCATCAAAACCACGAAAAGTTCTTGTATTTGAAGATAAAATCTTTTTGCTTTGAAGAAGAAAGATCTAGCTGACTGAAATAAGTTCATCAGATGAAAACCAACAAAAATTGACAAGAACCACGAAAACTTCTTGTATTTTAAGATAAAATCTTACGCGATTAAAGAAAAAACTTCTGGCTCGCTGAAATCTGTTCATTTGCTGAAAACCAACAAAACCACGAAAAGTTCTTGTATTTGAAGATAAAATCTTTTTGCTTGGAAGAAGAAAGATCTCGCTGACTGAAATAAGTTGATTCGATGAAAACCAACAAAAATTGACAAGAACCACGAAAAGTTCTTGTATTTTAAGATAAAATCTTACGCTATTAAGGAAAAAACTTCCAGCTCGCTGAAATATGTTCATTTGCTGAAAACCATCAAAACCACGAAAAGTTCTTGTATTTGAAGATAACATCTTTTTGCTTTGAAGAAGAAAGATCGAGCTGACTGAAATAAGTTCATTGGATGAAAACCAACAAAAATTGACAAGAAACACGAAAAGTTCTTGTATTTTAAGATAAAATCTTACTCTATTAAGGAAAAAACTTCCAGCTGGCTGAAGTATGTTCATTTGCTGAAAACCATCAAAACCACGAAAAGTTCTTGTATTTGAAGATAAAATCTTTTTGCTTTGAAGAAGAAAGATCTAGCTGACTGAAATAAGTTCATCAGATGAAAACCAACAAAAATTGACAAGAACCACGAAAAGTTCTTGTATTTTAAGATAAAATCTTACGCTATTAAGGAAAAAACTTCCAGCTTGCTGAAATATGTTCATTTGCTGAAAACCATCAAAGCCACGAAAAGATCTTGTATTTTAAGATAAAATCTTTTTGCTTTGAAGAAGAAAGAGCGAGCTGACTGAAATAAGTTGATTGGATGAAAACCAACAAAAATTGACAAGAAACACGAAAAGTTCTTGTAGTTTAAGATAAATTCTTACGCTATTAAAGAAAAAACTCCCAGCTCGCTGAAATATGTTCATTTGCTGAAAACCAACAAAACCACGAAAAGTTCTTGTATTTGAAGATAAAATCTTTTTGCTTTGAAGAAGAAAGATCCAGCTGACTGAAATAAGTTCATTAGATGAAAACCAACAAAAATTGACAAGAAACACGAAAAGTTCTTGTATTTTAAGATAAAATTTTACGCTATTAAAGAAAAAACTCCCAGCTCGCTGAACTATGTTCATTTGCTGAAAACCAACAAAACCACGAAAAGTTCTTGCATTTGAAGATAAAATCTTTTTGCTTTGAAGAAGACAGATCCAGCTGACTGAAATACGTTCATTAGATGAAAACCAACAAAAATTGACAAGAACCACGAAAAGTTCTTGTATTTTAATATAAAATCTTACGCTATGAAGTAAAAACTTCTGGCTCGCTGAAATATGTTCATTTGCTGAAAACCAACAAAACCACGAAAAGTTCTTGCATTTGAAGATAAAATCTTTTTGCTTTGAAGAAGACAGATCCAGCTGACTGAAATACGTTCATTAGATGAAAACCAACAAAAATTGACAAGAACCACGAAAAGTTCTTGTATTTTAAGATAAAATCTTACGCTATTAAGTAAAAACTTCCAGCTCGCTGAAATATGTTCATTTGCTGAAAACCATCAAAACCACGAAAAGTTCTTCTATTTTAAGTTAAAATCTTTTTGCTTTGAAGAAGAAAGATCCAGCTGACTGAAATAAGTTGATTGGATGAAAACCAACAAAAATTGACAAGAAACACGAAAAGTTCTTGTAGTTTAAGATAAAATCATACGCTATTAAAGAAAAAACTTCCAGCTCGCTGAAATATGTTCATTTGCTGAAAACCAACAGAACCACGAAAAGTTCTTGTATTTGAAGATAAAATCTTTTTGCTTTGAAGAAGAAAGATCTCGCTGACTGAAATAAGTTCATTAGATGAAAACCAACAAAAATTGACAAGAACCACGAAAAGTTCTTGTATTTTAAGATAAAATCTTACGCTATTAAGGAAAAAACTTCCAGCTTGCTGAAATATGTTCATTTGCTGAAAACCATCAAAGCCACGAAAAGATCTTGTATTTTAAGATAAAATCTTTTTGCTTTGAAGAAGAAAGAGCGAGCTGACTGAAATAAGTTGATTGGATGAAAACCAACAAAAATTGACAAGAAACACGAAAAGTTCTTGTAGTTTAAGATAAATTCTTACGCTATTAAAGAAAAAACTCCCAGCTCGCTGAAATATGTTCATTTGCTGAAAACCAACAAAACCACGAAAAGTTCTTGTATTTGAAGATAAAATATTTTTGCTTTGAAGAAGAAAGATCCAGCTGACTGAAATAAGTTCATTAGATGAAAACCAACCAAAATTGACAAGAACCACGAAAAGTTCTTGTATTTTAAGATAATATCTTACGCTATTAAAGAAAAAACTTCTGGCTCGCTGAAACATGTTCATTTGGTGAAAACCAACAAAACCACGAAAAGTTCTTGTATTTGAAAATAAAATCTTTTTGCTTTGAAGAAGAAAGATCCAGCTGACTGAAATAAGTTCATTGGATGAAAACCAACAAAAATTGACAAGAACCACGAAAAGTTCTTGTATTTTAAGATAAAATCTTACTCTATTAAGGAAAAAACTTCCAGCTGGCTGAAATATGTTAATTTGCTGAAAACCATCAAAACCACGAAAAGTTCTTGTATTTGAAGATTAAATCTTTTTGCTTTGAAGAAGAAAGATCTAGCTGACTGAAATAAGTTGATTAGATGAAAACCAACAAAAATTGACAAGAACCACGAAAAGTTCTTGTATTTTAAGATAAAATCTTATGCTATTAAGAAAAAACTTCCAGCTCGCTGAAATATGTTCATTTGCTGAAAACCAACAAAACCACGAAAAGTTCTTGTATTTGAAGATAAAATCTTTTTGCTTTGAAGAAGAAAGATCTTGCTGACTGAAATAAGTTCATTAGATGAAAACCAACAAAAATTGACAAGAACCACGAAAAGTTCTTGTATTTTAAGATAAAATCTTACGCTATTAAAGAAAAAACTTCTGGCTCGCTGTAATATGTTCATTTGCTGAAAACCAACAAAACCACGAAAAGTTCTTGTATTTGAAGATAAAATCTTTTTGCTTGGAAGAAGAAAGATCTCGCTGACTGAAATAAGTTGATAAGATGAAAACCAACAAAAATTGACAAGAACCACGAAAAGTTCTTGTATTTTAAAATAAAATCTTACGGTCTTGAAGAAAAAACTTCTTCCTCGCTGAAATCTGTTCATTTGCAGAAAACCAACAAAACCACGAAAACTTCTTGTATTTGAAGATAAAATCTTTTGGCTTTGAAGAAGAAAGATCTAGCTGACTGAAATAAGTTCATCAGATGAAAACCAACAAAAATTGACAAGAACCACGAAAACTTCTTGTATTTTAAGATAATATCTTACTCTATTAAGGAAAAAACATCTTGCTCACTGAAATATGTTCATTTGCTGAAAACCATCAAAACCACGAAAAGTTCTTGTATTTGAAGATAAAATCTTTTTGCTTTGAAGAAGAAAGATCTAGCTGACTGAAATAAGTTCATCAGATGAAAACCAACAAAAATTGACAAGAACCACGAAAACTTCTTGTATTTTAAGATAAAATCTTACGCGATTAAAGAAAAAACTTCTGGCTCGCTGAAATCTGTTCATTTGCTGAAAACCAACAAAACCACGAAAAGTTCTTGTATTTGAAGATAAAATCTTTTTGCTTGGAAGAAGAAAGATCTCGCTGACTGAAATAAGTTGATTCGATGAAAACCAACAAAAATTGACAAGAACCACGAAAAGTTCTTGTATTTTAAGATAAAATCTTACGCTATTAAGGAAAAAACTTCCAGCTCGCTGAAATATGTTCATTTGCTGAAAACCATCAAAACCACGAAAAGTTCTTGTATTTGAAGATAAAATCTTTTTGCTTTGAAGAAGAAAGATCTAGCTGACTGAAATAAGTTCATTAGATGAAAACCAACAAAAATTGACAAGAAACACGAAAAGTTCTTGTAGTTTAAGATAATATCTTACGCTATTAAAGAAAAAACTTCTGGCTCGCTGAAATAAGTTCATTTGCTGAAAACCAACAAAACCACGAAAAGTTCTTGTATTTGAAGATAAAATCTTTTTGCTTTGAAGAAGAAAGATCCAGCTGACTGAAATAAGTTCATGAGATGAAAACCAACAAAAATTGACAAGAACCACGAAAAGTTCTTGTATTTTAAGATAAAATCTTACGCTATTAAGAAAAAACTTCCAGCTGGCTGAAATATGGTCATTTGCTGAAAACCATCAAAACCACGAAAAGTTCTTGTATTTGAAGATAAAATCTTTTTGCTTTGAAGAAGACAGATCCAGCTGACTGAAATATGTTCATTAGATGAAAACCAACAAAAATTGACAAGAACCACGAAAAGGTCTTGTATTTTAATATAAAATCTTACGTTATTAAGTAAAAACTTCCAGCTCGCTGAAATATGTTCATTTGCTGAAAACCATCAAAACCACGAAAAGTTCTTGTATTTTAAGATAAAATCTTTTTGCTTTGAAGAAGAAACATCCAGCTGACTGAAATAAGTTGATTGGATGAAAACCAACAAAAATTGACAAGAAACACGAAAAGTTCTTGTAGTTTAAGATAAAATCTTACGCTATGAAAGAAAAAACTTCCAGCTCGCTGAAATATGTTCATTTGCTGAAAACCAACAAAACCACGAAAAGATCTTGTATTTGAAGATAAAATCTTTTTGCTTTGAAGAAGAAAGATCCAGCTGACTGAAATAAGTTCATTCGATGAAAACCAACCAAAATTGACAAGAACCACGAAAAGTTCTTGTATTTTAAGATAATATCTTACGCTATTAAAGAAAAAAACTTCTGGCTCGCTGAAATATGTTCATTTGCTGAAAACCATCAAAACCACGAAAAGTTCTTGTATTTGAAAATAAAATCTTTTTGCTTTGAAGAAGAAAGATCGAGCTGACTGAAATAAGTTCATTGGATGAAAACCAACAAAAATTGACAAGAAACACGAAAAGTTCTTGCATTTTAAGATAAAATCTTACTCTATTAAGGAAAAAACTTCCAGCTGGCTGAAATATGTTCATTTGCTGAAAACCATCAAAACCACGAAAAGTTCTTGTATTTGAAGATAAAATCTTTTTGCTTTGAAGAAGAAAGATCTAGCTGACTGAAATAAGTTCATCAGATGAAAACCAACAAAAATTGACAAGAACCACGAAAAGTTCTTGTATTTTAAGATAAAATCTTACGCTATTAAGGAAAAAACTTCCAGCTTGCTGAAATATGTTCATTTGCTGAAAACCATCAAAGCCACGAAAAGATCTTGTATTTTAAGATAAAATCTTTTTGCTTTGAAGAAGAAAGAGCGAGCTGACTGAAATAAGTTGATTGGATGAAAACCAACAAAAATTGACAAGAAACACGAAAAGTTCTTGTAGTTTAAGATAAATTCTTACGCTATTAAAGAAAAAACTCCCAGCTCGCTGAAATATGTTCATTTGCTGAAAACCAACAAAACCACGAAAAGTTCTTGCATTTGAAGATAAAATCTTTTTGCTTTGAAGAAGACAGATCCAGCTGACTGAAATACGTTCATTAGATGAAAACCAACAAAAATTGACAAGAACCACGAAAAGTTCTTGTATTTTAATATAAAATCTTACGCTATTAAGTAAAAACTTCCAGCTCGCTGAAATATGTTCATTTGCTGAAAACCATCAAAACCACGAAAAGTTCTTCTATTTTAAGTTAAAATCTTTTTGCTTTGAAGAAGAAAGATCCAGCTGACTGAAATAAGTTGATTGGATGAAAACCAACAAAAATTGACAAGAAACACGAAAAGTTCTTGTAGTTTAAGATAAAATCATGCGCTATTAAAGAAAAAACTTCCAGCTCGCTGAAATATGTTCATTTGCTGAAAACCAACAGAACCACGAAAAGTTCTTGTATTTGAAGATAAAATCTTTTTGCTTTGAAGAAGAAAGATCTCGCTGACTGAAATAAGTTCATTAGATGAAAACCAACAAAAATTGACAAGAACCACGAAAAGTTCTTGTATTTTAAGATAAAATCTTACGCTATTAAGGAAAAAACTTCCAGCTTGCTGAAATATGTTCATTTGCTGAAAACCATCAAAGCCACGAAAAGATCTTGTATTTTAAGATAAAATCTTTTTGCTTTGAAGAAGAAAGAGCGAGCTGACTGAAATAAGTTGATTGGATGAAAACCAACAAAAATTGACAAGAAACACGAAAAGTTCTTGTAGTTTAAGATAAATTCTTACGCTATTAAAGAAAAAACTCCCAGCTCGCTGAAATATGTTCATTTGCTGAAAACCAACAAAACCACGAAAAGTTCTTGTATTTGAAGATAAAATATTTTTGCTTTGAAGAAGAAAGATCCAGCTGACTGAAATAAGTTCATTAGATGAAAACCAACCAAAATTGACAAGAACCACGAAAAGTTCTTGTATTTTAAGATAATATCTTACGCTATTAAAGAAAAAACTTCTGGCTCGCTGAAACATGTTCATTTGGTGAAAACCAACAAAACCACGAAAAGTTCTTGTATTTGAAAATAAAATCTTTTGCTTTGAAGAAGAAAGATCCAGCTGGCTGAAATATGTTAATTTGCTGAAAACCATCAAAACCACGAAAAGTTCTTGTATTTGAAGATTAAATCTTTTTGCTTTGAAGAAGAAAGATCTAGCTGACTGAAATAAGTTGATTAGATGAAAACCAACAAAAATTGACAAGAACCACGAAAAGTTCTTGTATTTTAAGATAAAATCTTATGCTATTAAGAAAAAACTTCCAGCTCGTTGAAATATGTTCATTTGCTGAAAACGATCAAAACCACGAAAAGTTCTTGTATTTGAAGATAAAATCTTTTTGCTTTGAAGAAGAAAGATCCAGCTGACTGAAATAAGTTCATCGGATGAAAACCAACAAAAATTGACAAGAACCACGAAAAGTTCTTGTATTTTAAGATAATATCATACGCTATTAAAGAAAAAACTTCTGGCTCGCTGAAATATGTTCGTTTGTTGAAAACCAACAAAACCACGAAAAGTTCTTGTATTTGAAGATAAAATCTTTTTGCTTTGAAGAAGAAAGATCCTGCTGACTGAAATAAGTTCATTAGATGAAAACCAACAAAAATTGACAAGAACAACGAAAAGTTCTTGTATTTTAAGATAAAATCTTACGCTATTAAGAAAAAACTTCCAGCTGGCTGAAATATGGTCATTTGCTGAAAACCATCAAAACCACGAAAAGTTCTTCTATTATAAGATAAAATCTTTTTGCTTTGAAGAAGAAAGATGCAGCTGACTGAAATAAGTTGATTGGATGAAAACCAACAAAAATTGACAAGAAACACGAAAAGTTCTTGTAGTTTAAGATAAAATCTTACGCTATTAAAGAAAAAACTCCCAGCTCGCTGAAATATGTTCATTTGCTGAAAACCAACAAAACCACGAAAAGTTCTTGTATTTGAAGATAAAATCTTTTTGCTTGAAGAAGAAAGATCCAGCTGACTGAAATAAGTTCATTGGATGAAAACCAACCAAAATTGACAAGAACCACGAAAAGTTGTTGTATTTTAAGATAATATCTTACGCTATTAAAGAAAAAACTTCTGGCTCGCTGAAACATGTTCATTTGCTGAAAACCAACAAAACCACGAAAAGTTCTTGTATTTGAAAATAAAATCTTTTTGCTTTGAAGAAGAAAGATCTAGCTGACTGAAATAAGTTCATTGGATGAAAACCAACAAAAATTGACAAGAACCACGAAAAGTTCTTGTATTTTAAGATAAAATCTTACTCTATTAAGGAAAAAACTCCCAGCTCGCTGAAATATGTTCATTTGCTGAAAACCAACAAAACCACGAAAAGTTCTTGTATTTGAAGATAAAATCTTTTTGCTTTGAAGAAGATCTAGCTGACTGAAATAAGTTCATTAGATGAAAACCAGCAAAAATTGAAAAGAAGCACGAAAAGTTCTTGTATTTTAAGATAAAATCTTACGCTATTGAAGAAAAAACTCCCAGCTCGCTGAAATATGTTCATTTGCTGAAAACCAACAAAACCACGAAAAGTTCTTGTATTTGAAGATAAAATCTTTTTGCTTGAAGAAGAAAGATCCAGCTGACTGAAATAAGTTCATTGGATGAAAACCAACCAAAATTGACAAGAACCACGAAAAGTTCTTGTATTTTAAGATAATATCTTACGCTGTTAAAGAAAAAACTTCTGGCTCGCTGAAACATGTTCATTTGCTGAAAACCAACAAAACCACGAAAAGTTCTTGTATTTGAAAATAAAATCTTTTTGCTTTGAAGAAGAAAGATCTAGCTGACTGAAATAAGTTCATTGGATGAAAACCAACAAAAATTGACAAGAACCACGAAACGTTCTTGTATTTTAAGATAAAATCTTACTCTATTAAGGAAAAAACTCCCAGCTCGCTGAAATATGTTCATTTGCTGAAAACCAACAAAACCACGAAAAGTTCTTGTATTTGAAGATAAAATCTTTTTGCTTTGAAGAAGAAAGATCTAGCTGACTGAAATAAGTTCATCAGATGAAAACCAGCAAAAATTGACAAGAACCACGAAAACTTCTTGTATTTTAAGATAAAATCTTACGCTATTAAAGAAAAAACTCCCAGCTCGCTGAAATATGTTCATTTGCTGAAAACCAACAAAACCACGAAAAGTTATTGTATTTGAAGATAAAATCTTTTTGCTATGAAGAAGAAAGATCTCGCTGACTGAAATAAGTTCATTAGATGAAAACCAACAAAAATTGACAAGAACCACGAAAAGTTCTTGTATTTTAAGATAAAATCTTACGCTATTAAGGAAAAAACTTCCAGCTCGCTGAAATATGTTCATTTCCTGAAAACCATCAAAACCACGAAAAGTTCTTGTATTTGAAGATAAAATCTTTTTGCTTTGAAGAAGAAAGATCCAGCTGACTGAAATAAGTTCATTAGATGAAAACCAACCAAAATTGACAAGAACCACGAAAAGTTCTTGTATTTTAAGATAATATCTTACGCTATTAAAGAAAAAACTTCTGGCTCGCTGAAACATGTTCATTTGGTGAAAACCAACAAAACCACGAAAAGTTCTTGTATTTGAAAATAAAATCTTTTTGCTTTGAAGAAGAAAGATCCAGCTGACTGAAATAAGTTCATTAGATGAAAACCAACAAAAATTGACAAGAACCACGAAACGTTCTTGTATTTTAAGATAAAATCTTATGCTGTTAAGAAAAAACTTCCAGCTCGATGAAATATGTTCATTTGCTGAAAACCAACAAAACCACGAAAAGTTCATGTATTTGAAGATAAAATCTTTTTGCTTTGAAGAAGAAAGATCTCGCTGACTGAAATAAGTTCATTAGATGAAAACCAGCAAAAATTGACAAGAAACACGAAAGGTTCTTGTAGTTTAAGATAAAATCTTACGCTATTAAAGAAAAAACTTCTGGCTCGCTGAAATATGTTCATTTGCTGAAAACCATCAAAACCACGAAAAGTTCTTGTATTTGAAAATAAAATCTTTTTGCTTTGAAGAAGAAAGATCTAGCTGACTGAAATAAGTTCATTGGATGAAAAACAACAAAAATTGATAAGAACCACGAAAAGTTCTTGTATTTTAAGATAAAATCTTACTCTATTAAGGAAAAAACTCCCAGCTCGCTGAAATATGTTCATTTGCTGAAAACCAACAAAACCACGAAAAGTTCTTGTATTTGATGTTAAAATCTTTTTGCTTTGAAGAAGAAAGATCCAGCTGACTGAAATAAGTTCATTAGATGAAAACCAACCAAAATTGACAAGAACCACGAAAAGTTCTTGTATTTTAAGATAATATCTTACGCTATTAAAGAAAAAACTTCTGCCTCGCTGAAACATGTTCATTTGCTGAAAACCAACAAAACCACGAAAAGTTCTTGTATTTGAAAATAAAATCTTTTTGCTTTGAAGAAGAAAGATCTCGCTGACTGAAATAAGTTCATTGGATGAAAACCAACAAAAATTGACAAGAACAACGAAAAGTTCTTGTATTTTAAGATAAAATCTTACGCTATTAAGAAAAAACTTCCAGCTGGCTGAAATATGGTCATTTGCTGAAAACCATCAAAACCACGAAAAGTTCTTCTATTATAAGATAAAATCTTTTTGCTTTGAAGAAGAAAGATGCAGCTGACTGAAATAAGTTGATTGGATGAAAACCAACAAAAATTGACAAGAAACACGAAAAGTTCTTGTAGTTTAAGATAAAATCTTACGCTATTAAAGAAAAAACTCCCAGCTCGCTGAAATATGTTCATTTGCTGAAAACCAACAAAACCACGAAAAGTTCTTGTATTTGAAGATAAAATCTTTTTGCTTGAAGAAGAAAGATCCAGCTGACTGAAATAAGTTCATTGGATGAAAACCAACCAAAATTGACAAGAACCACGATAAGTTCTTGTATTTTAAGATAATATCTTACGCTATTAAAGAAAAAACTTCTGGCTCGCTGAAACATGTTCATTTGCTGAAAACCAACAAAACCACGAAAAGTTCTTGTATTTGAAAATAAAATCTTTTTGCTTTGAAGAAGAAAGATCTAGCTGACTGAAATAAGTTCATTGGATGAAAACCAACAAAAATTGACAAGAACCACGAAAAGTTCTTGTATTTTAAGATAAAATCTTACTCTATTAAGGAAAAAACTCCCAGCTCGCTGAAATATGTTCATTTGCTGAAAACCAACAAAACCACGAAATGTTCTTGTATTTGAAGATAAAATCTTTTTGCTTTGAAGAAGATCTAGCTGACTGAAATAAGTTCATTAGATGAAAACCAGCAAAAATTGAAAAGAAGCACGAAAAGTTCTTGTATTTTAAGATAAAATCTTACGCTATTGAAGAAAAAACTCCCAGCTCGCTGAAATATGTTCATTTGCTGAAAACCAACAAAACCACGAAAAGTTCTTGTATTTGAAGATAAAATCTTTTTGCTTGAAGAAGAAAGATCCAGCTGACTGAAATAAGTTCATTGGATGAAAACCAACCAAAATTGACAAGAACCACGAAAAGTTCTTGTATTTTAAGATAATATCTTACGCTGTTAAAGAAAAAACTTCTGGCTCGCTGAAACATGTTCATTTGCTGAAAACCAACAAAACCACGAAAAGTTCTTGTATTTGAAAATAAAATCTTTTTGCTTTGAAGAAGAAAGATCTAGCTGACTGAAATAAGTTCATTGGATGAAAACCAACAAAAATTGACAAGAACCACGAAACGTTCTTGTATTTTAAGATAAAATCTTACTCTATTAAGGAAAAAACTCCCAGCTCGCTGAAATATGTTCATTTGCTGAAAACCAACAAAACCACGAAAAGTTCTTGTATTTGAAGATAAAATCTTTTTGCTTTGAAGAAGAAAGATCGAGCTGACTGAAATAAGTTCATCAGATGAAAACCAGCAAAAATTGACAAGAACCACGAAAAGTTCTTGTATTTTAAGATAAAATCTTACGCTATTGAAGAAAAAACTCCCAGCTCGCTGAAATATGTTCATTTGCTGAAAACCAACAAAACCACGAAAAGTTCTTGTATTTGAAGATAAAATCTTTTTGCTATGAAGAAGAAAGATCTCGCTGACTGAAATAAGTTCATTAGATGAAAACCAACAAAAATTGACAAGAACCACGAAAAGTTCTTGTATTTTAAGATAAAATCTTACGCTATTAAGGAAAAAACTTCCAGCTCGCTGAAATATGTTCATTTCCTGAAAACCATCAAAACCACGAAAAGTTCTTGTATTTGAAGATAAAATCTTTTTGCTTTGAAGAAGAAAGATCCAGCTGACTGAAATAAGTTCATTAGATGAAAACCAACCAAAATTGACAAGAACCACGAAAAGTTCTTGTATTTTAAGATAATATCTTACGCTATCAAAGAAAAAACTTCTGGCTCGCTGAAACATGTTCATTTGGTGAAAACCAACAAAACCACGAAAAGTTCTTGTATTTGAAAATAAAATCTTTTTGCTTTGAAGAAGAAAGATCCAGCTGACTGAAATAAGTTCATTCGATGAAAACCAACAAAAATTGACAAGAACCACAAAACTTTCTTGTATTTTAAGATAAAATCTTATGCTGTTAAGAAAAAACTTCCAGCTCGATGAAATATGTTCATTTGCTGAAAACCAACAAAACCACGAAAAGTTCATGTATTTGAAGATAAAATCTTTTTGCTTTGAAGAAGAAAGATCTCGCTGACTGAAATAAGTTCATTAGATGAAAACCAGCAAAAATTGACAAGAAACACGAAAGGTTCTTGTAGTTTAAGATAAAATCTTACGCTATTAAAGAAAAAACTTCTGGCTCGCTGAAATATGTTCATTTGCTGAAAACCATCAAAACCACGAAAAGTTCTTGTATTTGAAAATAAAATCTTTTTGCTTTGAAGAAGAAAGATCTAGCTGACTGAAATAAGTTCATTGGATGAAAACCAACAAAAATTGATAAGAACCACGAAAAGTTCTTGTATTTTAAGATAAAATCTTACTCTATTAAGGAAAAAACTCCCAGCTCGCTGAAATATGTTCATTTGCTGAAAACCAACAAAACCACGAAAAGTTCTTGTATTTGATGTTAAAATCTTTTTGCTTTGAAGAAGAAAGATCCAGCTGACTGAAATAAGTTCATTAGATGAAAACCAACCAAAATTGACAAGAACCACGAAAAGTTCTTGTATTTTAAGATAATATCTTACGCTATTAAAGAAAAAACTTCTGCCTCGCTGAAACATGTTCATTTGCTGAAAACCAACAAAACCACGAAAAGTTCTTGTATTTGAAAATAAAATCTTTTTGCTTTGAAGAAGAAAGATCTCGCTGACTGAAATAAGTTCATTGGATGAAAACCAACAAAAATTGACAAGAACCACGAAAAGTTCTTGTATTTTAAGATAAAATCTTACTCTATTAAGGAAAAAACTTCCAGCTGGCTGAAATATGTTCATTTGCTGAAAACCATCAAAACCACGAAAAGTTCTTGTATTTGAAGATAAAATCTTTTTGCTTTGAAGAAGAAAGATCTCGCTGACTGAAATAAGTTCATTGGATGAAAACCTACAAAAATTGACAATAACAACGAAAAGTTCTTGTATTTTAAGATAAAATCTTACTCTATTAAGGAAAAAACTTCCAGCTGGCTGAAATATGTTCATTTGCTGAAAACCATCAAAACCACGAAAAGTTCTTGTATTTGAAGATAAAATCTTTTTGCTTTGAAGAAGAAAGATCTAGCTGACTGAAATAAGTTCATTAGATGAAAACCAACAAAAATTGACAAGAACCACGAAACGTTCTTGTATTTTAAGATAAAATCTTATGCTATTAAGAAAAAACTTCCAGCTCGATGAAATATGTTCATTTGCTGAAAACCATCAAAACCACGAAAAGTTCTTGTATTTGAAGATAAAATCTTTTTGCTTTGAAGAAGAAAGATCTAGCTGACTGAAATAAGTTCATTAGATGAAAACCAACAAAAATTGACAAGTACCACGAAACGTTCTTGTATTTTAAGATAAAATCTTATGCTGTTAAGAAAAAACTCCCAGCTCGCTGAAATATGTTCATTTGCTGAAAACCATCAAAACCACGAAAAGTTCTTGTATTTGAAAATAAAATCTTTTTGCTTTGAAGAAGAAAGATCTCGCTGACTGAAATAAGTTCATTGGATGAAAACCAACAAAAATTGACAAGAACCACGAAAAGTTCTTGTATTTTAAGATAAAATCTTACGCTATTAAAGAAAAAACTCCCAGCTCGCTGAAATATGTTCATTTGCTGAAAACCATCAAAACCACGAAAAGTTCTTGTATTTGAAAATAAAATCTTTTTGCTTTGAAGAAGAAAGATCTCGCTGACTGAAATAAGTTCATTGGATGAAAACCAACAAAAATTGACAAGAACCACGAAAAGTTCTTGTATTTTAAGATAAAATCTTTTTGCTTTGAAGAAGAAAGATCTAGCTGACTGAAATAAGTTCATCAGATGAAAACCAACAAAAATTGACAAGATCCACGAAAAGTTCTTGTAGTTTAAGATAATATCTTACGCTATTAAAGAAAAAACTTCTGGCTCGCTGAAATATGTTCATTTGCTGAAAACCAACAAAACCATGAAAAGTTCTTGTATTTTAAGATAAAATCTTTTTGCTTTGAAGAAGAAAGATCCAGCTGACTGAAATAAGTTGATTGGATGAAAACCAACAAAAATTGACAAGAAACACGAAAAGTTCTTGTAGTTTAAGATAAAATCTTACGCTATGAAAGAAAAAACTTCCAGCTCGCTGAAATATGTTCATTTGCTGAAAACCAACAAAACCACGAAAAGTTCTTGTATTTGAAGATAAAATCTTTTTGCTTTGAAGAAGAAAGATCCAGTTGACTGAAATAAGTTCATTCGATGAAAACCAACCAAAATTGACAAGAACCACGAAAAGTTCTTGTATTTTAAGATAATATCTTACGCTATTAAAGAAAAAACTTCTGGCTCGCTGAAACATGTTCATTTGGTGAAAACCAACAAAACCACGAAAAGTTCTTGTATTTGAAAATAAAATCTTTTTGCTTTGAAGAAGAAAGATCTAGCTGACTGAAATAAGTTCATTGGATGAAAACCAACAGAAATTGACAAGAACCACGAAAAGTTCTTGTATTTTAAGATAAAATCTTACTCTATTAAGAAAAAAACTTCCAGCTGGCTGAAATATGTTCATTTGCTGAAAACCATCAAAACCACGAAAAGTTCTTGTATTTGAAGATTAAATCTTTTTGCTTTGAAGAAGAAAGATCTAGCTGACTGAAATAAGTTCATTAGAAGAAAACCAACAAAAATTGACAAGAACCACGAAAAGTTCTTGTATTTTCAGCTAAAATCTTACGCTATTAAAGAAAAAACTTCTTGCTCGCTGAAATCTGTTCATTTGCTGAAAACCATCAAAACAACGAAAATTTCGTGTATTTGAAGATAAAATCTTTTTGCTTTGAAGAAGAAAGATCCAGCTGACTGAAATAAGTTGATTGGATGAAAACCAACAAAAATTGACAAGAAACACGAAAAGTTCTTGTAGTTTAAGATAAAATCTTACGCTATTAAAGAAAAAACTCCCAGCTCGCTGAAATATGTTCATTTGCTGAAAACCAACAAAACCACGAAAAGTTCTTGTATTTGAAGATAAAATCTTTTTGCTTTGAAGAAGAAAGATCCAGCTGACTGAAATAAGTTCATTAGATGAAAACCAACCAAAATTGACAAGAACCACGAAAAGTTCTTGTATTTTAAGATAATATCTTACGCTATTAAAGAAAAAACTTCTGGCTCGCTGAAACATGTTCATTTGGTGAAAACCAACAAAACCACGAAAAGTTCTTGTATTTGAAAATAAAATCTTTTTGCTTTGAAGAAGAAAGATCCAGCTGACTGAAATAAGTTCATTGGATGAAAACCAACAAAAATTGACAAGAACCACGAAAAGTTATTGTATTTTAAGATAAAATCTTATGCTATTAAAGAAAAAACTCCCAGCTCGCTGAAATATGTTCATTTGCTGAAAACCAACAAAACCACGAAAAGTTCTTGTATTTGAAGATAAAATCTTTTTGCTTTGAAGAAGAAAGATCTCGCTGACTGAAATAAGTTCATTCGATGAAAACCAACAAAAATTGACAAGAACCACGAAAAGTTCTTGTATTTTAAGATAAAATCTTACGCTATTAAGGAAAAAACTTCCAGCTGGCTGAAATATGTTCATTTGCTGAAAACCATCAAAACCACGAAAAGTTCTTGTATTTGAAGATAAAATCTTTTTGCTTTGAAGAAGAAAGATCTCGCTGACTGAAATAAGTTCATTAGATGAAAACCAACAAAAATTGACAAGAAACACGAAAAGTTCTTGTATTTTAAGATAAAATCTTACGCTATCAAAGAAAAAACTCCCAGATCGCTGAAATATGTTCATTTGCTGAAAACCAACAAAACCACGAAAAGTTCTTGTATTTGAAGATAAAATCTTTTTGCTTTGAAGAAGAAAGATCTAGCTGACTGAAATAAGTTCATTAGATGAAAACCAACAAAAATTGACAAGAACCACGAAAAGTTCTTGTATTTTAAGATAAAATCTTTTTGCTTTGAAGAAGAAAGATCTAGCTGACTGAAATAAGTTCATTAGATGAAAACCAACAAAAATTGACAAGAAACACGAAAAGTTCTTGTAGTTTAAGATAAAATCTTACGCTATGAAAGAAAAAACTTCCAGCTCGCTGAAATATGTTCATTTGCTGAAAACCAACAAAACCACGAAAAGTTCTTGTATTTGAAGATAAAATCTTTTTGCTTTGAAGAAGAAAGATCCAGTTGACTGAAATAAGTTCATTCGATGAAAACCAACCAAAATTGACAAGAACCACGAAAAGTTCTTGTATTTTAAGATAATATCTTACGCTATTAAAGAAAAAACTTCTGGCTCGCTGAAACATGTTCATTTGGTGAAAACCAACAAAACCACGAAAAGTTCTTGTATTTGAAAATAAAATCTTTTTGCTTTGAAGAAGAAAGATCTAGCTGACTGAAATAAGTTCATTGGATGAAAACCAACAGAAATTGACAAGAACCACGAAAAGTTCTTGTATTTTAAGATAAAATCTTACTCTATTAAGAAAAAAACTTCCAGCTGGCTGAAATATGTTCATTTGCTGAAAACCATCAAAACCACGAAAAGTTCTTGTATTTGAAGATAAAATCTTTTTGCTTTGAAGAAGACAGATCCAGCTGACTGAAATATGTTCATTAGATGAAAACCAACAAAAATTGACAAGAACCACGAAAAGGTCTTGTATTTTAATATAAAATCTTACGTTATTAAGTAAAAACTTCCAGCTCGCTGAAATATGTTCATTTGCTGAAAACCATCAAAACCACGAAAAGTTCTTGTATTTTAAGATAAAATCTTTTTGCTTTGAAGAAGAAAGATCCAGCTGACTGAAATAAGTTCATTCGATGAAAACCAACAAAAATTGACAAGAACCACGAAAAGTTCTTGTATTTTAAGATAAAATCTTTTTGCTTTGAAGAAGAAAGATCTAGCTGACTGAAATAAGTTCATTAGATGAAAACCAACAAAAATTGACAAGAAACACGAAAAGTTCTTGTAGTTTAAGATAAAATCTTACGCTATGAAAGAAAAAACTTCCAGCTCGCTGAAATATGTTCATTTGCTGAAAACCAACAAAACCACGAAAAGTTCTTGTATTTGAAGATAAAATCTTTTTGCTTTGAAGAAGAAAGATCCAGTTGACTGAAATAAGTTCATTCGATGAAAACCAACCAAAATTGACAAGAACCACGAAAAGTTCTTGTATTTTAAGATAATATCTTACGCTATTAAAGAAAAAACTTCTGGCTCGCTGAAACATGTTCATTTGGTGAAAACCAACAAAACCACGAAAAGTTCTTGTATTTGAAAATAAAATCTTTTTGCTTTGAAGAAGAAAGATCTAGCTGACTGAAATAAGTTCATTGGATGAAAACCAACAGAAATTGACAAGAACCACGAAAAGTTCTTGTATTTTAAGATAAAATCTTACTCTATTAAGAAAAAAACTTCCAGCTGGCTGAAATATGTTCATTTGCTGAAAACCATCAAAACCACGAAAAGTTCTTGTATTTGAAGATAAAATCTTTTTGCTTTGAAGAAGACAGATCCAGCTGACTGAAATATGTTCATTAGATGAAAACCAACAAAAATTGACAAGAACCACGAAAAGGTCTTGTATTTTAATATAAAATCTTACGTTATTAAGTAAAAACTTCCAGCTCGCTGAAATATGTTCATTTGCTGAAAACCATCAAAACCACGAAAAGTTCTTGTATTTTAAGATAAAATCTTTTTGCTTTGAAGAAGAAAGATCCAGCTGACTGAAATAAGTTGATTGGATGAAAACCAACAAAAATTGACAAGAAACACGAAAAGTTCTTGTAGTTTAAGATAAAATCTTATGCTATGAAAGAAAAAACTTCCAGCTCGCTGAAATATGTTCATTTGCTGAAAACCAACAAAACCACGAAAAGATCTTGTATTTGAAGATAAAATCTTTTTGCTTTGAAGAAGAAAGATCCAGCTGACTGAAATAAGTTCATTCGATGAAAACCAACCAAAATTGACAAGAACCACGAAAAGTTCTTGTATTTTAAGATAATATCTTACGCTATTAAAGAAAAAAACTTCTGGCTCGCTGAAATATGTTCATTTGCTGAAAACCATCAAAACCACGAAAAGTTCTTGTATTTGAAAATAAAATCTTTTTGCTTTGAAGAAGAAAGATCGAGCTGACTGAAATAAGTTCATTGGATGAAAACCAACAAAAATTGACAAGAAACACGAAAAGTTCTTGTATTTTAAGATAAAATCTTACTCTATTAAGGAAAAAACTTCCAGCTGGCTGAAATATGTTCATTTGCTGAAAACCATCAAAACCACGAAAAGTTCTTGTATTTGAAGATAAAATCTTTTTGCTTTGAAGAAGAAAGATCGAGCTGACTGAAATAAGTTCATCAGATGGAAACCAACAAAAATTGACAAGAACCACGAAACGTTCTTGTATTTTAAGATAAAATCTTACGCTGTTAAGAAAAAACTTCCAGCTCGCTGAAATATGTTGATTTGCTGAAAACCATCAAAACCACAAAAAGTTCTTGTATTTGAAGATGAAATCTTTTTGCTTTGAAGAAGAAAGATCTAGCTGACTGAAATAAGTTCATTAGATGAAAACCAACAAAAATTGACAAGTGCCACGAAAAGTTCTTGTATTTTAAGATAATATCTTACGCTATTAAAGAAAAAACTTCTGGCTCGCTGAAATATGTTCATTTGCTGAAAACCAACAAAACCACGAAAAGTTCTTGCATTTGAAGATAAAATCTTTTTGCTTTGAAGAAGACAGATCCAGCTGACTGAAATACGTTCATTAGATGAAAACCAACAAAAATTGACAAGAACCACGAAAAGTTCTTGTATTTTAATATAAAATCTTACGCTATTAAGTAAAAACTTCCAGCTCGCAGAAATATGTTCATTTGCTGAAAACCATCAAAACCACGAAAAGTTCTTCTATTTTAAGTTAAAATCTTTTTGCTTTGAAGAAGAAAGATCCAGCTGACTGAAATAAGTTGATTGGATGAAAACCAACAAAAATTGACAAGAAACACGAAAAGTTCTTGTAGTTTAAGATAAAATCTTACGCTATTAAAGAAAAAACTCCCAGCTCGCTGAAATATGTTCATTTGCTGAAAACCAACAGAACCACGAAAAGTTCTTGTATTTGAAGATAAAATCTTTTTGCTTTGAAGAAGAAAGATCTCGCTGACTGAAATAAGTTCATTGGATGAAAACCAACAAAAATTGACAAGAAACACGAAAAGTTCTTGTATTTTAAGATAAAATTTTACGCTATTAAAGAAAAAACTCCCAGCTCGCTGATATATGTTCATTTGCTGAAAACCAACAAAACCACGAAAAGTTCTTGTATTTGAAGATAAAATCTTTTTGCTTCGAAGAAGAAAGATCTTGCTGACTGAAATAAGTTGATTAGATGAAAACCAACTAAAAAATTGACAAGAAACACGAAAAGTTCTTGTAGTTTAAGATAAAATCTTACGCTATTGCAGAAAAAACTCCCAGCTCGCTGAAATATGTTCATTTGCTGAAAACCAACAAAACCACGAAAAGTTCTTGTATTTGAAGATAAAATGTTTTTGCTTTGAAGAAGAAAGATCCAGCTGACTGAAATAAGTTCATCGGATGAAAACCAACAAAAATTGACAAGAACCACGAAAAGTTCTTGTATTTTAAGATAATATCTTACGCTATTAAAGAAAAAACTTCTGGCTCGCTGAAATATGTTCGTTTGCTGAAAACCATCAAAACCACGAAAAGTTCTTATATTTGAAGATAAAATCTTTTTGCTTGGAAGAAGAAAGATCCAGCTGACTGAAATAAGTTCATTAGTTGAAAACCAACAAAAATTGACAAGAACAACGAAAAGTTCTTGTATTTTAAGATAAAATCTTACGCTATTAAGAAAAAACTTCCAGCTGCCTGAAATATGGTCACTTGCTGAAAACCATCAAAACCACGAAAAGTTCTTCTATTATAAGATAAAATCTTTTTGCTTTGAAGAAGAAAGATGCAGTTGACTGAAATAAGTTGATTGGATGAAAACCAACAAAAATTGACAAGAAACACGAAAAGTTCTTGCAGTTTAAGATAAAATCTTACGCTATTAAAGAAAAAACTCCCAGCTCGCTGAAATATGTTCATTTGCTGAAAACCAACAAAACCACGAAAAGTTCTTGTATTTGAAGATAAAATCTTTTTGCTATGAAGAAGAAAGATCTCGCTGACTGAAATAAGTTCATTAGATGAAAACCAACAAAAATTGACAAGAACCACGAAAAGTTCTTGTATTTTAAGATAAAATCTTACGCTATTAAGGAAAAAACTTCCAGCTCGCTGAAATATGTTCTTTTCCTGAAAACCATCAAAACCACGAAAAGATCTTGTATTTTAAGATAAAATCTTTTTGCTTTGAAGAAGAAAGATCTAGCTGACTGAAATAAGTTGATTAGATGAAAACCAACTAAAAAATTGACAAGAAACATGAAAAGTTCTTGTATTTTAAGATAAAATCTTATGCTATTAAGAAAAAACTTCCAGCTCGTTGAAATATGTTCATTTGCTGAAAACCAACAAAACCACGAAAAGTTCTTGTATTTGAAGATAAAATGATTTTGCTTTGAAGAAGAAAGATCCAGCTGACTGAAATAAGTTCATCGGATGAAAACCAATAAAAATTGACAAGAACCACGAAAAGTTGTTGTATTTTAAGATAATATCTTACGCTATTAAAGAAAAAACTTCTGGCTCGCTGAAATATGTTCGTTTGTTGAAAACCAACAAAACCACGAAAAGTTCTTGTATTTGAAGATAAAATCTTTTTGCTTTGAAGAAGAAAGATCCTGCTGACTGAAATAAGTTCATTAGATGAAAACCAACAAAAATTGACAAGAACAACGAAAAGTTCTTGTATTTTAAGATAAAATCTTACGCTATTAAGAATAAACTTCCAGCTGGCTGAAATATGGTCATTTGCTGAAAACCATCAAAACCACGAAAAGTTCTTCTATTATAAGATAAAATCTTTTTGCTTTGAAGAAGAAAGATGCAGCTGACTGAAATAAGTTGATTGGATGAAAACCAACAAAAATTGACAAGAAACACGAAAAGTTCTTGTAGTTTAAGATAAAATCTTACGCTATTAAAGAAAAAACTCCCAGCTCGCTAAAATATGTTCATTTGCTGAAAACCAACAAAACCACGAAAAGTTCTTGTATTTGAAGATAAAATCTTTTTGCTTGAAGAAGAAAGATCCAGCTGACTGAAATAAGTTCATTGGATGAAAACCAACCAAAATTGACAAGAACCACGAAAAGTTCTTGTATTTTAAGATAATATCTTACGCTATTAAAGAAAAAACTTCTGGCTCGCTGAAACATGTTCATTTGCTGAAAACCAACAAAACCACGAAAAGTTCTTGTATTTGAAAATAAAATCTTTTTGCTTTGAAGAAGAAAGATCCAGCTGACTGAAATAAGTTCATTGGATGAAAACCAACAAAAATTGACAAGAACCACGAAAAGTTCTTGTATTTTAAGATAAAATCTTACTCTATTAAGGAAAAAACTCCCAGCTCGCTGAAATATGTTCATTTGCTGAAAACCAACAAAACCACGAAAAGTTCTTGTATTTGAAGATAAAATCTTTTTGCTTTGAAGAAGAAAGATCCAGCTGACTGAAATAAGTTCATTAGATGAAAACCAGCAAAAATTGACAAGAACCACGAAAAGTTCTTGTATTTTCAGATAAAATCTTACGCTATTGAAGAAAAAACTCCCAGCTCGCTGAAATATGTTCATTTGCTGAAAACCAACAAAACCACGAAAAGTTCTTGTATTTGAAGATAAAATCTTTTTGCTATGAAGAAGAAAGATCTCGCTGACTGAAATAAGTTCATTAGATGAAAACCAACAAAAATTGACAAGAACCACGAAAAGTTCTTGTATTTTAAGATAAAATCTTACGCTATTAAGGAAAAAACTTCCAGCTCGCTGAAATATGTTCATTTCCTGAAAACCATCAAAACCACGAAAAGTTCTTGTATTTGAAGATAAAATCTTTTTGCTTTGAAGAAGAAAGATCCAGCTGACTGAAATAAGTTCATTAGATGAAAACCAACCAAAATTGACAAGAACCACGAAAAGTTCTTGTATTTTAAGATAATATCTTACGCTATTAAAGAAAAAACTTCTGGCTCGCTGAAACATGTTCATTTGGTGAAAACCAACAAAACCACGAAAAGTTCTTGTATTTGAAAATAAAATCTTTTTGCTTTGAAGAAGAAAGATCCAGCTGACTGAAATAAGTTCATTGGATGAAAACCAACAAAAATTGACAAGAACCACGAAAAGCTCTTGTATTTTAAGATAAAATCTTACTCTGTTAAGGAAAAAACTTCCATCTGGCTGAAATATGTTCATTTGCTGAAAACCATCAAAACCACGAAAAGTTCTTGTATTTGAAGATTAAATCTTTTTGCTTTGAAGAAGAAAGATCCAGCTGACTGAAATAAGTTCATTAGATGAAAACCAACAAAAATTGACAAGAACCACGAAAAGTTCTTGTTTTTTAAGATAAAATCTTACGCTATGAAAGAAAAAACTCCCAGCTCGCTGAAATATGTTCATTTGGTGAAAACCAACAAAACCACGAAAAGTTCTTGTATTTGAAGATAAAATCTTTTTGCTTTGAAGAAGAAAGATCTAGCTGACTGAAATAAGTCCATTAGATGAAAACCAGCAAAAATTGACAAGAACCACGAAAAGTTCTTGTATTTTAAGATAAAATCTTACGCTATTAAAGAAAAAACTCCCAGCTCGCTGAAATATGTTCATTTGCTGAAAACCAACAAAAACACGAAAAGTTCTTGTATTTGAAGATAAAATCTTTTTGCTATGAAGAAGAAAGATCTCGCTGACTGAAATAAGTTCATCAGATGAAAACCAACAAAAATTGACAAGAACCACGAAAAGTTCTAGTATTTTAAGATAAAATCTTACGCTATTAAGGAAAAAACTTCCAGCTGGCTGAAATATGTTCATTTGCTGAAAAACATCAAAACCACGAAAAGATTTTGTATTTTAAGATAAAATCTTTTTGCTTTGAAGAAGAAAGATCTAGCTGACTGAAA
This sequence comes from Heptranchias perlo, assembly GCF_035084215.1. Lineage (NCBI taxonomy): Eukaryota > Metazoa > Chordata > Chondrichthyes > Hexanchiformes > Hexanchidae > Heptranchias > Heptranchias perlo. The sequence goes on from NW_027138494.1 coordinate 1,316,707, forward strand.
TAAGTTGATTGGATGAAAACCAACTAAAAAATTGACAAGAAACACGAAAAGTTCTTGTAGTTTAAGATAAAATCTTACGCTATTGCAGAAAAAACTCCCAGCTCGCTGAAATATGTTCATTTGCTGAAAACCAACAAAACCACGAAAAGTTCTTGTATTTGAAGATAAAATGTTTTTGCTTTGAAGAAGAAAGATCCAGCTGACTGAAATAAGTTCATTGGATGAAAACCAACAAAAATTGACAAGAACCACGAAACGTTCTTGTATTTTAAGATAAAATCTTACGCTATTAAGAAAAAACTTCCAGCTCGCTGAAATATGTTCATTTGCTGAAAACCATCAAAACTACGAAAAGGTCTTGTATTTGAAGATAAAATCTTTTTGCTTTGAAGAAGAAAGATCGAGCTGACTGAAATAAGTTCATTAGATGAAAACCAACAAAAATTGACAAGAACCACGAAAAGTTCTTGTATTTTAAGATAAAATCTTACGCTATTAAAGAAAAAACTTCTTGCTCGCTGAAATCTGTTCATTTGCTGAAAACAAACAAAACCACGAAATGTTCTTGTATTTGAAGATAAAATCTTTTTGCTTTGAAGAAGAAAGATCTAGCTGACTGAAATAAGTTCATTAGATGAAAACCAGCAAAAATTGACAAGAACCACGAAAAGTTCTTGTATTTTAAGATAAAATCTTACGCTATTAAAGAAAAAACTTCTTGCTCGCTGAAATCTGTTCATTTGCTGAAAACCAACAAAACCACGAAAAGTTCTTGTATTTGAAGATAAAATCTTTTTGCTTTGAAGAAGAAAGATCTAGCTGACTGAAATAAGTTCATTAGATGAAAACCAACAAAAATTGACAAGAACCACGAAAAGTTCTTGTATTTTAAGATAAAATCTTACGCTATGAAGGAAAAAACTTCCAGCTCGCTGAAATATGTTCATTTGCTGAAAACCGACAAAACCACGAAAAGTTCTTGTATTTGAAGATAAAATCTTTTTGCTTTGAAGAAGAAAGATCCAGCTGACTGAAATAAGTTCATGAGATGAAAACCAACAAAAATTGACAAGAACCACGAAAAGTTCTTGTATTTTAAGATAAAATCTTACTCTATTAAGGAAAAAACTCCCAGCTCGCTGAAATATGTTCATTTGCTGAAAACCAACAAAACCACGAAAAGTTCTTGTATTTGAAGATAAAATCTTTTTGCTTTGAAGAAGAAAGATCTAGCTGACTGAAATAAGTTCATTAGTTGAAAACCAGCAAAAATTGACAAGAACCACGAAAAGTTCTTGTATTTTAAGATAAAATCTTACGCTATTGAAGAAAAAACTCCCAGCTCGCTGAAATATGTTCATTTGCTGAAAACCAACAAAACCACGAAAAGTTCTTGTATTTGAAGATAAAATCTTTTTGCTATGAAGAAGAAAGATCTAGCTGACTGAAATAAGTTCATTAGATGAAAACCAACAAAAATTGACAAGAACCACGAAAAGTTCTTGTTTTTTAAGATAAAATCTTACGCTATTAAAGAAAAAACTCCCAGCTCGCTGAAATATGTTCATTTGCTGAAAACCAACAAAACCACGAAAAGTTCTTGTATTTGAAGATAAAATCTTTTTGCTTTGAAGAAGAAAGATCTAGCTGACTGAAATAAGTCCATTAGATGAAAACCAGCAAAAATTGACAAGAACCACGAAAAGTTCTTGTATTTTAAGATAAAATCTTACGCTATTAAAGAAAAAACTCCCAGCTCGCTGAAATATGTTCATTTGCTGAAAACCAACAAAACCACGAAAAGTTCTTGTATTTGAAGATAAAATCTTTTTGCTATGAAGAAGAAAGATCTCGCTGACTGAAATAAGTTCATCAGATGAAAACCAACAAAAATTGACAAGAACCACGAAAAGTTCTTGTATTTTAAGATAAAATCTGACGCTATTAAGGAAAAAACTTCCAGCTGGCTGAAATATGTTCATTTGCTGAAAACCATCAAAACCACGAAAAGATTTTGTATTTTAAGATAAAATCTTTTTGCTTTGAAGAAGAAAGATCTAGCTGACTGAAATAAGTTGATTGGATGAAAACCAACTAAAAAATTGACAAGAAACACGAAAAGTTCTTGTAGTTTAAGATAAAATCTTACGCTATTGCAGAAAAAACTCCCAGCTCGCTGAAATATGTTCATTTGCTGAAAACCAACAAAACCACGAAAAGTTCTTGTATTTGAAGATAAAATGTTTTTGCTTTGAAGAAGAAAGATCCAGCTGACTGAAATAAGTTCATTGGATGAAAACCAACAAAAATTGACAAGAACCACGAAACGTTCTTGTATTTTAAGATAAAATCTTACGCTATTAAGAAAAAACTTCCAGCTCGCTGAAATATGTTCATTTGCTGAAAACCATCAAAACTACGAAAAGGTCTTGTATTTGAAGATAAAATCTTTTTGCTTTGAAGAAGAAAGATCGAGCTGACTGAAATAAGTTCATTAGATGAAAACCAACAAAAATTGACAAGAACCACGAAAAGTTCTTGTATTTTAAGATAAAATCTTACGCTATTAAAGAAAAAACTTCTTGCTCGCTGAAATCTGTTCATTTGCTGAAAACAAACAAAACCACGAAATGTTCTTGTATTTGAAGATAAAATCTTTTTGCTTTGAAGAAGAAAGATCTAGCTGACTGAAATAAGTTCATTAGATGAAAACCAGCAAAAATTGACAAGAACCACGAAAAGTTCTTGTATTTTAAGATAAAATCTTACGCTATTAAAGAAAAAACTTCTTGCTCGCTGAAATCTGTTCATTTGCTGAAAACCAACAAAACCACGAAAAGTTCTTGTATTTGAAGATAAAATCTTTTTGCTTTGAAGAAGAAAGATCTAGCTGACTGAAATAAGTTCATTAGATGAAAACCAACAAAAATTGACAAGAACCACGAAAAGTTCTTGTATTTTAAGATAAAATCTTACGCTATGAAGGAAAAAACTTCCAGCTCGCTGAAATATGTTCATTTGCTGAAAACCGACAAAACCACGAAAAGTTCTTGTATTTGAAGATAAAATCTTTTTGCTTTGAAGAAGAAAGATCCAGCTGACTGAAATAAGTTCATGAGATGAAAACCAACAAAAATTGACAAGAACCACGAAAAGTTCTTGTATTTTAAGATAAAATCTTACTCTATTAAGGAAAAAACTTCCAGCTGGCTGAAATATGTTCATTTGCTGAAAACCATCAAAACCACGAAAAGTTCTTGTATTTGAAGATTAAATCTTTTTGCTTTGAAGAAGAAAGATCTCGCTGACTGAAATAAGTTCATTGGATGAAAACCAACAAAAATTGACAAGAACCACGAAAAGTTCTTGTATTTTAAGATAAAATCTTACTCTATTAAGGAAAAAACTCCCAGCTCGCTGAAATATGTTCATTTGCTGAAAACCAACAAAACCACGAAAAGTTCTTGTATTTGAAGATAAAATCTTTTTGCTTTGAAGAAGAAAGATCTAGCTGACTGAAATAAGTTCATTAGATGAAAACCAACAAAAATTGACAAGAACCACGAAAAGTTGTTGTATTTTAAGATAAAATCTTACGCTATTAAGGAAAAAACTTCCAGCTCGCTGAAATATGTTCATTTCCTGAAAACCATCAAAACCACGAAAAGTTCTTGTATTTGAAGATAAAATCTTTTTGCTTTGAAGAAGAAAGATCCAGCTGACTGAAATAAGTTCATTAGATGAAAACCAACCAAAATTGACAAGAACCACGAAAAGTTCTTGTATTTTAAGATAATATCTTACGCTATTAAAGAAAAAACTTCTGGCTCGCTGAAACATGTTCATTTGGTGAAAACCAACAAAACCACGAAAAGTTCTTGTATTTGAAAATAAAATCTTTTTGCTTTGAAGAAGAAAGATCCAGCTGACTGAAATAAGTTCATTGGATGAAAACCAACAAAAATTGACAAGAACCACGAAAAGTTCTTGTATTTTAAGATAAAAGCTTACTCTATTAAGGAAAAAACTTCCAGCTGGCTGAAATATGTTCATTTGCTGAAAACCATCAAAACCACGAAAAGTTCTTGTATTTGAAGATTAAATCTTTTTGCTTTGAAGAAGAAAGATCGAGCTGACTGAAATAAGTTCATTAGATGAAAACCAACAAAAATTGACAAGAACCACGAAAAGTTCTTGTATTTTAAGATAAAATCTTACGCTATTAAAGAAAAAACTCCCAGCTCGCTGAAATATGTTCATTTGCTGAAAACCAACAAAACCACGAAAAGTTCTTGTATTTGAAGATAAAATCTTTTTGCTTTGAAGAAGAAAGATCTAGCTGACTGAAATAAGTCCATTAGATGAAAACCAGCAAAAAGTGACAAGAACCACGAAAAGTTCTTGTATTTTAAGATAAAATCTTACGCTATTAAAGAAAAAACTCCCAGCTCGCTGAAATATGTTCATTTGCTGAAAACCAACAAAACCACGAAAAGTTCTTGTATTTGAAGATAAAATCTTTTTGCTATGAAGAAGAAAGATCTCGCTGACTGAAATAAGTTCATTAGATGAAAACCAACAAAAATTGACAAGAACCACGAAAAGTTCTTGTATTTTAAGATAAAATCTTACACTATTAAGGAAAAAACTTCCAGCTGGCTGAAATATGTTCATTTGCTGAAAACCATCAAAACCACGAAAAGATCTTGTATTTTAAGATAAAATCTTTTTGCTTTGAAGAAGAAAGATCTAGCTGACTGAAATAAGTTGATTAGATGAAAACCAACTAAAAAATTGACAAGAAACACGAAAAGTTCTTGTAGTTTAAGATAAAATCTTACGCTATTGCAGAAAAAACTCCCAGCTCGCTGAAATATGTTCATTTGCTGAAAACCAACAAAACCACGAAAAGTTCTTGTATTTGAAGATAAAATGTTTTTGCTTTGAAGAAGAAAGATCCAGCTGACTGAAATAAGTTCATTGGATGAAAACCAACAAAAATTGACAAGAACCACGAAAAGTTCTTGTATTTTAAGATAAAATCTTACTCTATTAAGGAAAAAACTTCCATCTGGCTGAAATATGTTCATTTGCTGAAAACCATCAAAACCACGAAAAGTTCTTGTATTTGAAGATAAAATCTTTTTGCTTTGAAGAAGAAAGATCTAGGTGACTGAAATAAGTTCATTAGATGAAAACCAACAAAAATTGACAAGAACCACGAAACGTTCTTGTATTTTAAGATAAAATCTTACGCTATTGAGAAAAAACTTCCAGCTCGCTGAAATATGTTCATTTGCTTAAAACCATCAAAACTACGAATAGGTCTTGTATTTGAAGATAAAATCTTTTTGCTTTGAAGAAGAAAGATCGAGCTGACTGAAATAAGTTCATTAGATGAAAACCAACAAAAATTGACAAGAACCACGAAAAGTTCTTGGATTTTAAGATAAAATCTTACGCTATTAAAGAAAAAACTTCTTGCTCGCTGAAATCTGTTCATTTGCTGAAAACAAACAAAACCACAAAATGTTCTTGTATTTGAAGATAAAATCTTTTTGCTTTGAAGAAGAAAGATCCAGCTGACTGAAATAAGTTCATTCGATGAAAACCAGCAAAAATTGACAAGAACCACGAAAAGTTCTTGTATTTTAAGATAAAATCTTACGCTATTAAAGAAAAAACTTCTTGCTCGCTGAAATCTGTTCATTTGCTGAAAACCAACAAAACCACGAAAAGTTCTTGTATTTGAAGATAAAATCTTTTTGCTTTGAAGAAGAAAGATCTAGCTGACTGAAATAAGTTCATGAGATGAAAACCAACCAAAATTGACAAGAACCACGAAAAGTTCTTGTATTTTAAGATAATATCTTACGCTATTAAAGAAAAAACTTCTGGCTCGCTGAAACATGTTCATTTGGTGAAAACCAACAAAACCACGAAAAGTTCTTGTATTTGAAAATAAAATCTTTTTGCTTTGAAGAAGAAAGCTCCAGCTGACTGAAATAAGTTCATTGGATGAAAACCAACAAAAATTGACAAGAACCACGAAAAGTTCTTGTATTTTAAGATAAAATCTTCCTCTATTAAGGAAAAAACTTCCAGCTGGCTGAAATATGTTCATTTGCTGAAAACCATCAAAACCACGAAAAGTTCTTGTATTTGAAGATTAAATCTTTTTGCTTTGAAGAAGAAAGATCTAGCTGACTGAAATAAGTTCATTAGATGAAAACCAACAAAAATTGACAAGAACCACGAAAAGTTCTTGTATTTTAAGATAAAATCTTACGCTATTAAAGAAAAAACTCCCAGCTCGCTGAAATATGTTAATTTGCTGAAAACCAACAAAACCACGAAAAGTTCTTGTATTTGAAGATAAAATCTTTTTGCTATGAAGAAGAAAGATCTCGCTGACTGAAATAAGTTCATTAGATGAAAACCAACAAAAATTGACAAGAACCACGAAAAGTTCTTGTATTTTAAGATAAAATCTTACGCTATTAAGGAAAAAACTTCCAGCTGGCTGAAATATGTTCATTTGCTGAAAACCATCAAAACCACGAAAAGATCTTGTATTTTAAGATAAAATCTTTTTGCTTTGAAGAAGAAAGATCTAGCTGACTGAAATAAGTCCATTAGATGAAAACCAGCAAAAATTGACAAGAACCATGAAAAGTTCTTGTATTTTAAGATAAAATCTTACGCTATTAAAGAAAAAACTCCCAGCTCGCTGAAATATGTTCATTTGCTGAAAACCATCAAAACCACGAAAAGATCTTGTATTTTAAGATAATATCTTACGCTATTAAAGAAAAAACTTCTTGCTCGCTGAAATCTGTTCATTTGCTGAAAACCAACAAAACCACGAAAAGTTCTTGTATTTGAAGATAAAATCTTTTTGCTTTGAAGAAGAAAGATCTAGCTGACTGAAATAAGTTCATTAGATGAAAACCAACCAAAATTGACAAGAACCACGAAAAGTTCTTGTATTTTAAGATAATATCTTACGCTATTAAAGAAAAAACTTCTGGCTCGCTGAAATTTTTGCTGGTTTTCATCTAATGGACTTATTTCAGTCAGCTAGATCTTTCTTCTTCAAAGCAAAAAGATTTTATCTTCAAATACAAGAACTTTTCGTGGTTTTGTTGGTTTTCAGCAAATTAACATATTTCAGCGAGCTGGGAGTTTTTTCTTTAATAGCGTAAGATTTTATCTTAAAATACAAGAACTTTTCGTGGTTCTTGTCAATTTTTGTTGGTTTTCATCTAATGAACTTATTTCAGTCAGCTAGATCTTTCTTCTTCAAAGCAAAAAGATTTTATCTTCAAATACAAGAACTTTTCGTGGTTTTGATGGTTTTCAGCAAATGAACATATTTCAGCCAGCTGGAAGTTTTTTCCTTAATAGCGTAAGATTTTATCTTAAAATACAAGAACTTTTCGTGGTTCTTGTCAATTTTTGTTGGTTTTCATCTAATGAACTTATTTCAGTCAGCGAGATCTTTCTTCTTCATAGCAAAAAGATTTTATCTTCAAATACAAGAACTTTTCGTGGTTTTGTTGGTTTTCAGCAAATTAACATATTTCAGCGAGCTGGGAGTTTTTTCTTTAATAGCGTAAGATTTTATCTTAAAATACAAGAACTTTTCGTGGTTCTTGTCAATTTTTGTTGGTTTTCATCTAATGAACTTATTTCAGTCAGCTAGATCTTTCTTCTTCAAAGCAAAAAGATTTAATCTTCAAATACAAGAACTTTTCGTGGTTTTGATGGTTTTCAGCAAATGAACATATTTCAGCCAGCTGGAAGTTTTTTCCTTAATAGAGGAAGATTTTATCTTAAAATACAAGAACTTTTCGTGGTTCTTGTCAATTTTTGTTGGTTTTCATCCAATGAACTTATTTCAGTCAGCTGGAGCTTTCTTCTTCAAAGCAAAAAGATTTTATTTTCAAATACAAGAACTTTTCGTGGTTTTGTTGGTTTTCACCAAATGAACATGTTTCAGCGAGCCAGAAGTTTTTTCTTTAATAGCGTAAGATATTATCTTAAAATACAAGAACTTTTCGTGGTTCTTGTCAATTTTGGTTGGTTTTCATCTAATGAACTTATTTCAGTCAGCGAGATCTTTCTTCTTCAAAGCAAAAAGATTTTATCTTCAAATACAAGAACTTTTCGTGGTTTTGTTGGTTTTCAGCAAATGAACAGATTTCAGCGAGCAAGAAGTTTTTTCTTTAATAGCGTAAGATTTTATCTTAAAATACAAGAACTTTTCGTGGTTCTTGTCAATTTTTGCTGGTTTTCATCTAATGAACTTATTTCAGTCAGCTGGATCTTTCTTCTTCAAAGCAAAAAGATTTTATCTTCAAATACAAGAACATTTCGTGGTTTTGTTTGTTTTCAGCAAATGAACAGATTTCAGCGAGCAAGAAGTTTTTTCTTTAATAGCGTAAGATTTTATCTTAAAATCCAAGAACTTTTCGTGGTTCTTGTCAATTTTTGTTGGTTTTCATCTAATGAACTTATTTCAGTCAGCTCGATCTTTCTTCTTCAAAGCAAAAAGATTTTATCTTCAAATACAAGACCTTTTCGTAGTTTTGATGGTTTTCAGCAAATGAACATATTTCAGCGAGCTGGAAGTTTTTTCTCAATAGCGTAAGATTTTATCTTAAAATACAAGAACGTTTCGTGGTTCTTGTCAATTTTTGTTGGTTTTCATCTAATGAACTTATTTCAGTCATCTAGATCTTTCTTCTTCAAAGCAAAAAGATTTTATCTTCAAATACAAGAACTTTTCGTGGTTTTGATGGTTTTCAGCAAATGAACATATTTCAGCCAGATGGAAGTTTTTTCCTTAATAGAGTAAGATTTTATCTTAAAATACAAGAACTTTTCGTGGTTCTTGTCAATTTTTGTTGGTTTTCATCCAATGAACTTATTTCAGTCAGCTGGATCTTTCTTCTTCAAAGCAAAAACATTTTATCTTCAAATACAAGAACTTTTCGTGGTTTTGTTGGTTTTCAGCAAATGAACATATTTCAGCGAGCTGGGAGTTTTTTCTGCAATAGCGTAAGATTTTATCTTAAACTACAAGAACTTTTCGTGTTTCTTGTCAATTTTTTAGTTGGTTTTCATCTAATCAACTTATTTCAGTCAGCTAGATCTTTCTTCTTCAAAGCAAAAAGATTTTATCTTAAAATACAAGATCTTTTCGTGGTTTTGATGGTTTTCAGCAAATGAACATATTTCAGCCAGCTGGAAGTTTTTTCCTTAATAGTGTAAGATTTTATCTTAAAATACAAGAACTTTTCGTGGTTCTTGTCAATTTTTGTTGGTTTTCATCTAATGAACTTATTTCAGTCAGCGAGATCTTTCTTCTTCATAGCAAAAAGATTTTATCTTCAAATACAAGAACTTTTCGTGGATTTGTTGGTTTTCAGCAAATGAACATATTTCAGCGAGCTGGGAGTTTTTTCTTTAATAGCGTAAGATTTTATCTTAAAATACAAGAACTTTTCGTGGTTCTTGTCAATTTTTGCTGGTTTTCATCTAATGGACTTATTTCAGTCAGCTAGATCTTTCTTCTTCAAAGCAAAAAGATTTTATCTTCAAATACAAGAACTTTTCGTGGTTTTGTTGGTTTTCAGCAAATGAACATATTTCAGCGAGCTGGGAGTTTTTTCTTTAATAGCGTAAGATTTTATCTTAAAATACAAGAACTTTTCGTGGTTCTTGTCAATTTTTGTTGGTTTTCATCTAATGAACTTATTTCAGTCAGCTAGATCTTTCTTCTTCAAAGCAAAAAGATTTAATCTTCAAATACAAGAACTTTTCGTGGTTTTGATGGTTTTCAGCAAATGAACATATTTCAGCCAGCTGGAAGTTTTTTCCTTAATAGAGTAAGCTTTTATCTTAAAATACAAGAACTTTTCGTGGTTCTTGTCAATTTTTGTTGGTTTTCATCCAATGAACTTATTTCAGTCAGCTGGATCTTTCTTCTTCAAAGCAAAAAGATTTTATTTTCAAATACAAGAACTTTTCGTGGTTTTGTTGGTTTTCACCAAATGAACATGTTTCAGCGAGCCAGAAGTATTTTCTTTAATAGCGTAAGATATTATCTTAAAATACAAGAACTTTTCGTGTTTCTTGTCAATTTTGGTTGGTTTTCATCTAATGAACTTATTTCAGTCAGCTGGATCTTTCTTCTTCAAAGCAAAAAGATTTTATCTTCAAATACAAGAACTTTTCGTGGTTTTGATGGTTTTCAGGAAATGAACATATTTCAGCGAGCTGGAAGTTTTTTCCTTAATAGCGTAAGATTTTATCTTAAAATACAACAACCTTTCGTGGTTCTTGTCAATTTTTGTTGGTTTTCATCTAATGAACTTATTTCAGTCAGCTAGATCTTTCTTCTTCAAAGCAAAAAGATTTTATCTTCAAATACAAGAACTTTTCGTGGTTTTGTTGGTTTTCAGCAAATGAACATATTTCAGTGAGCTGGGAGTTTTTTCCTTAATAGAGTAAGATTTTATCTTAAAATACAAGAACTTTTCGTGGTTCTTGTCAATTTTTGTTGGTTTTCATCCAATGAACTTATTTCAGTCAGCGAGATCTTTCTTCTTCAAAGCAAAAAGATTTTATCTTCAAATACAAGAACTTTTCGTGGTTTTGTTGGTTTTCAGCAAATGAACATATTTCAGCGAGCTGGGAGTTTTTTCTTTAATAGCGTAAGATTTTATCTTAAACTACAAGAACTTTTCGTGTTTCTTGTCAATTTTTTAGTTGGTTTTCATCTAATCAACTTATTTCAGTCAGCTAGATCTTTCTTCTTCAAAGCAAAAAAAATTTATCTTAAAATACAAGATCTTTTCGTGGTTTTGATGGTTTTCAGCAAATGAACATATTTCAGCGAGCTGGAAGTTTTTTCCTTAATAGCGTAAGATTTTATCTTAAAATACAAGAACTTTTCGTGGTTCTTGTCAATTTTTGTTGGTTTTCATCTGATGAACTTATTTCAGTCAGCGAGATCTTTCTTCTTCATAGCAAAAAGATTTTATCTTCAAATACAATAACTTTTCGTGGTTTTGTTGGTTTTCAGCAAATGAACATATTTCAGCGAGCTGGGAGTTTTTTCTTTAATAGCGTAAGATTTTATCTTAAAATACAAGAACTTTTCGTGGTTCTTGTCAATTTTTGCTGGTTTTCATCGAATGAACTTATTTCAGTCAGCTAGATCTTTCTTCTTCAAAGCAAAAAGATTTTATCTTCAAATACAAGAATTTTTCGTGGTTTTGTTGGTTTTCAGCAAATGAACATATTTCAGCGAGCTGGGAGTTTTTTCTTTGATAGCGTAAGATTTTATCTTAAAATACAAGAACTTTTCGTGGTTCTTGTCAATTTTTGTTGGTTTTCATCTAATGAACTTATTTCAGTCAGCTGGATCTTTCTTCTTCAAAGCAAAAAGATTTTATCTTCAAATACAAGAACTTTTCGTGGTTTTGTTGGTTTTCAGCAAATGAACAGATTTCAGCGAGCAAGAAGTTTTTTCTTTAATAGCGTAAGATTTTATCTTAAAATACAAGAACTTTTCGTGGTTCGTGTCAATTTTTGCTGGTTTTCATCTAATGAACTTATTTCAGTCAGCTAGATCTTTCTTCTTCAAAGCAAAAAGATTTTATCTTCAAATACAAGAACATTTCGTGGTTTTGTTTGTTTTCAGCAAATGAACAGATTTCAGCGAGCAAGAAGTTTTTTCTTTAATAGCGTAAGATTTTATCTTAAAATACAAGAACTTTTCGTGGTTCTTGTCAATTTTTGTTGGTTTTCATCTAATGAACTTATTTCAGTCAGCGAGATCTTTCTTCTTCAAAGCAAAAAGATTTTATCTTCAAATACAAGTCCTTTTCGTAGTTTTGATGGTTTTCAGCAAATGAACATATTTCAGCGAGCAAGAAGTTTTTTCTTAATAGCGTAAGATTTTATCTTAAAATACAAGAACGTTTCGTGGTTCTTGTCAATTTTTGTTGGTTTTCATCTAATGAACTTATTTCAGTCAGCTGGATCTTTCTTCTTCAAAGCAAAAAGATTTTATCTTCAAATACAAGAACTTTTCGTGGTTTTGATGGTTTTCAGCAAATGAACATATTTCAGCCAGATGGAAGTTTTTTCCTTAATAGAGTAAGATTTTATCTTAAAATACAAGAACTTTTCGTGGTTCTTGTCAATTTTTGTTGGTTTTCATCCAATGAACTTATTTCAGTCAGCTGGATCTTTCTTCTTCAAAGCAAAAACATTTTATCTTCAAATACAAGAACTTTTCGTGGTTTTCTTGGTTTTGAGCAAATGAACATATTTCAGCGAGCTGGGAGTTTTTTCTGCAATAGCGTAAGATTTTATCTTAAACTACAAGAACTTTTCGTGTTTCTTGTCAATTTTTTAGTTGGTTTTCATCTAATCAACTTATTTCAGTCAGCTAGATTTTTCTTCTTCAAAGCAAAAAGATTTTATCTTAAAATACAAGATCTTTTCGTGGTTTTGATGGTTTTCAGCAAATGAACATATTTCAGCCAGCTGGAAGTTTTTTCCTTAATAGCGTAAGATTTTATCTTAAAATACAAGAACTTTTCGTGGTTCTTGTCAATTTTTGTTGGTTTTCATCTAATGAACTTATTTCAGTCAGCGAGATCTTTCTTCTTCATAGCAAAAAGATTTTATCTTCAAATACAAGAACTTTTCGTGGTTTTGTTGGTTTTCAGCAAATGAACATATTTCAGCGAGCTGGGAGTTTTTTCTTTAATAGCGTAAGATTTTATCTTCAAATACAAGAACTTTTCGTGGTTTTGATGGTTTTCAGCAAATGAACATATTTCAGCCAGCTGGAAGTTTTTTCCTTAATAGAGTAAGATTTTATCTTAAAATACAAGAACTTTTCGTGGTTCTTGTCAATTTTTGTTGGTTTTCATCTCATGAACTTATTTCAGTCAGCTGGATCTTTCTTCTTCAAAGCAAAAAGATTTTATCTTCAAATACAAGAACTTTTCGTGGTTTTGTCGGTTTTCAGCAAATGAACATATTTCAGCGAGCTGGAAGTTTTTTCCTTCATAGCGTAAGATTTTATCTTAAAATACAAGAACTTTTCGTGGTTCTTGTCAATTTTTGTTGGTTTTCATCTAATGAACTTATTTCAGTCAGCTAGATCTTTCTTCTTCAAAGCAAAAAGATTTTATCTTCAAATACAAGAACTTTTCGTGGTTTTGTTGGTTTTCAGCAAATGAACAGATTTCAGCGAGCAAGAAGTTTTTTCTTTAATAGCGTAAGATTTTATCTTCAAATACAAGAACTTTTCGTGGTTTTGATGGTTTTCAGCAAATGAACATATTTCAGCCAGCTGGAAGTTTTTTCCTTAATAGAGTAAGATTTTATCTTAAAATACAAGAACTTTTCGTGGTTCTTGTCAATTTTTGTTGGTTTTCATCCAATGAACTTATTTCAGTCAGCTGGATCTTTCTTCTTCAAAGCAAAAAGATTTTATCTTCAAATACAAGAACTTTTCGTGGTTTTGTTGGTTTTCAGCAAATGAACATATTTCAGCGAGCTGGGAGTTTTTTCTTTAATAGCGTAAGATTTTATCTTAAAATACAAGAACTTTTCGTGGTTCTTGTCAATTTTTGTTGGTTTTCATCTAATGAACTTATTTCAGTCAGCTAGATCTTTCTTCTTCAAAGCAAAAAGATTTTATCTTCAAATACAAGAACTTTTCGTGGTTTTGTTGGTTTTCAGCAAATGAACATATTTCAGCGAGCTGGGAGTTTTTTCTTTAATAGCGTAAGATTTTATCTTAAACTACAAGAACTTTTCGTGTTTCTTGTCAATTTTTTAGTTGGTTTTCATCTAATCAACTTATTTCAGTCAGCTAGATCTTTCTTCTTCAAAGCAAAAAAATTTTATCTTAAAATACAAGATCTTTTCGTGGTTTTGATGGTTTTCAGCAAATGAATATATTTCAGCGAGCTGGAAGTTTTTTCCTTAATAGCGTAAGATTTTATCTTAAAATACAAGAACTTTTCGTGGTTCTTGTCAATTTTTGTTGGTTTTCATCTAATGAACTTATTTCAGTCAGCGAGATCTTTCTTCTTCATAGCAAAAAGATTTTATCTTCAAATACAATAACTTTTCGTGGTTTTGTTGGTTTTCAGCAAATGAACATACTTCAGCGAGCTGGGAGTTTTTTCTTTAATAGCGTAAGATTTTATCTTAAAATACAAGAACTTTTCGTGGTTCTTGTCAATTTTTGTTGGTTTTCATCTAATGAACTTATTTCAGTCAGCTAGATCTTTATTCTTCAAAGCAAAAAGATTTTATCTTCAAATACAAGAACTTTTCGTGGTTTTGTTGGTTTTCAGCAAATGAACAGATTTCAGCGAGCAAGAAGTTTTTTCTTTAATAGCGTAAGATTTTATCTTAAAATACAAGAACGTTTCGTGGTTCTTGTCAATTTTTGCTGGTTTTCATCTAATGAACTTATTTCAGTCAGCTAGATCTTTCTTCTTCAAAGCAAAAAGATTTTATCTTCAAATACAAGACCTTTTCGTAGTTTTGATGGTTTTCAGCAAATGAACATATTTCAGCGAGCAAGAAGTTTTTTCTTAATAGCGTAAGATTTTATCTTAAAATACAAGAACGTTTCGTGGTTCTTGTCAATTTTTGTTGGTTTTCATCTAATGAACTTATTTCAGTCAGCTAGATCTTTCTTCTTCAAAGCAAAAAGATTTTATCTTCAAATACAAGAACTTTTCGTGGTTTTGATGGTTTTCAGCAAATGAACATATTTCAGCCAGATGGAAGTTTTTTCCTTAATAGAGTAAGATTTTATCTTAAAATACAAGAACTTTTCGTGGTTCTTGTCAATTTTTGCTGGTTTTCATCGAATGAACTTATTTCAGTCAGCTCGATCTTTCTTCTTCAAAGCAAAAAGATTTTATCTTCAAATACAAGAATTTTTCGTGGTTTTGTTGGTTTTCAGCAAATGAACATATTTCAGCGAGCTGGGAGTTTTTTCTTTGATAGCATAAGATTTTATCTTAAAATACAAGAACTTTTCGTGGTTCTTGTCAATTTTTGTTGGTTTTCATCTAATGAACTTATTTCAGTCAGCTAGATCTTTCTTCTTCAAAGCAAAAAGATTTAATCTTCAAATACAAGAACTTTTCGTGGTTTTGATGGTTTTCAGCAAATGAACATATTTCAGCCAGCTGGAAGTTTTTTCCTTAATAGAGTAAGATTTTATCTTAAAATACAAGAACTTTTCGTGGTTCTTGTCAATTTTTGTTGGTTTTCATCTCATGAACTTATTTCAGTCAGCTGGATCTTTCTTCTTCAAAGCAAAAAGATTTTATCTTCAAATACAATAACTTTTCGTGGTTTTGTCGGTTTTCAGCAAATGAACATATTTCAGCGAGCTGGAAGTTTTTTTCTTCATAGCGTAAGATTTTTTCTTAAAATAGAAGAACTTTTCGTGGTTCTTGTCAATTTTTGTTGGTTTTCATCTAATGAACTTATTTCAGTCAGCTAGATCTTTCTTCTTCAAAGCAAAAAGATTTTATCTTCAAATACAAGAACTTTTCGTGGTTTTGTTGGTTTTCAGCAAATGAACAGATTTCAGCGAGCAAGAAGTTTTTTCTTTAATAGCGTAAGATTTTATCTTAAAATACAAGAACTTTTCGTGGTTCTTGTCAATTTTTGCTGGTTTTCATCTAATGAACTTATTTCAGTCAGCTAGATCTTTCTTCTTCAAAGCAAAAAGATTTTATCTTCAAATACAAGAACATTTCGTGGTTTTGTTTGTTTTCAGCAAATGAACAGATTTCAGCGAGCAAGAAGTTTTTTCTTTAATAGCGTAAGATTTTATCTTAAAATACAAGAACTTTTCGTGGTTCTTGTCAATTTTTGTTGGTTTTCATCTAATGAACTTATTTCAGTCAGCGAGATCTTTCTTCTTCAAAGCAAAAAGATTTTATCTTCAAATACAAGACCTTTTCGTAGTTTTGATGGTTTTCAGCAAATGAACATATTACAGCGAGCAAGAAGTTTTTTCTTAATAGCGTAAGATTTTATCTTAAAATACAAGAACGTTTCGTGGTTCTTGTCAATTTTTGTTGGTTTTCATCGAATGAACTTATTTCAGTCAGCTAGATCTTTCTTCTTCAAAGCAAAAAGATTTTATCTTCAAATACAAGAACTTTTCGTGGTTTTGATGGTTTTCAGCAAATGAACATATTTCAGCCAGATGGAAGTTTTTTCCTTAATAGAGTAAGATTTTATCTTAAAATACAAGAACTTTTCGTGGTTCTTGTCAATTTTTGTTGGTTTTCATCCAATGAACTTATTTCAGTCAGCTGGATCTTTCTTCTTCAAAGCAAAAAGATTTTATCTTCAAATACAAGAACTTTTCGTGGTTTTGTTGGTTTTCAGCAAATGAACATATTTCAGCGAGCTGGGAGTTTTTTCTTTAACAGCGTAAGATTTTATCTTAAAATACAAGAACTTTTCGTGGTTCTTGTCAATTTTTGTTGGTTTTCATCTAATGAACTTATTTCAGTCAGCTAGATCTTTCTTCTTCAAAGCAAAAAGATTTTATCTTCAAATACAAGAACTTTTCGTGGTTTTGTTGGTTTTCAGCAAATGAACATATTTCAGCGAGCTGGGAGTTTTTTCTTTAATAGCGTAAGATTTTATCTTAAACTACAAGAACTTTTCGTGTTTCTTGTCAATTTTTGTTGGTTTTCATCTAATGAACTTATTTCAGTCAGCGAGATCTTTCTTCTTCATAGCAAAAAGATTTTATCTTCAAATACAATAACTTTTCGTGGTTTTGTTGGTTTTCAGCAAATGAACATACTTCAGCGAGCTGGGAGTTTTTTCTTTAATAGCGTAAGATTTTATCTTAAAATACAAGAACTTTTCGTGGTTCTTGTCAATTTTTGTTGGTTTTCATCTAATGAACTTATTTCAGTCAGCTAGATCTTTCTTCTTCAAAGCAAAAAGATTTTATCTTCAAATACAAGAACTTTTCGTGGTTTTGTTGGTTTTCAGCAAATGAACAGATTTCAGCGAGCAAGAAGTTTTTTCTTTAATAGCGTAAGATTTTATCTTAAAATACAAGAACGTTTCGTGGTTCTTGTCAATTTTTGCTGGTTTTCATCTAATGAACTTATTTCAGTCAGCTAGATCTTTCTTCTTCAAAGCAAAAAGATTTTATCTTCAAATACAAGACCTTTTCGTAGTTTTGATGGTTTTCAGCAAATGAACATATTTCAGCGAGCAAGAAGTTTTTTCTTAATAGCGTAAGATTTTATCTTAAAATACAAGAACGTTTCGTGGTTCTTGTCAATTTTTGTTGGTTTTCATCTAATGAACTTATTTCAGTCAGCTAGATCTTTCTTCTTCAAAGCAAAAAGATTTTATCTTCAAATACAAGAACTTTTCGTGGTTTTGATGGTTTTCAGCAAATGAACATATTTCAGCCAGATGGAAGTTTTTTCCTTAATAGAGTAAGATTTTATCTTAAAATACAAGAACTTTTCGTGGTTCTTGTCAATTTTTGTTGGTTTTCATCCAATGAACTTATTTCAGTCAGCTGGATCTTTCTTCTTCAAAGCAAAAACATTTTATCTTCAAATACAAGAACTTTTCGTGGTTTTGTTGGTTTTCAGCAAATGAACAGATTTCAGCGAGCAAGAAGTTTTTTCTTTAATAGCGTAAGATTTTATCTTAAAATACAAGAACTTTTCGTGGATCTTGTCAATTTTTGTTGGTTTTCATCTAATGAACTTATTTCAGTCAGCTAGATCTTTCTTCTTCAAAGCAAAAAGATTTTATCTTCAAATACAAGAACTTTTCGTGGTTTTGTTGGTTTTCAGCAAATGAACATATTTCAGCGAGCTGGGAGTTTTTTCTTTAATAGCGTAAGATTTTATCTTAAACTACAAGAACTTTTCGTGGTTCTTGTCAATTTTTTAGTTGGTTTTCATCTAATCAACTTATTTCAGTCAGCTAGATCTTTCTTCTTCAAAGCAAAAAAATTTTATCTTAAAATACAAGATCTTTTCGTGGTTTTGATGGTTTTCAGCAAATGAACATATTTCAGCGAGCTGGAAGTTTTTTCCTTAATAGCGTAAGATTTTATCTTAAAATACAAGAACTTTTCGTGGTTCTTGTCAATTTTTGTTGGTTTTCATCTAATGAACTTATTTCAGTCAGCGAGATCTTTCTTCTTCATAGCAAAAAGATTTTATCTTCAAATACAATAACTTTTCGTGGTTTTGTTGGTTTTCAGCAAATGAACATATTTCAGCGAGCTGGGAGTTTTTTCTTTAATAGCGTAAGATTTTATCTTAAAATACAAGAACTTTTCGTGGTTCTTGTCAATTTTTGTTGGTTTTCATCTAATGAACTTATTTCAGTCAGCTGGATCTTTCTTCTTCAAAGCAAAAAGATTTTATCTTCAAATACAAGAACTTTTCGTGGTTTTGTTGGTTTTCAGCAAATGAACAGATTTCAGCGAGCAAGAAGTTTTTTCTTTAATAGCGTAAGATTTTATCTTAAAATACAAGAACGTTTCGTGGTTCTTGTCAATTTTTGCTGGTTTTCATCTAATGAACTTATTTCAGTCAGCTAGATCTTTCTTCTTCAAAGCAAAAAGATTTTATCTTCAAATACAAGACCTTTTCGTAGTTTTGATGGTTTTCAGCAAATGAACATATTTCAGCGAGCAAGAAGTTTTTTCTTAATAGCGTAAGATTTTATCTTAAAATACAAGAACGTTTCGTGGTTCTTGTCAATTTTTGTTGGTTTTCATCTAATGAACTTATTTCAGTCAGCTAGATCTTTCTTCTTCAAAGCAAAAAGATTTTATCTTCAAATACAAGAACTTTTCGTGGTTTTGATGGTTTTCAGCAAATGAACATATTTCAGCCAGATGGAAGTTTTTTCCTTAATAGAGTAAGATTTTATCTTAAAATACAAGAACTTTTCGTGGTTCTTGTCAATTTTTGTTGGTTTTCATCCAATGAACTTATTTCAGTCAGCTGGATCTTTCTTCTTCAAAGCAAAAACATTTTATCTTCAAATACAAGAACTTTTCGTGGTTTTGTTGGTTTTCAGCAAATGAACAGATTTCAGCGAGCAAGAAGTTTTTTCTTTAATAGCGTAAGATTTTATCTTAAAATACAAGAACTTTTCGTGGATCTTGTCAATTTTTGTTGGTTTTCATCTAATGAACTTATTTCAGTCAGCTAGATCTTTCTTCTTCAAAGCAAAAAGATTTTATCTTCAAATACAAGAACTTTTCGTGGTTTTGTTGGTTTTCAGCAAATGAACATATTTCAGCGAGCTGGGAGTTTTTTCTTTAATAGCGTAAGATTTTATCTTAAACTACAAGAACTTTTCGTGTTTCTTGTCAATTTTTTAGTTGGTTTTCATCTAATCAACTTATTTCAGTCAGCGAGATCTTTCTTCTTCATAGCAAAAAGATTTTATCTTCAAATACAATAACTTTTCGTGGTTTTGTTGGTTTTCAGCAAATGAACATATTTCAGCGAGCTGGGAGTTTTTTCTTTAATAGCGTAAGATTTTATCTTAAAATACAAGAACTTTTCGTGGTTCTTGTCAATTTTTGCTGGTTTTCATCGAATGAACTTATTTCAGTCAGCTAGATCTTTCTTCTTCAAAGCAAAAAGATTTTATCTTCAAATACAAGAACATTTCGTGGTTTTGTTTGTTTTCAGCAAATGAACAGATTTCAGCGAGCAAGAAGTTTTTTCTTTAATAGCGTAAGATTTTATCTTAAAATACAAGAACTTTTCGTGGTTCTTGTCAATTTTTGTTGGTTTTCATCTAATGAACTTATTTCAGTCAGCGAGATCTTTCTTCTTCAAAGCAAAAAGATTTTATCTTCAAATACAAGACCTTTTCGTAGTTTTGATGGTTTTCAGCAAATGAACATATTTCAGCGAGCAAGAAGTTTTTTCTTAATAGCGTAAGATTTTATCTTAAAATACAAGAACGTTTCGTGGTTCTTGTCAATTTTTGTTGGTTTTCATCTAATGAACTTATTTCAGTCAGCTGGATCTTTCTTCTTCAAAGCAAAAAGATTTTATCTTCAAATACAAGAACTTTTCGTGGTTTTGATGGTTTTCAGCAAATGAACATATTTCAGCCAGATGGAAGTTTTTTCCTTAATAGAGTAAGATTTTATCTTAAAATACAAGAACTTTTCGTGGTTCTTGTCAATTTTTGTTGGTTTTCATCCAATGAACTTATTTCAGTCAGCTGGATCTTTCTTCTTCAAAGCAAAAACATTTTATCTTCAAATACAAGAACTTTTCGTGGTTTTCTTGGTTTTGAGCAAATGAACATATTTCAGCGAGCTGGGAGTTTTTTCTGCAATAGCGTAAGATTTTATCTTAAACTACAAGAACTTTTCGTGTTTCTTGTCAATTTTTTAGTTGGTTTTCATCTAATCAACTTATTTCAGTCAGCTAGATTTTTCTTCTTCAAAGCAAAAAGATTTTATCTTAAAATACAAGATCTTTTCGTGGTTTTGATGGTTTTCAGCAAATGAACATATTTCAGCCAGCTGGAAGTTTTTTCCTTAATAGCGTAAGATTTTATCTTAAAATACAAGAACTTTTCGTGGTTCTTGTCAATTTTTGTTGGTTTTCATCTAATGAACTTATTTCAGTCAGCGAGATCTTTCTTCTTCATAGCAAAAAGATTTTATCTTCAAATACAAGAACATTTCGTGGTTTTGTTGGTTTTCAGCAAATGAACATATTTCAGCGAGCTGGGAGTTTTTTCTTTAATAGCGTAAGATTTTATCTTCAAATACAAGAACTTTTCGTGGTTTTGATGGTTTTCAGCAAATGAACATATTTCAGCCAGCTGGAAGTTTTTTCCTTAATAGAGTAAGATTTTATCTTAAAATACAAGAACTTTTCGTGGTTCTTGTCAATTTTTGTTGGTTTTCATCTCATGAACTTATTTCAGTCAGCTGGATCTTTCTTCTTCAAAGCAAAAAGATTTTATCTTCAAATACAATAACTTTTCGTGGTTTTGTCGGTTTTCAGCAAATGAACATATTTCAGCGAGCTGGAAGTTTTTTCCTTCATAGCGTAAGATTTTATCTTAAAATACAAGAACTTTTCGTGGTTCTTGTCAATTTTTGTTGGTTTTCATCTAATGAACTTATTTCAGTCAGCTAGATCTTTCTTCTTCAAAGCAAAAAGATTTTATCTTCAAATACAAGAACTTTTCGTGGTTTTGTTGGTTTTCAGCAAATGAACAGATTTCAGCGAGCAAGAAGTTTTTTCTTTAATAGCGTAAGATTTTATCTTAAAATACAAGAACTTTTCGTGGTTCTTGTCAATTTTTGCTGGTTTTCATCTAATGAACTTATTTCAGTCAGCTAGATCTTTCTTCTTCAAAGCAAAAAGATTTTATCTTCAAATACAAGAACATTTCGTGGTTTTGTTTGTTTTCAGCAAATGAACAGATTTCAGCGAGCAAGAAGTTTTTTCTTTAATAGCGTAAGATTTTATCTTAAAATACAAGAACTTTTCGTGGTTCTTGTCAATTTTTGTTGGTTTTCATCTAATGAACTTATTTCAGTCAGCGAGATCTTTCTTCTTCAAAGCAAAAAGATTTTATCTTCAAATACAAGACCTTTTCGTAGTTTTGATGGTTTTCAGCAAATGAACATATTTCAGCGAGCAAGAAGTTTTTTCTTAATAGCGTAAGATTTTATCTTAAAATACAAGAACGTTTCGTGGTTCTTGTCAATTTTTGTTGGTTTTCATCTAATGAACTTATTTCAGTCAGCTAGATCTTTCTTCTTCAAAGCAAAAAGATTTTATCTTCAAATACAAGAACTTTTCGTGGTTTTGATGGTTTTCAGCAAATGAACATATTTCAGCCAGATGGAAGTTTTTTCCTTAATAGAGTAAGATTTTATCTTAAAATACAAGAACTTTTCGTGGTTCTTGTCAATTTTTGTTGGTTTTCATCCAATGAACTTATTTCAGTCAGCTGGATCTTTCTTCTTCAAAGCAAAAAGATTTTATCTTCAAATACAAGAACTTTTCGTGGTTTTGTTGGTTTTCAGCAAATGAACATATTTCAGCGAGCTGGGAGTTTTTTCTTTAATAGCGTAAGATTTTATCTTAAACTACAAGAACTTTTCGTGGATCTTGTCAATTTTTGTTGGTTTTCATCTAATGAACTTATTTCAGTCAGCTAGATCTTTCTTCTTCAAAGCAAAAAGATTTTATCTTCAAATACAAGAACTTTTCGTGGTTTTGTTGGTTTTCAGCAAATGAACATATTTCAGCGAGCTGGGAGTTTTTTCTTTAATAGCGTAAGATTTTATCTTAAACTACAAGAACTTTTCGTGTTTCTTGTCAATTTTTTAGTTGGTTTTCATCTAATCAACTTATTTCAGTCAGCTAGATCTTTCTTCTTCAAAGCAAAAAAATTTTATCTTAAAATACAAGATCTTTTCGTGGTTTTGATGGTTTTCAGCAAATGAACATATTTCAGCGAGCTGGAAGTTTTTTCCTTAATAGCGTAAGATTTTATCTTAAAATACAAGAACTTTTCGTGGTTCTTGTCAATTTTTGTTGGTTTTCATCTGATGAACTTATTTCAGTCAGCGAGATCTTTCTTCTTCATAGCAAAAAGATTTTATCTTCAAATACAATAACTTTTCGTGGTTTTGTTGGTTTTCAGCAAATGAACATATTTCAGCGAGCTGGGAGTTTTTTCTTTAATAGCGTAAGATTTTATCTTAAAATACAAGAACTTTTCGTGGTTCTTGTCAATTTTTGCTGGTTTTCATCGAATGAACTTATTTCAGTCAGCTAGATCTTTCTTCTTCAAAGCAAAAAGATTTTATCTTCAAATACAAGAACATTTCGTGGTTTTGTTTGTTTTCAGCAAATGAACAGATTTCAGCGAGCAAGAAGTTTTTTCTTTAATAGCGTAAGATTTTATCTTAAAATACAAGAACTTTTCGTGGTTCTTGTCAATTTTTGTTGGTTTTCATCTAATGAACTTATTTCAGTCAGCGAGATCTTTCTTCTTCAAAGCAAAAAGATTTTATCTTCAAATACAAGACCTTTTCGTAGTTTTGATGGTTTTCAGCAAATGAACATATTTCAGCGAGCAAGAAGTTTTTTCTTAATAGCGTAAGATTTTATCTTAAAATACAAGAACGTTTCGTGGTTCTTGTCAATTTTTGTTGGTTTTCATCTAATGAACTTATTTCAGTCAGCTGGATCTTTCTTCTTCAAAGCAAAAAGATTTTATCTTCAAATACAAGAACTTTTCGTGGTTTTGATGGTTTTCAGCAAATGAACATATTTCAGCCAGATGGAAGTTTTTTCCTTAATAGAGTAAGATTTTATCTTAAAATACAAGAACTTTTCGTGGTTCTTGTCAATTTTTGTTGGTTTTCATCCAATGAACTTATTTCAGTCAGCTGGATCTTTCTTCTTCAAAGCAAAAACATTTTATCTTCAAATACAAGAACTTTTCGTGGTTTTCTTGGTTTTGAGCAAATGAACATATTTCAGCGAGCTGGGAGTTTTTTCTGCAATAGCGTAAGATTTTATCTTAAACTACAAGAACTTTTCGTGTTTCTTGTCAATTTTTTAGTTGGTTTTCATCTAATCAACTTATTTCAGTCAGCTAGATTTTTCTTCTTCAAAGCAAAAAGATTTTATCTTAAAATACAAGATCTTTTCGTGGTTTTGATGGTTTTCAGCAAATGAACATATTTCAGCGAGCTGGAAGTTTTTTCCTTAATAGCGTAAGATTTTATCTTAAAATACAAGAACTTTTCGTGGTTCTTGTCAATTTTTGTTGGTTTTCATCTAATGAACTTATTTCAGTCAGCGAGATCTTTCTTCTTCATAGCAAAAAGATTTTATCTTCAAATACAAGAACATTTCGTGGTTTTGTTGGTTTTCAGCAAATGAACATATTTCAGCGAGCTGGGAGTTTTTTCTTTAATAGCGTAAGATTTTATCTTCAAATACAAGAACTTTTCGTGGTTTTGATGGTTTTCAGCAAATGAACATATTTCAGCCAGCTGGAAGTTTTTTCCTTAATAGAGTAAGATTTTATCTTAAAATACAAGAACTTTTCGTGGTTCTTGTCAATTTTTGTTGGTTTTCATCTCATGAACTTATTTCAGTCAGCTGGATCTTTCTTCTTCAAAGCAAAAAGATTTTATCTTCAAATACAATAACTTTTCGTGGTTTTGTCGGTTTTCAGCAAATGAACATATTTCAGCGAGCTGGAAGTTTTTTCCTTCATAGCGTAAGATTTTATCTTAAAATACAAGAACTTTTCGTGGTTCTTGTCAATTTTTGTTGGTTTTCATCTAATGAACTTATTTCAGTCAGCTAGATCTTTCCTCTTCAAAGCAAAAAGATTTTATCTTCAAATACAAGAACTTTTCGTGGTTTTGTTGGTTTTCAGCAAATGAACAGATTTCAGCGAGCAAGAAGTTTTTTCTTTAATAGCGTAAGATTTTATCTTAAAATACAAGAACTTTTCGTGGTTCTTGTCAATTTTTGCTGGTTTTCATCTAATGAACTTATTTCAGTCAGCTAGATCTTTCTTCTTCAAAGCAAAAAGATTTTATCTTCAAATACAAGAACATTTCGTGGTTTTGTTTGTTTTCAGCAAATGAACAGATTTCAGCGAGCAAGAAGTTTTTTCTTTAATAGCGTAAGATTTTATCTTAAAATACAAGAACTTTTCGTGGTTCTTGTCAATTTTTGTTGGTTTTCATCTAATGAACTTATTTCAGTCAGCGAGATCTTTCTTCTTCAAAGCAAAAAGATTTTATCTTCAAATACAAGACCTTTTCGTAGTTTTGATGGTTTTCAGCAAATGAACATATTTCAGCGAGCAAGAAGTTTTTTCTTAATAGCGTAAGATTTTATCTTAAAATACAAGAACGTTTCGTGGTTCTTGTCAATTTTTGTTGGTTTTCATCTAATGAACTTATTTCAGTCAGCTAGATCTTTCTTCTTCAAAGCAAAAAGATTTTATCTTCAAATACAAGAACTTTTCGTGGTTTTGATGGTTTTCAGCAAATGAACATATTTCAGCCAGATGGAAGTTTTTTCCTTAATAGAGTAAGATTTTATCTTAAAATACAAGAACTTTTCGTGGTTCTTGTCAATTTTTGTTGGTTTTCATCCAATGAACTTATTTCAGTCAGCTGGATCTTTCTTCTTCAAAGCAAAAAGATTTTATCTTCAAATACAAGAACTTTTCGTGGTTTTGATGGTTTTCAGCAAATGAACATATTTCAGCCAGCTGGAAGTTTTTTCCTTAATAGAGTAAGATTTTATCTTAAAATAGAAGAACTTTTCGTGGTTCTTGTCAATTTTTGTTGTTTTTCATCTCATGAACTTATTTCAGTCAGCTGGATCTTTCTTCTTCAAAGCAAAAAGATTTTATCTTCAAATACAATAACTTTTCGTGGTTTTGTCGGTTTTCAGCAAATGAACATATTTCAGCGAGCTGGAAGTTTTTTCCTTCATAGCGTAAGATTTTATCTTAAAATACAAGAACTTTTCGTGGTTCTTGTCAATTTTTGTTGGTTTTCATCTAATGAACTTATTTCAGTCAGCTAGATCTTTCTTCTTCAAAGCAAAAAGATTTTATCTTCAAATACAAGAACTTTTCGTGGTTTTGTTGGTTTTCAGCAAATGAACAGATTTCAGCGAGCAAGAAGTTTTTTCTTTAATAGCGTAAGATTTTATCTTAAAATACAAGAACTTTTCGTGGTTCTTGTCAATTTTTGCTGGTTTTCATCTAATGAACTTATTTCAGTCAGCTAGATCTTTCTTCTTCAAAGCAAAAAGATTTTATCTTCAAATACAAGAACATTTCGTGGTTTTGTTTGTTTTCAGCAAATGAACAGATTTCAGCGAGCAAGAAGTTTTTTCTTTAATAGCGTAAGATTTTATCTTAAAATACAAGAACTTTTCGTGGTTCTTGTCAATTTTTGTTGGTTTTCATCTAATGAACTTATTTCAGTCAGCGAGATCTTTCTTCTTCAAAGCAAAAAGATTTTATCTTCAAATACAAGACCTTTTCGTAGTTTTGATGGTTTTCAGCAAATGAACATATTTCAGCGAGCAAGAAGTTTTTTCTTAATAGCGTAAGATTTTATCTTAAAATACAAGAACGTTTCGTGGTTCTTGTCAATTTTTGTTGGTTTTCATCTAATGAACTTATTTCAGTCAGCTAGATCTTTCTTCTTCAAAGCAAAAAGATTTTATCTTCAAATACAAGAACTTTTCGTGGTTTTGATGGTTTTCAGCAAATGAACATATTTCAGCCAGATGGAAGTTTTTTCCTTAATAGAGTAAGATTTTATCTTAAAATACAAGAACTTTTCGTGGTTCTTGTCAATTTTTGTTGGTTTTCATCCAATGAACTTATTTCAGTCAGCTGGATCTTTCTTCTTCAAAGCAAAAAGATTTTATCTTCAAATACAAGAACTTTTCGTGGTTTTGTTGGTTTTCAGCAAATGAACATATTTCAGCGAGCTGGGAGTTTTTTCTTTAATAGCGTAAGATTTTATCTTAAACTACAAGAACTTTTCGTGGATCTTGTCAATTTTTGTTGGTTTTCATCTAATGAACTTATTTCAGTCAGCTAGATCTTTCTTCTTCAAAGCAAAAAGATTTTATCTTCAAATACAAGAACTTTTCGTGGTTTTGTTGGTTTTCAGCAAATGAACATATTTCAGCGAGCTGGGAGTTTTTTCTTTAATAGCGTAAGATTTTATCTTAAACTACAAGAACTTTTCGTGTTTCTTGTCAATTTTTTAGTTGGTTTTCATCTAATCAACTTATTTCAGTCAGCTAGATCTTTCTTCTTCAAAGCAAAAAAATTTTATCTTAAAATACAAGATCTTTTCGTGGTTTTGATGGTTTTCAGCAAATGAACATATTTCAGCGAGCTGGAAGTTTTTTCCTTAATAGCGTAAGATTTTATCTTAAAATACAAGAACTTTTCGTGGTTCTTGTCAATTTTTGTTGGTTTTCATCTGATGAACTTATTTCAGTCAGCGAGATCTTTCTTCTTCATAGCAAAAAGATTTTATCTTCAAATACAATAACTTTTCGTGGTTTTGTTGGTTTTCAGCAAATGAACATATTTCAGCGAGCTGGGAGTTTTTTCTTTAATAGCGTAAGATTTTATCTTAAAATACAAGAACTTTTCGTGGTTCTTGTCAATTTTTGCTGGTTTTCATCGAATGAACTTATTTCAGTCAGCTAGATCTTTCTTCTTCAAAGCAAAAAGATTTTATCTTCAAATACAAGAACATTTCGTGGTTTTGTTTGTTTTCAGCAAATGAACAGATTTCAGCGAGCAAGAAGTTTTTTCTTTAATAGCGTAAGATTTTATCTTAAAATACAAGAACTTTTCGTGGTTCTTGTCAATTTTTGTTGGTTTTCATCTAATGAACTTATTTCAGTCAGCGAGATCTTTCTTCTTCAAAGCAAAAAGATTTTATCTTCAAATACAAGACCTTTTCGTAGTTTTGATGGTTTTCAGCAAATGAACATATTTCAGCGAGCAAGAAGTTTTTTCTTAATAGCGTAAGATTTTATCTTAAAATACAAGAACGTTTCGTGGTTCTTGTCAATTTTTGTTGGTTTTCATCTAATGAACTTATTTCAGTCAGCTGGATCTTTCTTCTTCAAAGCAAAAAGATTTTATCTTCAAATACAAGAACTTTTCGTGGTTTTGATGGTTTTCAGCAAATGAACATATTTCAGCCAGATGGAAGTTTTTTCCTTAATAGAGTAAGATTTTATCTTAAAATACAAGAACTTTTCGTGGTTCTTGTCAATTTTTGTTGGTTTTCATCCAATGAACTTATTTCAGTCAGCTGGATCTTTCTTCTTCAAAGCAAAAACATTTTATCTTCAAATACAAGAACTTTTCGTGGTTTTCTTGGTTTTGAGCAAATGAACATATTTCAGCGAGCTGGGAGTTTTTTCTGCAATAGCGTAAGATTTTATCTTAAACTACAAGAACTTTTCGTGTTTCTTGTCAATTTTTTAGTTGGTTTTCATCTAATCAACTTATTTCAGTCAGCTAGATTTTTCTTCTTCAAAGCAAAAAGATTTTATCTTAAAATACAAGATCTTTTCGTGGTTTTGATGGTTTTCAGCAAATGAACATATTTCAGCCAGCTGGAAGTTTTTTCCTTAATAGCGTAAGATTTTATCTTAAAATACAAGAACTTTTCGTGGTTCTTGTCAATTTTTGTTGGTTTTCATCTAATGAACTTATTTCAGTCAGCGAGATCTTTCTTCTTCATAGCAAAAAGATTTTATCTTCAAATACAAGAACATTTCGTGGTTTTGTTGGTTTTCAGCAAATGAACATATTTCAGCGAGCTGGGAGTTTTTTCTTTAATAGCGTAAGATTTTATCTTCAAATACAAGAACTTTTCGTGGTTTTGATGGTTTTCAGCAAATGAACATATTTCAGCCAGCTGGAAGTTTTTTCCTTAATAGAGTAAGATTTTATCTTAAAATACAAGAACTTTTCGTGGTTCTTGTCAATTTTTGTTGGTTTTCATCTCATGAACTTATTTCAGTCAGCTGGATCTTTCTTCTTCAAAGCAAAAAGATTTTATCTTCAAATACAATAACTTTTCGTGGTTTTGTCGGTTTTCAGCAAATGAACATATTTCAGCGAGCTGGAAGTTTTTTCCTTCATAGCGTAAGATTTTATCTTAAAATACAAGAACTTTTCGTGGTTCTTGTCAATTTTTGTTGGTTTTCATCTAATGAACTTATTTCAGTCAGCTAGATCTTTCCTCTTCAAAGCAAAAAGATTTTATCTTCAAATACAAGAACTTTTCGTGGTTTTGTTGGTTTTCAGCAAATGAACAGATTTCAGCGAGCAAGAAGTTTTTTCTTTAATAGCGTAAGATTTTATCTTAAAATACAAGAACTTTTCGTGGTTCTTGTCAATTTTTGCTGGTTTTCATCTAATGAACTTATTTCAGTCAGCTAGATCTTTCTTCTTCAAAGCAAAAAGATTTTATCTTCAAATACAAGAACATTTCGTGGTTTTGTTTGTTTTCAGCAAATGAACAGATTTCAGCGAGCAAGAAGTTTTTTCTTTAATAGCGTAAGATTTTATCTTAAAATACAAGAACTTTTCGTGGTTCTTGTCAATTTTTGTTGGTTTTCATCTAATGAACTTATTTCAGTCAGCGAGATCTTTCTTCTTCAAAGCAAAAAGATTTTATCTTCAAATACAAGACCTTTTCGTCGTTTTGATGGTTTTCAGCAAATGAACATATTTCAGCGAGCAAGAAGTTTTTTCTTAATAGCGTAAGATTTTATCTTAAAATACAAGAACGTTTCGTGGTTCTTGTCAATTTTTGTTGGTTTTCATCTAATGAACTTATTTCAGTCAGCTAGATCTTTCTTCTTCAAAGCAAAAAGATTTTATCTTCAAATACAAGAACTTTTCGTGGTTTTGATGGTTTTCAGCAAATGAACATATTTCAGCCAGATGGAAGTTTTTTCCTTAATAGAGTAAGATTTTATCTTAAAATACAAGAACTTTTCGTGGTTCTTGTCAATTTTTGTTGGTTTTCATCCAATGAACTTATTTCAGTCAGCTGGATCTTTCTTCTTCAAAGCAAAAAGATTTTATCTTCAAATACAAGAACTTTTCGTGGTTTTGTTGGTTTTCAGCAAATGAACATATTTCAGCGAGCTGGGAGTTTTTTCTTTAATAGCGTAAGATTTTATCTTAAACTACAAGAACTTTTCGTGTTTCTTGTCAATTTTTTAGTTGGTTTTCATCTAATCAACTTATTTCAGTCAGCTAGATCTTTCTTCTTCAAAGCAAAAAAATTTTATCTTAAAATACAAGATCTTTTCGTGGTTTTGATGGTTTTCAGCAAATGAACATATTTCAGCGAGCTGGAAGTTTTTTCCTTAATAGCGTAAGATTTTATCTTAAAATACAAGAACTTTTCGTGGTTCTTGTCAATTTTTGTTGGTTTTCATCTAATGAACTTATTTCAGTCAGCGAGATCTTTCTTCTTCACAGCAAAAAGATTTTATCTTCAAATACAATAACTTTTCGTGGTTTTGTTGGTTTTCAGCAAATGAACATATTTCAGCGAGCTGGAGTTTTTTCTTTAATAGCGTAAGATTTTATCTTAAAATACAAGAACTTTTCGTGGTTCTTGTCAATTTTTGCTGGTTTTCATCGAATGAACTTATTTCAGTCAGCTCGATCTTTCTTCTTCAAAGCAAAAAGATTTTATCTTCAAATACAAGAATTTTTCGTGGTTTTGTTGGTTTTCAGCAAATGAACATATTTCAGCGAGCTGGGAGTTTTTTCTTTGATAGCGTAAGATTTTATCTTAAAATACAAGAACTTTTCGTGGTTCTTGTCAATTTTTGTTGGTTTTCATCTCATGAACTTATTTCAGTCAGCTGGATCTTTCTTCTTCAAAGCAAAAAGATTTTATCTTCAAATACAATAACTTTTCGTGGTTTTGTCGGTTTTCAGCAAATGAACATATTTCAGCGAGCTGGAAGTTTTTTTCTTCATAGCGTAAGATTTTTTCTTAAAATACAAGAACTTTTCGTGGTTCTTGTCAATTTTTGCTGGTTTTCATCTAATGAACTTATTTCAGTCAGCTAGATCTTTCTTCTTCAAAGCAAAAAGATTTTATCTTCAAATACAAGAACATTTCGTGGTTTTGTTTGTTTTCAGCAAATGAACAGATTTCAGCGAGCAAGAAGTTTTTTCTTTAATAGCGTAAGATTTTATCTTAAAATACAAGAACTTTTCGTGGTTCTTGTCAATTTTTGTTGGTTTTCATCTAATGAACTTATTTCAGTCAGCGAGATCTTTCTTCTTCAAAGCAAAAAGATTTTATCTTCAAATACAAGACCTTTTCGTAGTTTTGATGGTTTTCAGCAAATGAACATATTACAGCGAGCAAGAAGTTTTTTCTTAATAGCGTAAGATTTTATCTTAAAATACAAGAACGTTTCGTGGTTCTTGTCAATTTTTGTTGGTTTTCATCTAATGAACTTATTTCAGTCAGCTAGATCTTTCTTCTTCAAAGCAAAAAGATTTTATCTTCAAATACAAGAACTTTTCGTGGTTTTGATGGTTTTCAGCAAATGAACATATTTCAGCCAGATGGAAGTTTTTTCCTTAATAGAGTAAGATTTTATCTTAAAATACAAGAACTTTTCGTGGTTCTTGTCAATTTTTGTTGGTTTTCATCCAATGAACTTATTTCAGTCAGCTGGATCTTTCTTCTTCAAAGCAAAAAGATTTTATCTTCAAATACAAGAACTTTTCGTGGTTTTGTTGGTTTTCAGCAAATGAACATATTTCAGCGAGCTGGGAGTTTTTTCTTTAATAGCGTAAGATTTTATCTTAAACTACAAGAACTTTTCGTGTTTCTTGTCAATTTTTGTTGGTTTTCATCTCATGAACTTATTTCAGTCAGCTGGATCTTTCTTCTTCAAAGCAAAAAGATTTCATCTTCAAATACAATAACTTTTCGTGGTTTTGTCGGTTTTCAGCAAATGAACATATTTCAGCGAGCTGGAAGTTTTTTCCTTCATAGCGTAAGATTTTTTCTTAAAATACAAGAACTTTTCGTGGTTCTTGTCAATTTTTGTTGGTTTTCATCTAATGAACTTATTTCAGTCAGCTAGATCTTTCTTCTTCAAAGCAAAAAGATCTTATCTTCAAATACAAGAACATTTCGTGGTTTTGTTTGTTTTCAGCAAATGAACAGATTTCAGCGAGCAAGAAGTTTTTTCTTTAATAGCATAAGATTTTATCTTAAAATACAAGAACTTTTCGTGGTTCTTGTCAATTTTTGTTGGTTTTCATCTAATGAACTTATTTCAGTCAGCGAGATCTTTCTTCTTCAAAGCAAAAAGATTTTATCTTCAAATACAAGACCTTTTCGTAGTTTTGATGGTTTTCAGCAAATGAACATATTACAGCGAGCAAGAAGTTTTTTCTTAATAGCGTAAGATTTTATCTTAAAATACAAGAACGTTTCGTGGTTCTTGTCAATTTTTGTTGGTTTTCATCTAATGAACTTATTTCAGTCAGCTAGATCTTTCTTCTTCAAAGCAAAAAGATTTTATCTTCAAATACAAGAACTTTTCGTGGTTTTGATGGTTTTCAGCAAATGAACATATTTCAGCCAGATGGAAGTTTTTTCCTTAATAGAGTAAGATTTTATCTTAAAATACAAGAACTTTTCGTGGTTCTTGTCAATTTTTGTTGGTTTTCATCCAATGAACTTATTTCAGTCAGCTGGATCTTTCTTCTTCAAAGCAAAAAGATTTTATCTTCAAATACAAGAACTTTTCGTGGTTTTGTTGGTTTTCAGCAAATGAACATATTTCAGCGAGCTGGGAGTTTTTTCTTTAATAGCGTAAGATTTTATCTTAAACTACAAGAACTTTTCGTGTTTCTTGTCAATTTTTTAGTTGGTTTTCATCTAATCAACTTATTTCAGTCAGCTAGATCTTTCTTCTTCAAAGCAAAAAGATTTTATCTTCAAATACAATAACTTTTCGTGGTTTTGTTGGTTTTCAGCAAATGAACATATTTCAGCGAGCTGGGAGTTTTTTCTTTAATAGCGTAAGATTTTATCTTAAAATACAAGAACTTTTCGTGGTTCTTGTCAATGTTTGCTGGTTTTCATCGAATGAACTTATTTCAGTCAGCTAGATCTTTCTTCTTCAAAGCAAAAAGATTTTATCTTCAAATACAAGAATTTTTCGTGGTTTTGTTGGTTTTCAGCAAATGAACATATTTCAGCGAGCTGGGAGTTTTTTCTTTGATAGCGTAAGATTTTATCTTAAAATACAAGAACTTTTCGTGGTTCTTGTCAATTTTTGTTGGTTTTCATCTAATGAACTTATTTCAGTCAGCTAGATCTTTTTTCTTCAAAGCAAAAAGATTTTATCTTCAAATACAAGAACTTTTCGTGGTTTTGATGGTTTTCAGCAAATGAACATATTTCAGCCAGCTGGAAGTTTTTTCCTTAATAGAGTAAGATTTTATCTTAAAATACAAGAACTTTTCGTGGTTCTTGTCAATTTTTGTTGGTTTTCATCTCATGAACTTATTTCAGTCAGCTGGATCTTTCTTCTTCAAAGCAAAAAGATTTTATCTTCAAATACAATAACTTTTCGTGGTTTTGTCGGTTTTCAGCAAATGAACATATTTCAGCGAGCTGGAAGTTTTTTCCTTCATAGCGTAAGATTTTTTCTTAAAATACAAGAACTTTTCGTGGTTCTTGTCAATTTTTGTTGGTTTTCATCTAATGAACTTATTTCAGTCAGCTGGATCTTTCTTCTTCAAAGCAAAAAGATTTTATCTTCAAATACAAGAACTTTTCGTGGTTTTGTTGGTTTTCAGCAAATGAACAGATTTCAGCGAGCAAGAAGTTTTTTCTTTAATAGCGTAAGATTTTATCTTAAAATACAAGAACTTTTCGTGGTTCTTGTCAATTTTTGCTGGTTTTCATCTAATGAACTTATTTCAGTCAGCTAGATCTTTCTTCTTCAAAGCAAAAAGATTTTATCTTCAAATACAAGAACATTTCGTGGTTTTGTTTGTTTTCAGCAAATGAACAGATTTCAGCGAGCAAGAAGTTTTTTCTTTAATAGCGTAAGATTTTACGCTATTAAAGAAAAAACTCCCAGCTCGCTGAAATATGTTCATTTGCTGAAAACCAACAAAACCACGAAAAGTTCTTGTATTTGAAGATGAAATCTTTTTGCTTTGAAGAAGAAAGATCCAGCTGACTGAAATAAGTTCATTGGATGAAAACCAACAAAAATTGACAAGAACCACGAAAAGTTCTTGTATTTTAAGATAAAATCTTACTCTATTAAGGAAAAAACTTCCATCTGGCTGAAATATGTTCATTTGCTGAAAACCATCAAAACCACGAAAAGTTCTTGTATTTGAAGATAAAATCTTTTTGCTTTGAAGAAGAAAGATCTAGCTGACTGAAATAAGTTCATTAGATGAAAACCAACAAAAATTGACAAGAACCACGAAACGTTCTTGTATTTTAAGATAAAATCTTACGCTATTAAGAAAAAACTTCTTGCTCGCTGAAATATGTTCATTTGCTGAAAACCATCAAAACTACGAAAAGGTCTTGTATTTGAAGATAAAATCTTTTTGCTTTGAAGAAGAAAGATCTCGCTGACTGAAATAAGTTCATTAGATGAAAACCAACAAAAATTGACAAGAACCACGAAAAGTTCTTGTATTTTAAGATAAAATCTTACGCTATTAAAGAAAAAACTTCTTGCTCGCTGAAATCTGTTCATTTGCTGAAAACAAACAAAACCACGAAATGTTCTTGTATTTGAAGATAAAATCTTTTTGCTTTGAAGAAGAAAGATCTAGCTGACTGAAATAAGTTCATTAGATGAAAACCAGCAAAAATTGATAAGAACCACGAAAAGTTCTTGTATTTTAAGAAAAAATCTTACGCTATGAAGAAAAAAACTTCCAGCTCGCTGAAATATGTTCATTTGCTGAAAACCGACAAAACCACGAAAAGTTATTGTATTTGAAGATAAAATCTTTTTGCTTTGAAGAAGAAAGATCCAGCTGACTGAAATAAGTTCATGAGATGAAAACCAACAAAAATTGACAAGAACCACGAAAAGTTCTTGTATTTTAAGATAAAATCTTACTCTATTAAGGAAAAAACTTCCAGCTGGCTGAAATATGTTCATTTGCTGAAAACCATCAAAACCACGAAAAGTTCTTGTATTTGAAGATTAAATCTTTTTGCTTTGAAGAAGAAAGATCTAGCTGACTGAAATAAGTTCATTAGATGAAAACCAACAAAAATTGACAAGAACCACGAAAAGTTCTTGTATTTTAAGATAAAATCTTACGCTATCAAAGAAAAAACTCCCAGCTCGCTGAAATATGTTCATTTGCTGAAAACCAACAAAACCACGAAAAATTCTTGTATTTGAAGATAAAATCTTTTTGCTTTGAAGAAGAAAGATCGAGCTGACTGAAATAAGTTCATTCGATGAAAACCAGCAAAAATTGACAAGAACCACGAAAAGTTCTTGTATTTTAAGATAAAATCTTACGCTATTAAAGAAAAAACTCCCAGCTCGCTGAAATATGTTCATTTGCTGAAAACCAACAAAACCACGAAAAGTTATTGTATTTGAAGATAAAATCTTTTTGCTGTGAAGAAGAAAGATCTCGCTGACTGAAATAAGTTCATTAGATGAAAACCAACAAAAATTGACAAGAACCACGAAAAGTTCTTGTATTTTAAGATAAAATCTTACGCTATTAAGGAAAAAACTTCCAGCTCGCTGAAATATGTTCATTTGCTGAAAACCATCAAAACCACGAAAAGATCTTGTATTTTAAGATAAAATTTTTTTGCTTTGAAGAAGAAAGATCTGGCTGACTGAAATAAGTTGATTAGATGAAAACCAACTAAAAAATTGACAAGAAACACGAAAAGTTCTTGCAGTTTAAGATAAAATCTTACGCTATTAAAGAAAAAACTCCCAGCTCGCTGAAATATGTTCATTTGCTGAAAACCAACAAAACCACGAAAAGTTCTTGTATTTGAAGATAAAATCTTTTTGCTTTGAAGAAGAAAGATCTCGCTGACTGAAATAAGTTCATTGGATGAAAACCAACAAAAATTGACAAGAACCACGAAAAGTTCTTGTATTTTAAGATAAAATCTTACTCTATTAAGGAAAAAACTTCCATCTGGCTGAAATATGTTCATTTGCTGAAAACCATCAAAACCACGAAAAGTTCTTGTATTTGAAGATAAAATCTTTTTGCTTTGAAGAAGAAAGATCTAGCTGACTGAAATAAGTTCATTAGATGAAAACCAACAAAAATTGACAAGAACCACGAAACGTTCTTGTATTTTAAGATAAAATCTTACGCTATTAAGAAAAAACTTCTTGCTCGCTGAAATATGTTCATTTGCTGAAAACCATCAAAACTACGAAAAGGTCTTGTATTTGAAGATAAAATCTTTTTGCTTTGAAGAAGAAAGATCTCGCTGACTGAAATAAGTTCATTAGATGAAAACCAACAAAAATTGACAAGAACCACGAAAAGTTCTTGTATTTTAAGATAAAATCTTACGCTATTAAAGAAAAAACTTCTTGCTCGCTGAAATCTGTTCATTTGCTGAAAACAAACAAAACCACGAAATGTTCTTGTATTTGAAGATAAAATCTTTTTGCTTTGAAGAAGAAAGATCTAGCTGACTGAAATAAGTTCATTAGATGAAAACCAGCAAAAATTGACAAGAACCACGAAAAGTTCTTGTATTTTAAGATAAAATCTTCCGCTATGAAAGAAAAAACTTCTTGCTCGCTGAAATCTGTTCATTTGCTGAAAACCAACAAAACCACGAAAAGTTCTTGTATTTGAAGATAAAATCTTTTTGCTTTGAAGAAGAAAGATCTAGCTGACTGAAATAAGTTCATTAGATGAAAACCAACAAAAATTGACAAGAACCACGAAAAGTTCTTGTATTTTAAGATAAAATCTTACGCTATGAAGGAAAAAACTTCCAGCTCGCTGAAATATGTTCATTTGCTGAAAACCGACAAAACCACGAAAAGTTATTGTATTTGAAGATAAAATCTTTTTGCTTTGAAGAAGAAAGATCCAGCTGACTGAAATAAGTTCATGAGATGAAAACCAACAAAAATTGACAAGAACCACGAAAAGTTCTTGTATTTTAAGATAAAATCTTACTCTATTAAGGAAAAAACTTCCAGCTGGCTGAAATATGTTCATTTGCTGAAAACCATCAAAACCACGAAAAGTTCTTGTATTTGAAGATAAAATCTTACGCTATTAAAGAAAAAACTCCCAGCTCGCTGAAATATGTTCATTTGCTGAAAACCAACAAAACCACGAAATGTTCTTGTATTTGAAGATAAAATCTTTTTGCTATGAAGAAGAAAGATCTCGCTGACTGAAATAAGTTCATTAGATGAAAACCAACAAAAATTGACAAGAACCACGAAAAGTTCTTGTATTTTAAGATAAAATCTTACGCTATTAAGGAAAAAACTTCCAGCTGGCTGAAATATGTTCATTTGCTGAAAACCATCAAAACTACGAAAAGGTCTTGTATTTGAAGATAAAATCTTTTTGCTTTGAAGAAGAAAGATCTCGCTGACTGAAATAAGTTCATTAGATGAAAACCAACAAAAATTGACAAGAACCACGAAAAGTTCTTGTATTTTAAGATAAAATCTTACGCTATTAAAGAAAAAACTTCTTGCTCGCTGAAATCTGTTCATTTGCTGAAAACAAACAAAACCACGAAATGTTCTTGTATTTGAAGATAAAATCTTTTTGCTTTGAAGAAGAAAGATCTAGCTGACTGAAATAAGTTCATTCGATGAAAACCAGCAAAAATTGACAAGAACCACGAAAAGTTCTTGTATTTTAAGATAAAATCTTACGCTATTAAAGAAAAAACTCCCAGCTCGCTGAAATATGTTCATTTGCTGAAAACCAACAAAACCACGAAAAGTTATTGTATTTGAAGATAAAATCTTTTTGCTATGAAGAAGAAAGATCTCGCTGACTGAAATAAGTTCATCAGATGAAAACCAACAAAAATTGACAAGAACCACGAAAAGTTCTTGTATTTTAAGATAAAATCTTACGCTATTAAGGAAAAAACTTCCAGCTCGCTGAAATATGTTCATTTGCTGAAAACCATCAAAACCACGAAAAGATCTTGTATTTTAAGATAAAATTTTTTTGCTTTGAAGAAGAAAGATCTAGCTGACTGAAATAAGTTGATTAGATGAAAACCAACTAAAAAATTGACAAGAAACACGAAAAGTTCTTGTAGTTTAAGATAAAATCTTACGCTATTAAAGAAAAAACTCCCAGCTCGCTGAAATATGTTCATTTGCTGAAAACCAACAAAACCACGAAAAGTTCTTGTATTTGAAGATAAAATCTTTTTGCTTTGAAGAAGAAAGATCTAGCTGACTGAAATAAGTTCATTAGATGAAAACCAACAAAAATTGACAAGAACCACGAAAAGTTCTTGTATTTTAAGATAAAATCTTACGCTATTAAAGAAAAAACTTCTTGCTCGCTGAAATCTGTTCATTTGCTGAAAACCAACAAAACCACGAAAAGTTCTTGTATTTGAAGATAAAATGTTTTTGCTTTGAAGAAGAAAGATCCAGCTGACTGAAATAAGTTCATTGGATGAAAACCAACAAAAATTGACAAGAACCACGAAAAGTTCTTGTATTTTAAGATAAAATCTTACTCTATTAAGGAAAAAACTTCCATCTGGCTGAAATATGTTCATTTGCTGAAAACCATCAAAACCACGAAAAGTTCTTGTATTTGAAGATAAAATCTTTTTGCTTTGAAGAAGAAAGATCTAGCTGACTGAAATAAGTTCATTAGATGAAAACCAACAAAAATTGACAAGAACCACGAAACGTTCTTGTATTTTAAGATAAAATCTTACGCTATTAAGAAAAAACTTCTTGCTCGCTGAAATATGTTCATTTGCTGAAAACCATCAAAACTACGAAAAGGTCTTGTATTTGAAGATAAAATCTTTTTGCTTTGAAGAAGAAAGATCTCGCTGACTGAAATAAGTTCATTAGATGAAAACCAACAAAAATTGACAAGAACCACGAAAAGTTCTTGTATTTTAAGATAAAATCTTACGCTATTAAAGAAAAAACTTCTTGCTCGCTGAAATCTGTTCATTTGCTGAAAACAAACAAAACCACGAAATGTTCTTGTATTTGAAGATAAAATCTTTTTGCTTTGAAGAAGAAAGATCTAGCTGACTGAAATAAGTTCATTAGATGAAAACCAGCAAAAATTGACAAGAACCACGAAAAGTTCTTGTATTTTAAGATAAAATCTTACGCTATTAAAGAAAAAACTCCCAGCTCGCTGAAATATGTTCATTTGCTGAAAACCAACAAAACCACGAAAAGTTATTGTATTTGAAGATAAAATCTTTTTGCTATGAAGAAGAAAGATCTCGCTGACTGAAATAAGTTCATCAGATGAAAACCAACAAAAATTGACAAGAACCACGAAAAGTTCTTGTATTTTAAGATAAAATCTTACGCTATTAAGGAAAAAACTTCCAGCTCGCTGAAATATGTTCATTTGCTGAAAACCATCAAAACCACGAAAAGATCTTGTATTTTAAGATAAAATTTTTTTGCTTTGAAGAAGAAAGATCTAGCTGACTGAAATAAGTTGATTAGATGAAAACCAACTAAAAAATTGACAAGAAACACGAAAAGTTCTTGTAGTTTAAGATAAAATCTTACGCTATTAAAGAAAAAACTCCCAGCTCGCTGAAATATGTTCATTTGCTGAAAACCAACAAAACCACGAAAAGTTCTTGTATTTGAAGATAAAATCTTTTTGCTTTGAAGAAGAAAGATCTAGCTGACTGAAATAAGTTCATTGGATGAAAACCAACAAAAATAGACAAGATCCACGAAAAGTTCTTGTATTTTAAGATAAAATCTTACGCTATTAAAGAAAAAACTTCTTGCTCGCTGAAATCTGTTCATTTGCTGAAAACCAACAAAACCACGAAAAGCTCTTGTATTTGAAGATAAAATGTTTTTGCTTTGAAGAAGAAAGATCTAGCTGACTGAAATAAGTTCATTAGATGAAAACCAACAAAAATTGACAAGAACCACGAAACGTTCTTGTATTTTAAGATAAAATCTTACGCTATTAAGAAAAAACTTCTTGCTCGCTGAAATATGTTCATTTGCTGAAAACCATCAAAACTACGAAAAGGTCTTGTATTTGAAGAGAAAATCTTTTTGCTTTGAAGAAGAAAGATCTCGCTGACTGAAATAAGTTCATTAGATGAAAACCAACAAAAATTGACAAGAACCACGAAAAGTTCTTGTATTTTAAGATAAAATCTTACGCTATTAAAGAAAAAACTTCTTGCTCGCTGAAATCTGTTCATTTGCTGAAAACAAACAAAACCACGAAATGTTCTTGTATTTGAAGATAAAATCTTTTTGCTTTGAAGAAGAAAGATCTAGCTGACTGAAATAAGTTCATTAGATGAAAACCAGCAAAAATTGACAAGAACCACGAAAAGTTCTTGTATTTTAAGATAAAATCTTCCGCTATGAAAGAAAAAACTTCTTGCTCGCTGAAATCTGTTCATTTGCTGAAAACCAACAAAACCACGAAAAGTTCTTGTATTTGAAGATAAAATCTTTTTGCTTTGAAGAAGAAAGATCTAGCTGACTGAAATAAGTTCATTAGATGAAAACCAACAAAAATTGACAAGAACCACGAAAAGTTCTTGTATTTTAAGATAAAATCTTACGCTATGAAGGAAAAAACTTCCAGCTCGCTGAAATATGTTCATTTGCTGAAAACCGACAAAACCACGAAAAGTTATTGTATTTGAAGATAAAATCTTTTTGCTTTGAAGAAGAAAGATCCAGCTGACTGAAATAAGTTCATGAGATGAAAACCAACAAAAATTGACAAGAACCACGAAAAGTTCTTGTATTTTAAGATAAAATCTTACTCTATTAAGGAAAAAACTTCCAGCTGGCTGAAATATGTTCATTTGCTGAAAACCATCAAAACCACGAAAAGTTCTTGTATTTGAAGATAAAATCTTACGCTATTAAAGAAAAAACTCCCAGCTCGCTGAAATATGTTCATTTGCTGAAAACCAACAAAACCACGAAATGTTCTTGTATTTGAAGATAAAATCTTTTTGCTATGAAGAAGAAAGATCTCGCTGACTGAAATAAGTTCATTAGATGAAAACCTACAAAAATTGACAAGAACCACGAAAAGTTCTTGTATTTTAAGATAAAATCTTACGCTATTAAGGAAAAAACTTCCAGCTGGCTGAAATATGTTCATTTGCTGAAAACCATCAAAACCACGAAAAGATCTTGTATTTTAAGATAAAATTTTTTTGCTTTGAAGAAGAAAGATCTAGCTGACTGAAATAAGTTGATTAGATGAAAACCAACTAAAAAATTGACAAGAAACACGAAAAGTTCTTGTAGTTTAAGATAAAATCTTACGCTATTGCAGAAAAAACTCCCAGCTCGCTGAAATATGTTCATTTGCTCAAAACCAAGAAAACCACGAAAAGTTCTTGTATTTGAAGATAAAATGTTTTTGCTTTGAAGAAGAAAGATCCAGCTGACTGAAATAAGTTCATTGGATGAAAACCAACAAAAATTGACAAGAACCACGAAAAGTTCTTGTATTTTAAGATAAAATCTTACGCTATTAAAGAAAAAACTTCTTGCTCGCTGAAATCTGTTCATTTGCTGAAAACCAACAAAACCACGAAAAGTTCTTGTATTTGAAGATAAAATCTTTTTGCTTTGAAGAAGAAAGATCCAGCTGACTGAAATAAGTTCATTAGATGAAAACCAACAAAAATTGACAAGAACCACGAAACGTTCTTGTATTTTAAGATAAAATCTTACGCTATTAAGAAAAAACTTCTTGCTCGCTGAAATATGTTCATTTGCTGAAAACCAACAAAACTACGAAAAGGTCTTGTATTTGAAGATAAAATCTTTTTGCTTTGAAGAAGAAAGATCTCGCTGACTGAAATAAGTTCATTAGATGAAAACCAACAAAAATTGACAAGAACCACGAAAAGTTCTTGTATTTTAAGATAAAATCTTACGCTATTAAAGAAAAAACTTCTTGCTCGCTGAAATCTGTTCATTTGCTGAAAACAAACAAAACCACGAAATGTTCTTGTATTTGAAGATAAAATCTTTTTGCTTTGAAGAAGAAAGATCTAGCTGACTGAAATAAGTTCATTCGATGAAAACCAGCAAAAATTGACAAGAACCACGAAAAGTTCTTGTATTTTAAGATAAAATCTTACGCTATTAAAGAAAAAACTCCCAGCTCGCTGAAATATGTTCATTTGCTGAAAACCAACAAAACCACGAAAAGTTATTGTATTTGAAGATAAAATCTTTTTGCTATGAAGAAGAAAGATCTCGCTGACTGAAATAAGTTCATCAGATGAAAACCAACAAAAATTGACAAGAACCACGAAAAGTTCTTGTATTTTAAGATAAAATCTTACGCTATTAAGGAAAAAACTTCCAGCTCGCTGAAATATGTTCATTTGCTGAAAACCATCAAAACCACGAAAAGATCTTGTATTTTAAGATAAAATTTTTTTGCTTTGAAGAAGAAAGATCTAGCTGACTGAAATAAGTTGATTAGATGAAAACCAACTAAAAAATTGACAAGAAACACGAAAAGTTCTTGTAGTTTAAGATAAAATCTTACGCTATTAAAGAAAAAACTCCCAGCTCGCTGAAATATGTTCATTTGCTGAAAACCAACAAAACCACGAAAAGTTCTTGTATTTGAAGATAAAATCTTTTTGCTTTGAAGAAGAAAGATCTAGCTGACTGAAATAAGTTCATTAGATGAAAACCAACAAAAATTGACAAGAACCACGAAAAGTTCTTGTATTTTAAGATAAAATCTTACGCTATTAAAGAAAAAACTTCTTGCTCGCTGAAATCTGTTCATTTGCTGAAAACCAACAAAACCACGAAAAGTTCTTGTATTTGAAGATAAAATGTTTTTGCTTTGAAGAAGAAAGATCCAGCTGACTGAAATAAGTTCATTGGATGAAAACCAACAAAAATTGACAAGAACCACGAAAAGTTCTTGTATTTTAAGATAAAATCTTACTCTATTAAGGAAAAAACTTCCATCTGGCTGAAATATGTTCATTTGCTGAAAACCATCAAAACCACGAAAAGTTCTTGTATTTGAAGATAAAATCTTTTTGCTTTGAAGAAGAAAGATCTAGCTGACTGAAATAAGTTCATTAGATGAAAACCAACAAAAATTGACAAGAACCACGAAACGTTCTTGTATTTTAAGATAAAATCTTACGCTATTAAGAAAAAACTTCTTGCTCGCTGAAATATGTTCATTTGCTGAAAACCATCAAAACTACGAAAAGGTCTTGTATTTGAAGATAAAATCTTTTTGCTTTGAAGAAGAAAGATCTCGCTGACTGAAATAAGTTCATTAGATGAAAACCAACAAAAATTGACAAGAACCACGAAAAGTTCTTGTATTTTAAGATAAAATCTTACGCTATTAAAGAAAAAACTTCTTGCTCGCTGAAATCTGTTCATTTGCTGAAAACAAACAAAACCACGAAATGTTCTTGTATTTGAAGATAAAATCTTTTTGCTTTGAAGAAGAAAGATCTAGCTGACTGAAATAAGTTCATTAGATGAAAACCAGCAAAAATTGACAAGAACCACGAAAAGTTCTTGTATTTTAAGATAAAATCTTACGCTATTAAAGAAAAAACTCCCAGCTCGCTGAAATATGTTCATTTGCTGAAAACCAACAAAACCACGAAAAGATATTGTATTTGAAGATAAAATCTTTTTGCTATGAAGAAGAAAGATCTCGCTGACTGAAATAAGTTCATCAGATGAAAACCAACAAAAATTGACAAGAACCACGAAAAGTTCTTGTATTTTAAGATAAAATCTTACGCTATTAAGGAAAAAACTTCCAGCTCGCTGAAATATGTTCATTTGCTGAAAACCATCAAAACCACGAAAAGATCTTGTATTTTAAGATAAAATTTTTTTGCTTTGAAGAAGAAAGATCTAGCTGACTGAAATAAGTTGATTAGATGAAAACCAACTAAAAAATTGACAAGAAACACGAAAAGTTCTTGTAGTTTAAGATAAAATCTTACGCTATTAAAGAAAAAACTCCCAGCTCGCTGAAATATGTTCATTTGCTGAAAACCAACAAAACCACGAAAAGTTCTTGTATTTGAAGATAAAATCTTTTTGCTTTGAAGAAGAAAGATCTAGCTGACTGAAATAAGTTCA
The DNA here is from genome assembly GCF_035084215.1 of Heptranchias perlo. Classification (NCBI taxonomy): domain Eukaryota; kingdom Metazoa; phylum Chordata; class Chondrichthyes; order Hexanchiformes; family Hexanchidae; genus Heptranchias; species Heptranchias perlo. The sequence goes on from NW_027138494.1 coordinate 1,360,779, forward strand.
TTGGATGAAAACCAACAAAAATAGACAAGATCCACGAAAAGTTCTTGTATTTTAAGATAAAATCTTACGCTATTAAAGAAAAAACTTCTTGCTCGCTGAAATCTGTTCATTTGCTGAAAACCAACAAAACCACGAAAAGTTCTTGTATTTGAAGATAAAATGTTTTTGCTTTGAAGAAGAAAGATCCAGCTGACTGAAATAAGTTCATTGGATGAAAACCAACAAAAATTGACAAGAACCACGAAAAGTTCTTGTATTTTAAGATAAAATCTTACTCTATTAAGGAAAAAACTTCCATCTGGCTGAAATATGTTCATTTGCTGAAAACCATCAAAACCACGAAAAGTTCTTGTATTTGAAGATAAAATCTTTTTGCTTTGAAGAAGAAAGATCTAGCTGACTGAAATAAGTTCATTAGATGAAAACCAACAAAAATTGACAAGAACCACGAAACGTTCTTGTATTTTAAGATAAAATCTTACGCTATTAAGAAAAAACTTCTTGCTCGCTGAAATATGTTCATTTGCTGAAAACCATCAAAACTACGAAAAGGTCTTGTATTTGAAGATAAAATCTTTTTGCTTTGAAGAAGAAAGATCTCGCTGACTGAAATAAGTTCATTAGATGAAAACCAACAAAAATTGACAAGAACCACGAAAAGTTCTTGTATTTTAAGATAAAATCTTACGCTATTAAAGAAAAAACTTCTTGCTCGCTGAAATCTGTTCATTTGCTGAAAACAAACAAAACCACGAAATGTTCTTGTATTTGAAGATAAAATCTTTTTGCTTTGAAGAAGAAAGATCTAGCTGACTGAAATAAGTTCATTAGATGAAAACCAGCAAAAATTGACAAGAACCACGAAACGTTCTTGTATTTTAAGATAAAATCTTACGCTATTAAAGAAAAAACTTCTTGCTCGCTGAAATCTGTTCATTTGCTGAAAACCAACAAAACCACGAAAAGTTCTTGTATTTGAAGATAAAATCTTTTTGCTTTGAAGAAGAAAGATCTAGCTGACTGAAATAAGTTCATTAGATGAAAACCAACAAAAATTGACAAGAACCACGAAAAGTTCTTGTATTTTAAGATAAAATCTTACGCTATCAAAGAAAAAACTCCCAGCTCGCTGAAATATGTTCATTTGCTGAAAACCAACAAAACCACGAAAAATTCTTGTATTTGAAGATAAAATCTTTTTGCTTTGAAGAAGAAAGATCTAGCTGACTGAAATAAGTTCATTCGATGAAAACCAGCAAAAATTGACAAGAACCACGAAAAGTTCTTGTATTTTAAGATAAAATCTTACGCTATTAAAGAAAAAACTCCCAGCTCGCTGAAATATGTTCATTTGCTGAAAACCAACAAAACCACGAAAAGTTATTGTATTTGAAGATAAAATCTTTTTGCTATGAAGAAGAAAGATCTCGCTGACTGAAATAAGTTCATTAGATGAAAACCAACAAAAATTGACAAGAACCACGAAAAGTTCTTGTATTTTAAGATAAAATCTTACGCTATTAAGGAAAAAACTTCCAGCTCGCTGAAATATGTTCATTTGCTGAAAACCATCAAAACCACGAAAAGATCTTGTATTTTAAGATAAAATTTTTTTGCTTTGAAGAAGAAAGATCTAGCTGACTGAAATAAGTTGATTAGATGAAAACCAACTAAAAAATTGACAAGAAACACGAAAAGTTCTTGTAGTTTAAGATAAAATCTTACGCTATTAAAGAAAAAACTCCCAGCTCGCTGAAATATGTTCATTTGCTGAAAACCAACAAAACCACGAAAAGTTCTTGTATTTGAAGATAAAATCTTTTTGCTTTGAAGAAGAAAGATCTAGCTGACTGAAATAAGTTCATTAGATGAAAACCAACAAAAATTGACAAGAACCACGAAAAGTTCTTGTATTTTAAGATAAAATCTTACGCTATTAAAGAAAAAACTCCCAGCTCGCTGAAATATGTTCATTTGCTGAAAACCAACAAAACCACGAAAAGTTCTTGTATTTGAAGATAAAATCTTTTTGCTTTGAAGAAGAAAGATCCAGCTGACTGAAATAAGTTCATTGGATGAAAACCAACAAAAATTGACAAGAACCACGAAAAGTTCTTGTATTTTAAGATAAAATCTTACTCTATTAAGGAAAAAACTTCCATCTGGCTGAAATATGTTCATTTGCTGAAAACCATCAAAACCACGAAAAGTTCTTGTATTTGAAGATAAAATCTTTTTGCTTTGAAGAAGAAAGATCTAGCTGACTGAAATAAGTTCATTAGATGAAAACCAACAAAAATTGACAAGAACCACGAAACGTTCTTGTATTTTAAGATAAAATCTTACGCTATTAAGAAAAAACTTCTTGCTCGCTGAAATATGTTCATTTGCTGAAAACCATCAAAACTACGAAAAGGTCTTGTATTTGAAGATAAAATCTTTTTGCTTTGAAGAAGAAAGATCTCGCTGACTGAAATAAGTTCATTAGATGAAAACCAACAAAAATTGACAAGAACCACGAAAAGTTCTTGTATTTTAAGATAAAATCTTACGCTATTAAAGAAAAAACTTCTTGCTCGCTGAAATCTGTTCATTTGCTGAAAACAAACAAAACCACGAAATGTTCTTGTATTTGAAGATAAAATCTTTTTGCTTTGAAGAAGAAAGATCTAGCTGACTGAAATAAGTTCATTAGATGAAAACCAGCAAAAATTGACAAGAACCACGAAACGTTCTTGTATTTTAAGATAAAATCTTACGCTATTAAAGAAAAAACTTCTTGCTCGCTGAAATCTGTTCATTTGCTGAAAACAAACAAAACCACGAAATGTTCTTGTATTTGAAGATAAAATCTTTTTGCTTTGAAGAAGAAAGATCTAGCTGACTGAAATAAGTTCATTGGATGAAAACCAACAAAAATAGACAAGATCCACGAAAAGTTCTTGTATTTTAAGATAAAATCTTACGCTATTAAAGAAAAAACTTCTTGCTCGCTGAAATCTGTTCATTTGCTGAAAACCAACAAAACCACGAAAAGTTCTTGTATTTGAAGATAAAATGTTTTTGCTTTGAAGAAGAAAGATCCAGCTGACTGAAATAAGTTCATTGGATGAAAACCAACAAAAATAGACAAGATCCACGAAAAGTTCTTGTATTTTAAGATAAAATCTTACGCTATTAAAGAAAAAACTTCTTGCTCGCTGAAATCTGTTCATTTGCTGAAAACCAACAAAACCACGAAAAGTTCTTGTATTTGAAGATAAAATGTTTTTGCTTTGAAGAAGAAAGATCCAGCTGACTGAAATAAGTTCATTGGATGAAAACCAACAAAAATTGACAAGAACCACGAAAAGTTCTTGTATTTTAAGATAAAATCTTACTCTATTAAGGAAAAAACTTCCATCTGGCTGAAATATGTTCATTTGCTGAAAACCATCAAAACCACGAAAAGTTCTTGTATTTGAAGATAAAATCTTTTTGCTTTGAAGAAGAAAGATCTAGCTGACTGAAATAAGTTCATTAGATGAAAACCAACAAAAATTGACAAGAACCACGAAACGTTCTTGTATTTTAAGATAAAATCTTACGCTATTAAGAAAAAACTTCTTGCTCGCTGAAATATGTTCATTTGCTGAAAACCATCAAAACTACGAAAAGGTCTTGTATTTGAAGATAAAATCTTTTTGCTTTGAAGAAGAAAGATCTCGCTGACTGAAATAAGTTCATTAGATGAAAACCAACAAAAATTGACAAGAACCACGAAAAGTTCTTGTATTTTAAGATAAAATCTTACGCTATTAAAGAAAAAACTTCTTGCTCGCTGAAATCTGTTCATTTGCTGAAAACAAACAAAACCACGAAATGTTCTTGTATTTGAAGATAAAATCTTTTTGCTTTGAAGAAGAAAGATCTAGCTGACTGAAATAAGTTCATTAGATGAAAACCAGCAAAAATTGACAAGAACCACGAAACGTTCTTGTATTTTAAGATAAAATCTTACGCTATTAAAGAAAAAACTTCTTGCTCGCTGAAATCTGTTCATTTGCTGAAAACCAACAAAACCACGAAAAGTTCTTGTATTTGAAGATAAAATCTTTTTGCTTTGAAGAAGAAAGATCTAGCTGACTGAAATAAGTTCATTAGATGAAAACCAACAAAAATTGACAAGAACCACGAAAAGTTCTTGTATTTTAAGATAAAATCTTACGCTATCAAAGAAAAAACTCCCAGCTCGCTGAAATATGTTCATTTGCTGAAAACCAACAAAACCACGAAAAATTCTTGTATTTGAAGATAAAATCTTTTTGCTTTGAAGAAGAAAGATCTAGCTGACTGAAATAAGTTCATTCGATGAAAACCAGCAAAAATTGACAAGAACCACGAAAAGTTCTTGTATTTTAAGATAAAATCTTACGCTATTAAAGAAAAAACTCCCAGCTCGCTGAAATATGTTCATTTGCTGAAAACCAACAAAACCACGAAAAGTTATTGTATTTGAAGATAAAATCTTTTTGCTATGAAGAAGAAAGATCTCGCTGACTGAAATAAGTTCATTAGATGAAAACCAACAAAAATTGACAAGAACCACGAAAAGTTCTTGTATTTTAAGATAAAATCTTACGCTATTAAGGAAAAAACTTCCAGCTCGCTGAAATATGTTCATTTGCTGAAAACCATCAAAACCACGAAAAGATCTTGTATTTTAAGATAAAATTTTTTTGCTTTGAAGAAGAAAGATCTAGCTGACTGAAATAAGTTGATTAGATGAAAACCAACTAAAAAATTGACAAGAAACACGAAAAGTTCTTGTAGTTTAAGATAAAATCTTACGCTATTAAAGAAAAAACTCCCAGCTCGCTGAAATATGTTCATTTGCTGAAAACCAACAAAACCACGAAAAGTTCTTGTATTTGAAGATAAAATCTTTTTGCTTTGAAGAAGAAAGATCTAGCTGACTGAAATAAGTTCATTAGATGAAAACCAACAAAAATTGACAAGAACCACGAAAAGTTCTTGTATTTTAAGATAAAATCTTACGCTATTAAAGAAAAAACTCCCAGCTCGCTGAAATATGTTCATTTGCTGAAAACCAACAAAACCACGAAAAGTTCTTGTATTTGAAGATAAAATCTTTTTGCTTTGAAGAAGAAAGATCCAGCTGACTGAAATAAGTTCATTGGATGAAAACCAACAAAAATTGACAAGAACCACGAAAAGTTCTTGTATTTTAAGATAAAATCTTACTCTATTAAGGAAAAAACTTCCATCTGGCTGAAATATGTTCATTTGCTGAAAACCATCAAAACCACGAAAAGTTCTTGTATTTGAAGATAAAATCTTTTTGCTTTGAAGAAGAAAGATCTAGCTGACTGAAATAAGTTCATTAGATGAAAACCAACAAAAATTGACAAGAACCACGAAACGTTCTTGTATTTTAAGATAAAATCTTACGCTATTAAGAAAAAACTTCTTGCTCGCTGAAATATGTTCATTTGCTGAAAACCATCAAAACTACGAAAAGGTCTTGTATTTGAAGATAAAATCTTTTTGCTTTGAAGAAGAAAGATCTCGCTGACTGAAATAAGTTCATTAGATGAAAACCAACAAAAATTGACAAGAACCACGAAAAGTTCTTGTATTTTAAGATAAAATCTTACGCTATTAAAGAAAAAACTTCTTGCTCGCTGAAATCTGTTCATTTGCTGAAAACAAACAAAACCACGAAATGTTCTTGTATTTGAAGATAAAATCTTTTTGCTTTGAAGAAGAAAGATCTAGCTGACTGAAATAAGTTCATTAGATGAAAACCAGCAAAAATTGACAAGAACCACGAAACGTTCTTGTATTTTAAGATAAAATCTTACGCTATTAAAGAAAAAACTTCTTGCTCGCTGAAATCTGTTCATTTGCTGAAAACCAACAAAATCACGAAAAGTTCTTGTATTTGAAGATAAAATCTTTTTGCTTTGAAGAAGAAAGATCTAGCTGACTGAAATAAGTTCATTAGATGAAAACCAACAAAAATTGACAAGAACCACGAAAAGTTCTTGTATTTGAAGATAAAATCTTACGCTATCAAAGAAAAAACTCCCAGCTCGCTGAAATATGTTCATTTGCTGAAAACCAACAAAACCACGAAAAATTCTTGTATTTGAAGATAAAATCTTTTTGCTTTGAAGAAGAAAGATCTAGCTGACTGAAATAAGTTCATTCGATGAAAACCAGCAAAAATTGACAAGAACCACGAAAAGTTCTTGTATTTTAAGATAAAATCTTACGCTATTAAAGAAAAAACTCCCAGCTCGCTGAAATATGTTCATTTGCTGAAAACCAACAAAACCACGAAAAGTTATTGTATTTGAAGATAAAATCTTTTTGCTATGAAGAAGAAAGATCTCGCTGACTGAAATAAGTTCATTGGATGAAAACCAACAAAAATTGACAAGAACCACGAAAAGTTCTTGTATTTTAAGATAAAATCTTACGCTATTAAGGAAAAAACTTCCAGCTCGCTGAAATATGTTCATTTGCTGAAAACCATCAAAACCACGAAAAGATCTTGTATTTTAAGATAACATTTTTTTGCTTTGAAGAAGAAAGATCTAGCTGACTGAAATAAGTTGATTAGATGAAAACCAACTAAAAAATTGACAAGAAACACGAAAAGTTCTTGTAGTTTAAGATAAAATCTTACGCTATTAAAGAAAAAACTCCCAGCTCGCTGAAATATGTTCATTTGCTGAAAACCAACAAAACCACGAAAAGTTCTTGTATTTGAAGATAAAATCTTTTTGCTTTGAAGAAGAAAGATCCAGCTGACTGAAATAAGTTCATTAGATGAAAACCAACAAAAATTGACAAGAACCACGAAAAGTTCTTGTATTTTAAGATAAAATCTTACGCTATTAAAGAAAAAACTCCCAGCTCGCTGAAATATGTTCATTTGCTGAAAACCAACAAAACCACGAAAAGTTCTTGTATTTGAAGATAAAATCTATTTGCTTTGAAGAAGAAAGATCCAGCTGACTGAAATAAGTTCATTGGATGAAAACCAACAAAAATTGACAAGAACCACGAAAAGTTCTTGTATTTTAAGATAAAATCTTACTCTATTAAGGAAAAAACTTCCATCTGGCTGAAATATGTTCATTTGCTGAAAACCATCAAAACCACGAAAAGTTCTTGTATTTGAAGATAAAATCTTTTTGCTTTGAAGAAGAAAGATCTAGCTGACTGAAATAAGTTCATTCGATGAAAACCAACAAAAATTGACAAGAACCACGAAACGTTCTTGTATTTTAAGATAAAATCTTACGCTATTAAGAAAAAACTTCTTGCTCGCTGTAATATGTTCATTTGCTGAAAACCATCAAAACTACGAAAAGGTCTTGTATTTGAAGATAAAATCTTTTTGCTTTGAAGAAGAAAGATCTCGCTGACTGAAATAAGTTCATTAGATGAAAACCAACAAAAATTGACAAGAACCACGAAAAGTTCTTGTATTTTAAGATAAAATCTTACGCTATTAAAGAAAAAACTTCTTGCTCGCTGAAATCTGTTCATTTGCTGAAAACAAACAAAACCACGAAATGTTCTTGTATTTGAAGATAAAATCTTTTTGCTTTGAAGAAGAAAGATCTAGCTGACTGAAATAAGTTCATTAGATGAAAACCAGCAAAAATTGACAAGAACCACGAAAAGTTCTTGTATTTTAAGATAAAATCTTACGCTATTAAAGAAAAAACTTCTTGCTCGCTGAAATCTGTTCATTTGCTGAAAACCAACAAAACCACGAAAAGTTCTTGTATTTGAAGATAAAATCTTTTTGCTTTGAAGAAGAAAGATCCAGCTGACTGAAATAAGTTCATTAGATGAAAACCAACAAAAATTGACAAGAACCACGAAAAGTTCTTGTATTTTAAGAAAAAATCTTACGCTATGAAGAAAAAAACTTCCAGCTCGCTGAAATATGTTCATTTGCTGAAAACCGACAAAACCACGAAAAGTTATTGTATTTGAAGATAAAATCTTTTTGCTTTGAAGAAGAAAGATCCAGCTGACTGAAATAAGTTCATGAGATGAAAACCAACAAAAATTGACAAGAACCACGAAAAGTTCTTGTATTTTAAGATAAAATTTTTTTGCTTTGAAGAAGAAAGATCCAGCTGACTGAAATAAGTTGATTAGATGAAAACCAACTAAAAAATTGACAAGAAACACGAAAAGTTCTTGTAGTTTAAGATAAAATCTTAAGCTATTAAAGAAAAAACTCCCAGCTCGCTGAAATATGTTCATTTGCTGAAAACCAACAAAACCACGAAAAGTTCTTGTATTTGAAGTTAAAATCTTTTTGCTTTGAAGAAGAAAGATCTAGCTGACTGAAATAAGTTCATTAGATGAAAACCAACAAAAATTGACAAGAACCACGAAAAGTTCTTGTATTTTAAGATAAAATCTTACGCTATTAAAGAAAAAACTCCCAGCTCGCTGAAATATGTTCATTTGCTGAAAACCAACAAAACCACGAAAAGTTCTTGTATTTGAAGATAAAATCTTTTTGCTTTGAAGAAGAAAGATCCAGCTGACTGAAATAAGTTCATTGGATGAAAACCAACAAAAATTGACAAGAACCACGAAAAGTTCTTGTATTTTAAGATAAAATCTTACTCTATTAAGGAAAAAACTTCCATCTGGCTGAAATATGTTCATTTGCTGAAAACCAACAAAACCACGAAAAGTTCTTGTATTTGAAGATAAAATCTTTTTGCTTTGAAGAAGAAAGATCTAGCTGACTGAAATAAGTTCATTCGATGAAAACCAACAAAAATTGACAAGAACCACGAAACGTTCTTGTATTTTAAGATAAAATCTTACGCTATTAAGAAAAAACTTCTTGCTCGCTGTAATATGTTCATTTGCTGAAAACCATCAAAACTACGAAAAGGTCTTGTATTTGAAGATAAAATCTTTTTGCTTTGAAGAAGAAAGATCTAGCTGACTGAATTAAGTTCATTAGATGAAAACCAACAAAAATTGACAAGAACCACGAAAAGTTCTTGTATTTTAAGATAAAATCTTACGCTATTAAAGAAAAAACTTCTTGCTCGCTGAAATCTGTTCATTTGCTGAAAACCAACAAAACCACGAAAAGTTCTTGTATTTGAAGATAAAATCTTTTTGCTTTGAAGAAGAAAGATCTAGCTGACTGAAATAAGTTCATTAGATGAAAACCAACAAAAATTGACAAGAACCACGAAAAGTTCTTGTATTTTGAGAAAAAATCTTACGCTATGAAGAAAAAAACTTCCAGCTCGCTGAAATATGTTCATTTGCTGAAAACCGACAAAACCACGAAAAGTTATTGTATTTGAAGATAAAATCTTTTTGCTTTGAAGAAGAAAGATCCAGCTGACTGAAATAAGTTCATGAGATGAAAACCAACAAAAATTGACAAGAACCACGAAAAGTTCTTGTATTTTAAGATAAAATCTTACGCTATTAAAGAAAAAACTCCCAGCTCGCTGAAATATGTTCATTTGCTGAAAACCAACAAAACCACGAAAAGTTATTGTATTTGAAGATAAAATCTTTTTGCTTGGAAGAAGTAAGATCTCGCTGACTGAAATAAGTTGATTAGATGAAAACCAACAAAAATTGACAAGAACCACGAAAAGTTCTTGTATTTTAAAATAAAATCTTACGGTATAAAAGAAAAAACTTCTTCCTCGCTGAAATCTGTTCATTTGCAGAAAACCAACAAAACCACGAAAAGTTCTTGTATTTGAAGATAAAATCTTTTTGCTTTGAAGAAGAAAGATCTAGCTGACTGAAATAAGTTCATTAGATGAAAACCAGCAAAAATTGACAAGAACCACGAAAAGTTCTTGTATTTTAAGATAAAATCTTACGCTATTAAAGAAAAAACTTCTTGCTCGCTGAAATCTGTTCATTTGCTGAAAACCAACAAAACCACGAAAAGTTCTTGTATTTGAAGATAAAATCTTTTTGCTTTGAAGAAGAAAGATCTAGCTGACTGAAATAAGTTCATTAGATGAAAACCAACAAAAATTGACAAGAACCACGAAAAGTTCTTGTATTTTAAGAAAAAATCTTACGCTATGAAGAAAAAAACTTCCAGCTCGCTGAAATATGTTCATTTGCTGAAAACCGACAAAACCACGAAAAGTTATTGTATTTGAAGATAAAATCTTTTTGCTTTGAAGAAGAAAGATCCAGCTGACTGAAATAAGTTCATGAGATGAAAACCAACAAAAATTGACAAGAACCACGAAAAGTTCTTGTATTTTAAGATAAAATTTTTTTGCTTTGAAGAAGAAAGATCTAGCTGACTGAAATAAGTTGATTAGATGAAAACCAACTAAAAAATTGACAAGAAACACGAAAAGTTCTTGTAGTTTAAGATAAAATCTTAAGCTATTAAAGAAAAAACTCCCAGCTCGCTGAAATATGTTCATTTGCTGAAAACCAACAAAACCACGAAAAGTTCTTGTATTTGAAGTTAAAATCTTTTTGCTTTGAAGAAGAAAGATCTAGCTGACTGAAATAAGTTCATTAGATGAAAACCAACAAAAATTGACAAGAACCACGAAAAGTTCTTGTATTTTAAGATAAAATCTTACGCTATTAAAGAAAAAACTCCCAGCTCGCTGAAATATGTTCATTTGCTGAAAACCAACAAAACCACGAAAAGTTCTTGTATTTGAAGATAAAATCTTTTTGCTTTGAAGAAGAAAGATCCAGCTGACTGAAATAAGTTCATTGGATGAAAACCAACAAAAATTGACAAGAACCACGAAAAGTTCTTGTATTTTAAGATAAAATCTTACTCTATTAAGGAAAAAACTTCCATCTGGCTGAAATATGTTCATTTGCTGAAAACCAACAAAACCACGAAAAGTTCTTGTATTTGAAGATAAAATCTTTTTGCTTTGAAGAAGAAAGATCTAGCTGACTGAAATAAGTTCATTCGATGAAAACCAACAAAAATTGACAAGAACCACGAAACGTTCTTGTATTTTAAGATAAAATCTTACGCTATTAAGAAAAAACTTCTTGCTCGCTGTAATATGTTCATTTGCTGAAAACCATCAAAACTACGAAAAGGTCTTGTATTTGAAGATAAAATCTTTTTGCTTTGAAGAAGAAAGATCTAGCTGACTGAAATAAGTTCATTAGATGAAAACCAACAAAAATTGACAAGAACCACGAAAAGTTCTTGTATTTTAAGATAAAATCTTACGCTATTAAAGAAAAAACTTCTTGCTCGCTGAAATCTGTTCATTTGCTGAAAACCAACAAAACCACGAAAAGTTCTTGTATTTGAAGATAAAATCTTTTTGCTTTGAAGAAGAAAGATCTAGCTGACTGAAATAAGTTCATTAGATGAAAACCAACAAAAATTGACAAGAACCACGAAAAGTTCTTGTATTTTGAGAAAAAATCTTACGCTATGAAGAAAAAAACTTCCAGCTCGCTGAAATATGTTCATTTGCTGAAAACCGACAAAACCACGAAAAGTTATTGTATTTGAAGATAAAATCTTTTTGCTTTGAAGAAGAAAGATCCAGCTGACTGAAATAAGTTCATGAGATGAAAACCAACAAAAATTGACAAGAACCACGAAAAGTTCTTGTATTTTAAGATAAAATCTTACGCTATTAAAGAAAAAACTCCCAGCTCGCTGAAATATGTTCATTTGCTGAAAACCAACAAAACCACGAAAAGTTATTGTATTTGAAGATAAAATCTTTTTGCTGTGAAGAAGAAAGATCTCGCTGACTGAAATAAGTTCATTAGATGAAAACCAACAAAAATTGACAAGAACCACGAAAAGTTCTTGTATTTTAAGATAAAATCTTACGCTATTAAGGAAAAAACTTCCAGCTCGCTGAAATATGTTCATTTGCTGAAAACCATCAAAACCACGAAAAGATCTTGTATTTTAAGATAAAATTTTTTTGCTTTGAAGAAGAAAGATCTAGCTGACTGAAATAAGTTGATTAGATGAAAACCAACTAAAAAATTGACAAGAAACACGAAAAGTTCTTGTAGTTTAAGATAAAATCTTACGCTATTAAAGAAAAAACTCCCAGCTCGCTGAAATATGTTCATTTGCTGAAAACCAACAAAACCACGAAAAGTTCTTGTATTTGAAGATAAAATCTTTTTGCTTTGAAGAAGAAAGATCCAGCTGACTGAAATAAGTTCATTGGATGAAAACCAACAAAAATTGACAAGAACCACGAAAAGTTCTTGTATTTTAAGATAAAATCTTACTCTATTAAGGAAAAAACTTCCATCTGGCTGAAATATGTTCATTTGCTGAAAACCATCAAAACCACGAAAAGTTCTTGTATTTGAAGATAAAATCTTTTTGCTTTGAAGAAGAAAGATCTAGCTGACTGAAATAAGTTCATTAGATGAAAACCAACAAAAATTGACAAGAACCACGAAACGTTCTTGTATTTTAAGATAAAATCTTACGCTATTAAGAAAAAACTTCTTGCTCGCTGAAATATGTTCATTTGCTGAAAACCATCAAAACTACGAAAAGGTCTTGTATTTGAAGATAAAATCTTTTTGCTTTGAAGAAGAAAGATCTCGCTGACTGAAATAAGTTCATTAGATGAAAACCAACAAAAATTGACAAGAACCACGAAAAGTTCTTGTATTTTAAGATAAAATCTTACGCTATTAAAGAAAAAACTTCTTGCTCGCTGAAATCTGTTCATTTGCTGAAAACAAACAAAACCACGAAATGTTCTTGTATTTGAAGATAAAATCTTTTTGCTTTGAAGAAGAAAGATCTAGCTGACTGAAATAAGTTCATTAGATGAAAACCAGCAAAAATTGACAAGAACCACGAAAAGTTCTTGTATTTTAAGATAAAATCTTCCGCTATTAAAGAAAAAACTTCTTGCTCGCTGAAATCTGTTCATTTGCTGAAAACCAACAAAACCACGAAAAGTTCTTGTATTTGAAGATAAAATCTTTTTGCTTTGAAGAAGAAAGATCGAGCTGACTGAAATAAGTTCATTAGATGAAAACCAACAAAAATTGACAAGAACCACGAAAAGTTCTTGTATTTTAAGATAAAATCTTACGCTATGAAGGAAAAAACTTCCAGCTCGCTGAAATATGTTCATTTGCTGAAAACCGACAAAACCACGAAAAGTTATTGTATTTGAAGATAAAATCTTTTTGCTTTGAAGAAGAAAGATCCAGCTCACTGAAATAAGTTCATGAGATGAAAACCAACAAAAATTGACAAGAACCACGAAAAGTTCTTGTATTTTAAGATAAAATCTTACTCTATTAAGGAAAAAACTTCCAGCTGGCTGAAATATGTTCATTTGCTGAAAACCATCAAAACCACGAAAAGTTCTTGTATTTGAAGATAAAATCTTACGCTATTAAAGAAAAAACTCCCAGCTCGCTGAAATATGTTCATTTGCTGAAAACCAACAAAACCACGAAATGTTCTTGTATTTGAAGATAAAATCTTTTTGCTATGAAGAAGAAAGATCTCGCTGACTGAAATAAGTTCATTAGATGAAAACCAACAAAAATTGACAAGAACCACGAAAAGTTCTTGTATTTTAAGATAAAATCTTACGCTATTAAGGAAAAAACTTCCAGCTGGCTGAAATATGTTCATTTGCTGAAAACCATCAAAACCACGAAAAGATCTTGTATTTTAAGATAAAATCTTTTTGCTTTGAAGAAGAAAGATCTAGCTGACTGAAATAAGTTGATTAGATGAAAACCAACTAAAAAATTGACAAGAAACACGAAAAGTTCTTGTAGTTTAAGATAAAATCTTACGCTATTGCAGAAAAAACTCCCAGCTCGCTGAAATATGTTCATTTGCTCAAAACCAAGAAAACCACGAAAAGTTCTTGTATTTGAAGATAAAATGTTTTTGCTTTGAAGAAGAAAGATCCAGCTGACTGAAATAAGTTCATTGGATGAAAACCAACAAAAATTGACAAGAACCACGAAAAGTTCTTGTATTTTAAGATAAAATCTTACTCTATTAAGGAAAAAACTTCCATCTGGCTGAAATATGTTCATTTGCTGAAAACCATCAAAACCACGAAAAGTTCTTGTATTTGAAGATAAAATCTTTTTGCTTTGAAGAAGAAAGATCCAGCTGACTGAAATAAGTTCATTAGATGAAAACCAACAAAAATTGACAAGAACCACGAAACGTTCTTGTATTTTAAGATAAAATCTTACGCTATTAAGAAAAAACTTCTTGCTCGCTGAAATATGTTCATTTGCTGAAAACCATCAAAACTACGAAAAGGTCTTGTATTTGAAGATAAAATCTTTTTGCTTTGAAGAAGAAAGATCTCGCTGACTGAAATAAGTTCATTGGATGAAAACCAACAAAAATTGACAAGAACCACGAAAAGTTCTTGTATTTTAAGATAAAATCTTACGCTATTAAAGAAAAAACTTCTTGCTCGCTGAAATCTGTTCATTTGCTGAAAACAAACAAAACCACGAAATGTTCTTGTATTTGAAGATAAAATCTTTTTGCTTTGAAGAAGAAAGATCTAGCTGACTGAAATAAGTTCATTCGATGAAAACCAGCAAAAATTGACAAGAACCACGAAAAGTTCTTGTATTTTAAGATAAAATCTTACGCTATTAAGGAAAAAACTTCCAGCTCGCTGAAATATGTTCATTTGCTGAAAACCATCAAAACCACGAAAAGATCTTGTATTTTAAGATAAAATTTTTTTGCTTTGAAGAAGAAAGATCTAGCTGACTGAAATAAGTTGATTAGATGAAAACCAACTAAAAAATTGACAAGAAACACGAAAAGTTCTTGTAGTTTAAGATAAAATCTTACGCTATTAAAGAAAAAACTCCCAGCTCGCTGAAATATGTTCATTTGCTGAAAACCAACAAAACCACGAAAAGTTCTTGTATTTGAAGATAAAATCTTTTTGCTTTGAAGAAGAAAGATCTAGCTGACTGAAATAAGTTCATTAGATGAAAACCAACAAAAATTGACAAGAACCACGAAAAGTTCTTGTATTTTAAGATAAAATCTTACGCTATTAAAGAAAAAACTTCTTGCTCGCTGAAATCTGTTCATTTGCTGAAAACCAACAAAACCACGAAAAGTTCTTGTATTTGAAGATAAAATGTTTTTGCTTTGAAGAAGAAAGATCCAGCTGACTGAAATAAGTTCATTGGATGAAAACCAACAAAAATTGACAAGAACCACGAAAAGTTCTTGTATTTTAAGATAAAATCTTACTCTATTAAGGAAAAAACTTCCATCTGGCTGAAATATGTTCATTTGCTGAAAACCATCAAAACCACGAAAAGTTCTTGTATTTGAAGATAAAATCTTTTTGCTTTGAAGAAGAAAGATCTAGCTGACTGAAATAAGTTCATTAGATGAAAACCAACAAAAATTGACAAGAACCACGAAACGTTCTTGTATTTTAAGATAAAATCTTACGCTATTAAGAAAAAACTTCTTGCTCGCTGAAATATGTTCATTTGCTGAAAACCATCAAAACTACGAAAAGGTCTTGTATTTGAAGATAAAATCTTTTTGCTTTGAAGAAGAAAGATCTCGCTGACTGAAATAAGTTCATTAGATGAAAACCAACAAAAATTGACAAGAACCACGAAAAGTTCTTGTATTTTAAGATAAAATCTTACGCTATTAAAGAAAAAACTTCTTGCTCGCTGAAATCTGTTCATTTGCTGAAAACAAACAAAACCACGAAATGTTCTTGTATTTGAAGATAAAATCTTTTTGCTTTGAAGAAGAAAGATCTAGCTGACTGAAATAAGTTCATTAGATGAAAACCAGCAAAAATTGACAAGAACCACGAAAAGTTCTTGTATTTTAAGATAAAATCTTACGCTATTAAAGAAAAAACTCCCAGCTCGCTGAAATATGTTCATTTGCTGAAAACCAACAAAACCACGAAAAGTTATTGTATTTGAAGATAAAATCTTTTTGCTATGAAGAAGAAAGATCTCGCTGACTGAAATAAGTTCATCAGATGAAAACCAACAAAAATTGACAAGAACCACGAAAAGTTCTTGTATTTTAAGATAAAATCTTACGCTGTTAAGGAAAAAACTTCCAGCTCGCTGAAATATGTTCATTTGCTGAAAACCATCAAAACCACGAAAAGATCTTGTATTTTAAGATAAAATTTTTTTGCTTTGAAGAAGAAAGATCTAGCTGACTGAAATAAGTTGATTAGATGAAAACCAACTAAAAAATTGACAAGAAACACGAAAAGTTCTTGTAGTTTAAGATAAAATCTTACGCTATTAAAGAAAAAACTCCCAGCTCGCTGAAATATGTTCATTTGCTGAAAACCAACAAAACCACGAAAAGTTCTTGTATTTGAAGATAAAATCTTTTTGCTTTGAAGAAGAAAGATCTAGCTGACTGAAATAAGTTCATTAGATGAAAACCAACAAAAATTGACAAGATCCACGAAAAGTTCTTGTATTTTAAGATAAAATCTTACGCTATTAAAGAAAAAACTTCTTGCTCGCTGAAATCTGTTCATTTGCTGAAAACCAACAAAACCACGAAAAGTTCTTGTATTTGAAGATAAAATGTTTTTGCTTTGAAGAAGAAAGATCCAGCTGACTGAAATAAGTTCATTGGATGAAAACCAACAAAAATTGACAAGAACCACGAAAAGTTCTTGTATTTTAAGATAAAATCTTACTCTATTAAGGAAAAAACTTCCATCTGGCTGAAATATGTTCATTTGCTGAAAACCATCAAAACTACGAAAAGGTCTTGTATTTGAAGATAAAATCTTTTTGCTTTGAAGAAGAAAGATCTCGCTGACTGAAATAAGTTCATTAGATGAAAACCAACAAAAATTGACAAGAACCACGAAAAGTTCTTGTATTTTAAGATAAAATCTTACGCTATTAAAGAAAAAACTTCTTGCTCGCTGAAATCTGTTCATTTGCTGAAAACAAACAAAACCACGAAATGTTCTTGTATTTGAAGATAAAATCTTTTTGCTTTGAAGAAGAAAGATCTAGCTGACTGAAATAAGTTCATTAGATGAAAACCAGCAAAAATTGACAAGAACCACGAAACGTTCTTGTATTTTAAGATAAAATCTTACGCTATTAAAGAAAAAACTTCTTGCTCGCTGAAATCTGTTCATTTGCTGAAAACCAACAAAACCACGAAAAGTTCTTGTATTTGAAGATAAAATCTTTTTGCTTTGAAGAAGAAAGATCTAGCTGACTGAAATAAGTTCATTAGATGAAAACCAACAAAAATTGACAAGAACCACGAAAAGTTCTTGTATTTTAAGATAAAATCTTACGCTATCAAAGAAAAAACTCCCAGCTCGCTGAAATATGTTCATTTGCTGAAAACCAACAAAACCACGAAAAATTCTTGTATTTGAAGATAAAATCTTTTTGCTTTGAAGAAGAAAGATCTAGCTGACTGAAATAAGTTCATTCGATGAAAACCAGCAAAAATTGACAAGAACCACGAAAAGTTCTTGTATTTTAAGATAAAATCTTACGCTATTAAAGAAAAAACTCCCAGCTCGCTGAAATATGTTCATTTGCTGAAAACCAACAAAACCACGAAAAGTTATTGTATTTGAAGATAAAATCTTTTTGCTATGAAGAAGAAAGATCTCGCTGACTGAAATAAGTTCATTAGATGAAAACCAACAAAAATTGACAAGAACCACGAAAAGTTCTTGTATTTTAAGATAAAATCTTACGCTATTAAGGAAAAAACTTCCAGCTCGCTGAAATATGTTCATTTGCTGAAAACCATCAAAACCACGAAAAGATCTTGTATTTTAAGATCAAATTTTTTTGCTTTGAAGAAGAAAGATCTAGCTGACTGAAATAAGTTGATTAGATGAAAACCAACTAAAAAATTGACAAGAAACACGAAAAGTTCTTGTAGTTTAAGATAAAATCTTACGCTATTAAAGAAAAAACTCCCAGCTCGCTGAAATATGTTCATTTGCTGAAAACCAACAAAACCACGAAAAGTTCTTGTATTTGAAGATAAAATCTTTTTGCTTTGAAGAAGAAAGATCTAGCTGACTGAAATAAGTTCATTAGATGAAAACCAACAAAAATTGACAAGAACCACGAAAAGTTCTTGTATTTTAAGATAAAATCTTACGCTATTAAAGAAAAAACTCCCAGCTCGCTGAAATATGTTCATTTGCTGAAAACCAACAAAACCACGAAAAGTTCTTGTATTTGAAGATAAAATCTTTTTGCTTTGAAGAAGAAAGATCCAGCTGACTGAAATAAGTTCATTGGATGAAAACCAACAAAAATTGACAAGAACCACGAAAAGTTCTTGTATTTTAAGATAAAATCTTACTCTATTAAGGAAAAAACTTCCATCTGGCTGAAATATGTTCATTTGCTGAAAACCATCAAAACCACGAAAAGTTCTTGTATTTGAAGATAAAATCTTTTTGCTTTGAAGAAGAAAGATCTAGCTGACTGAAATAAGTTCATTCGATGAAAACCAACAAAAATTGACAAGAACCACGAAACGTTCTTGTATTTTAAGATAAAATCTTACGCTATTAAGAAAAAACTTCTTGCTCGCTGTAATATGTTCATTTGCTGAAAACCATCAAAACTACGAAAAGGTCTTGTATTTGAAGATAAAATCTTTTTGCTTTGAAGAAGAAAGATCTCGCTGACTGAAATAAGTTCATTAGATGAAAACCAACAAAAATTGACAAGAACCACGAAAAGTTCTTGTATTTTAAGATAAAATCTTACGCTATTAAAGAAAAAACTTCTTGCTCGCTGAAATCTGTTCATTTGCTGAAAACAAACAAAACCACGAAATGTTCTTGTATTTGAAGATAAAATCTTTTTGCTTTGAAGAAGAAAGATCTAGCTGACTGAAATAAGTTCATTAGATGAAAACCAGCAAAAATTGACAAGAACCACGAAAAGTTCTTGTATTTTAAGATAAAATCTTACGCTATTAAAGAAAAAACTTCTTGCTCGCTGAAATCTGTTCATTTGCTGAAAACCAACAAAACCACGAAAAGTTCTTGTATTTGAAGATAAAATCTTTTTGCTTTGAAGAAGAAAGATCTAGCTGACTGAAATAAGTTCATTAGATGAAAACCAACAAAAATTGACAAGAACCACGAAAAGTTCTTGTATTTTAAGAAAAAATCTTACGCTATGAAGAAAAAAACTTCCAGCTCGCTGAAATATGTTCATTTGCTGAAAACCGACAAAACCACGAAAAGTTATTGTATTTGAAGATAAAATCTTTTTGCTTTGAAGAAGAAAGATCCAGCTGACTGAAATAAGTTCATGAGATGAAAACCAACAAAAATTGACAAGAACCACGAAAAGTTCTTGTATTTTAAGATAAAATTTTTTTGCTTTGAAGAAGAAAGATCTAGCTGACTGAAATAAGTTGATTAGATGAAAACCAACTAAAAAATTGACAAGAAACACGAAAAGTTCTTGTAGTTTAAGATAAAATCTTAAGCTATTAAAGAAAAAACTCCCAGCTCGCTGAAATATGTTCATTTGCTGAAAACCAACAAAACCACGAAAAGTTCTTGTATTTGAAGAAAAAATCTTTTTGCTTTGAAGAAGAGAGATGCAGCTGACTGAAATAAGTTCATTAGATGAAAACCAACAAAAATTGACAAGAACCACGAAAAGTTCTTGTATTTTAAGATAATATCTTACGCTGTTAAAGAAAAAACTTCTGGCTCGCTGAAATATGTTCATTTGCTGAAAACCATCAAAACCACGAAAAGTTCTTGTATTTGAAGATAAAATCTTTTTGCTTTGAAGAAGAAAGATCCAGCTGACTGAAATAAGTTCATGAGATGAAAACCAACAAAAATTGACAAGAACCACGAAAAGTTCTTGTATTTTAAGATAAAATCTTACGCTATTAAAGAAAAAACTCCCAGCTCGCTGAAATATGTTCATTTGCTGAAAACCATCAAAACCACGAAAAGTTCTTGTATTTGAAGATAAAATCTTTTTGCTTTGAAGAAGAAAGATCTAGCTGACTGAAATAAGTACATTAGATGAAAACCAGCAAAAATTGACAAGAACAACGAAAAGTTCTTGTATTTTAAGATAAAATCTTCCGCTATTAAAGAAAAAACTCCCAGCTCTCTGAAATATGTTCATTTGCTGAAAACCAACAAAACCACGAAAAGTTCTTGTATTTGAAGATAAAATCTTTTTGCTTTGAAGAAGAAAGATCTCGCTGACTGAAATAAGTTCATTAGATGAAAACCAACAAAAATTGACAAGAACCACGAAAAGTTCTTGTATTTTAAGATAAAATCTTACGCTGTTAAAGAAAAAACTTCTGGCTCGCTGAAATATGTTCATTTGCTGAAAACCATCAAAACCACAAAAAGTTCTTGTATTTGAAGATAAAATCTTTTTGCTTTGAAGAAGAAAGATCTTGCTGACTGAAATAAGTTCATTAGATGAAAACCAACAAAAATTGACAAGAACCACGAAAAGTTCTTGTATTTTAAGATAAAATCTTACGCTATTAAGGAAAAAACTTCCAGCTCGCTGAAATATGTTCATTTGCTGAAAACCAACAAAACCACGAAAAGTTCTTGTATTTGAAGATAAAATCTTTTTGCTTTGAAGAAGAAAGATCCAGCTGACTGAAATAAGTTCATGAGATGAAAACCAACAAAAATTGACAAGAACCACGAAAAGTTCTTGTATTTTAAGATAAAATCTTACGCTATTAAAGAAAAAACTCCCAGCTCGCTGAAATATGTTCATTTGCTGAAAACCATCAAAACCACGAAAAGTTCTTGTATTTGAAGATAAAATCTTTTTGCTTTGAAGAAGAAAGATCTAGCTGACTGAAATAAGTTCATTAGATGAAAACCAGCAAAAATTGACAAGAACAACGAAAAGTTCTTGTATTTTAAGATAAAATCTTCCGCTATTAAAGAAAAAACTCCCAGCTCTCTGAAATATGTTCATTTGCTGAAAACCAACAAAACCACGAAAAGTTCTTGTATTTGAAGATAAAATCTTTTTGCTTTGAAGAAGAAAGATCTAGCTGACTGAAATAAGTTCATTAGATGAAAACCAACAAAAATTGACAAGATCCACGAAAAGTTCTTGTATTTTAAGATAAAATCTTACGCTATTAAAGAAAAAACTTCTTGCTCGCTGAAATCTGTTCATTTGCTGAAAACCAACAAAACCACGAAAAGTTCTTGTATTTGAAGATAAAATGTTTTTGCTTTGAAGAAGAAAGATCCAGCTGACTGAAATAAGTTCATTGGATGAAAACCAACAAAAATTGACAAGAACCACGAAAAGTTCTTGTATTTTAAGATAAAATCTTACTCTATTAAGGAAAAAACTTCCATCTGGCTGAAATATGTTCATTTGCTGAAAACCATCAAAACTACGAAAAGGTCTTGTATTTGAAGATAAAATCTTTTTGCTTTGAAGAAGAAAGATCTCGCTGACTGAAATAAGTTCATTAGATGAAAACCAACAAAAATTGACAAGAACCACGAAAAGTTCTTGTATTTTAAGATAAAATCTTACGCTATTAAAGAAAAAACTTCTTGCTCGCTGAAATCTGTTCATTTGCTGAAAACAAACAAAACCACGAAATGTTCTTGTATTTGAAGATAAAATCTTTTTGCTTTGAAGAAGAAAGATCTAGCTGACTGAAATAAGTTCATTAGATGAAAACCAGCAAAAATTGACAAGAACCACGAAACGTTCTTGTATTTTAAGATAAAATCTTACGCTATTAAAGAAAAAACTTCTTGCTCGCTGAAATCTGTTCATTTGCTGAAAACCAACAAAACCACGAAAAGTTCTTGTATTTGAAGATAAAATCTTTTTGCTTTGAAGAAGAAAGATCTAGCTGACTGAAATAAGTTCATTAGATGAAAACCAACAAAAATTGACAAGAACCACGAAAAGTTCTTGTATTTTAAGATAAAATCTTACGCTATCAAAGAAAAAACTCCCAGCTCGCTGAAATATGTTCATTTGCTGAAAACCAACAAAACCACGAAAAATTCTTGTATTTGAAGATAAAATCTTTTTGCTTTGAAGAAGAAAGATCTAGCTGACTGAAATAAGTTCATTCGATGAAAACCAGCAAAAATTGACAAGAACCACGAAAAGTTCTTGTATTTTAAGATAAAATCTTACGCTATTAAAGAAAAAACTCCCAGCTCGCTGAAATATGTTCATTTGCTGAAAACCAACAAAACCACGAAAAGTTATTGTATTTGAAGATAAAATCTTTTTGCTATGAAGAAGAAAGATCTCGCTGACTGAAATAAGTTCATTAGATGAAAACCAACAAAAATTGACAAGAACCACGAAAAGTTCTTGTATTTTAAGATAAAATCTTACGCTATTAAGGAAAAAACTTCCAGCTCGCTGAAATATGTTCATTTGCTGAAAACCATCAAAACCACGAAAAGATCTTGTATTTTAAGATCAAATTTTTTTGCTTTGAAGAAGAAAGATCTAGCTGACTGAAATAAGTTGATTAGATGAAAACCAACTAAAAAATTGACAAGAAACACGAAAAGTTCTTGTAGTTTAAGATAAAATCTTACGCTATTAAAGAAAAAACTCCCAGCTCGCTGAAATATGTTCATTTGCTGAAAACCAACAAAACCACGAAAAGTTCTTGTATTTGAAGATAAAATCTTTTTGCTTTGAAGAAGAAAGATCTAGCTGACTGAAATAAGTTCATTAGATGAAAACCAACAAAAATTGACAAGAACCACGAAAAGTTCTTGTATTTTAAGATAAAATCTTACGCTATTAAAGAAAAAACTCCCAGCTCGCTGAAATATGTTCATTTGCTGAAAACCAACAAAACCACGAAAAGTTCTTGTATTTGAAGATAAAATCTTTTTGCTTTGAAGAAGAAAGATCCAGCTGACTGAAATAAGTTCATTGGATGAAAACCAACAAAAATTGACAAGAACCACGAAAAGTTCTTGTATTTTAAGATAAAATCTTACTCTATTAAGGAAAAAACTTCCATCTGGCTGAAATATGTTCATTTGCTGAAAACCATCAAAACCACGAAAAGTTCTTGTATTTGAAGATAAAATCTTTTTGCTTTGAAGAAGAAAGATCTAGCTGACTGAAATAAGTTCATTCGATGAAAACCAACAAAAATTGACAAGAACCACGAAACGTTCTTGTATTTTAAGATAAAATCTTACGCTATTAAGAAAAAACTTCTTGCTCGCTGTAATATGTTCATTTGCTGAAAACCATCAAAACTACGAAAAGGTCTTGTATTTGAAGATAAAATCTTTTTGCTTTGAAGAAGAAAGATCTCGCTGACTGAAATAAGTTCATTAGATGAAAACCAACAAAAATTGACAAGAACCACGAAAAGTTCTTGTATTTTAAGATAAAATCTTACGCTATTAAAGAAAAAACTTCTTGCTCGCTGAAATCTGTTCATTTGCTGAAAACAAACAAAACCACGAAATGTTCTTGTATTTGAAGATAAAATCTTTTTGCTTTGAAGAAGAAAGATCTAGCTGACTGAAATAAGTTCATTAGATGAAAACCAGCAAAAATTGACAAGAACCACGAAAAGTTCTTGTATTTTAAGATAAAATCTTACGCTATTAAAGAAAAAACTTCTTGCTCGCTGAAATCTGTTCATTTGCTGAAAACCAACAAAACCACGAAAAGTTCTTGTATTTGAAGATAAAATCTTTTTGCTTTGAAGAAGAAAGATCTAGCTGACTGAAATAAGTTCATTAGATGAAAACCAACAAAAATTGACAAGAACCACGAAAAGTTCTTGTATTTTAAGAAAAAATCTTACGCTATGAAGAAAAAAACTTCCAGCTCGCTGAAATATGTTCATTTGCTGAAAACCGACAAAACCACGAAAAGTTATTGTATTTGAAGATAAAATCTTTTTGCTTTGAAGAAGAAAGATCCAGCTGACTGAAATAAGTTCATGAGATGAAAACCAACAAAAATTGACAAGAACCACGAAAAGTTCTTGTATTTTAAGATAAAATTTTTTTGCTTTGAAGAAGAAAGATCTAGCTGACTGAAATAAGTTGATTAGATGAAAACCAACTAAAAAATTGACAAGAAACACGAAAAGTTCTTGTAGTTTAAGATAAAATCTTAAGCTATTAAAGAAAAAACTCCCAGCTCGCTGAAATATGTTCATTTGCTGAAAACCAACAAAACCACGAAAAGTTCTTGTATTTGAAGAAAAAATCTTTTTGCTTTGAAGAAGAGAGATGCAGCTGACTGAAATAAGTTCATTAGATGAAAACCAACAAAAATTGACAAGAACCACGAAAAGTTCTTGTATTTTAAGATAATATCTTACGCTGTTAAAGAAAAAACTTCTGGCTCGCTGAAATATGTTCATTTGCTGAAAACCATCAAAACCACGAAAAGTTCTTGTATTTGAAGATAAAATCTTTTTGCTTTGAAGAAGAAAGATCCAGCTGACTGAAATAAGTTCATGAGATGAAAACCAACAAAAATTGACAAGAACCACGAAAAGTTCTTGTATTTTAAGATAAAATCTTACGCTATTAAAGAAAAAACTCCCAGCTCGCTGAAATATGTTCATTTGCTGAAAACCATCAAAACCACGAAAAGTTCTTGTATTTGAAGATAAAATCTTTTTGCTTTGAAGAAGAAAGATCTAGCTGACTGAAATAAGTACATTAGATGAAAACCAGCAAAAATTGACAAGAACAACGAAAAGTTCTTGTATTTTAAGATAAAATCTTCCGCTATTAAAGAAAAAACTCCCAGCTCTCTGAAATATGTTCATTTGCTGAAAACCAACAAAACCACGAAAAGTTCTTGTATTTGAAGATAAAATCTTTTTGCTTTGAAGAAGAAAGATCTCGCTGACTGAAATAAGTTCATTAGATGAAAACCAACAAAAATTGACAAGAACCACGAAAAGTTCTTGTATTTTAAGATAAAATCTTACGCTGTTAAAGAAAAAACTTCTGGCTCGCTGAAATATGTTCATTTGCTGAAAACCATCAAAACCACAAAAAGTTCTTGTATTTGAAGATAAAATCTTTTTGCTTTGAAGAAGAAAGATCTTGCTGACTGAAATAAGTTCATTAGATGAAAACCAACAAAAATTGACAAGAACCACGAAAAGTTCTTGTATTTTAAGATAAAATCTTACGCTATTAAGGAAAAAACTTCCAGCTCGCTGAAATATGTTCATTTGCTGAAAACCAACAAAACCACGAAAAGTTCTTGTATTTGAAGATAAAATCTTTTTGCTTTGAAGAAGAAAGATCCAGCTGACTGAAATAAGTTCATGAGATGAAAACCAACAAAAATTGACAAGAACCACGAAAAGTTCTTGTATTTTAAGATAAAATCTTAC
Organism: Heptranchias perlo; assembly: GCF_035084215.1. NCBI lineage: Eukaryota > Metazoa > Chordata > Chondrichthyes > Hexanchiformes > Hexanchidae > Heptranchias > Heptranchias perlo. Next base: position 1,386,235 of record NW_027138494.1, read on the forward strand.
GCTATTAAAGAAAAAACTCCCAGCTCGCTGAAATATGTTCATTTGCTGAAAACCATCAAAACCACGAAAAGTTCTTGTATTTGAAGATAAAATCTTTTTGCTTTGAAGAAGAAAGATCTAGCTGACTGAAATAAGTTCATTAGATGAAAACCAGCAAAAATTGACAAGAACAACGAAAAGTTCTTGTATTTTAAGATAAAATCTTCCGCTATTAAAGAAAAAACTCCCAGCTCTCTGAAATATGTTCATTTGCTGAAAACCAACAAAACCACGAAAAGTTCTTGTATTTGAAGATAAAATCTTTTTGCTTTGAAGAACAAAGATCTCGCTGACTGAAATAAGTTCATTAGATGAAAACCAACAAAAATTGACAAGAACCACGAAAAGTTCTTGTATTTTAAGATAAAATCTTATGCTATTAAGGAAAAAACTTCCAGCTGGCTGAAATATGTTCATTTGCTGAAAACCATCAAAACCACGAAAAGTTCTTGTATTTTAAGATAAAATCTTTTTGCTTTGAAGAAGAAAGATCTTGCTGACTGAAATAAGTTCATTAGATGAAAACCAACAAAAATTGACAAGAACCACGAAAAGTTATTGTATTTTAAGATAAAATCTTATGCTATTAAGGAAAAAACTTCCAGCTGGCTGAAATATGTTCATTTGCTGAAAACCATCAAAACCACGAAAAGTTCTTGTATTTTAAGATAAAATCTTTTTGCTTTGAAGAAGAAAGATCTTGCTGACTGAAATAAGTTCATTAGATGAAAACCAACAAAAATTGACAAGAACCACGAAAAGTTCTTGTATTTTAAGATAAAATCTTACGCTATTAAAGAAAAAACTCCCAGCTCGCTGAAATATGTTCATTTGCTGAAAACCATCAAAACCACGAAAAGTTCTTGTATTTGAAGATAAAATCTTTTTGCTTTGAAGAAGAAAGATCTAGCTGACTGAAATAAGTACATTAGATGAAAACCAGCAAAAATTGACAAGAACAACGAAAAGTTCTTGTATTTTAAGATAAAATCTTCCGCTATTGAAGAAAAAACTCCCAGCTCGCTGAAATATGTTCATTTGCTGAAAACCATCAAAACCACGAAAAGTTCTTGTATTTGAAGATAAAATCTTTTTGCTTTGAAGAAGAAAGATCTAGCTGACTGAAATAAGTTCATGAGATGAAAACCAACAAAAATTGACAAGAACCACGAAAAGTTCTTGTATTTTAAGATAAAATTTTTTTGCTTTGAAGAAGAAAGATCTAGCTGACTGAAATAAGTTGATTAGATGAAAACCAACTAAAAAATTGACAAGAAACACGAAAAGTTCTTGTAGTTTAAGATAAAATCTTAAGCTATTAAAGAAAAAACTCCCAGCTCGCTGAAATATGTTCATTTGCTGAAAACCAACAAAACCACGAAAAGTTCTTGTATTTGAAGAAAAAATCTTTTTGCTTTGAAGAAGAGAGATGCAGCTGACTGAAATAAGTTCATTAGATGAAAACCAACAAAAATTGACAAGAACCACGAAAAGTTCTTGTATTTTAAGATAATATCTTACGCTGTTAAAGAAAAAACTTCTGGCTCGCTGAAATATGTTCATTTGCTGAAAACCATCAAAACCACGAAAAGTTCTTGTATTTGAAGATAAAATCTTTTTGCTTTGAAGAAGAAAGATCTTGCTGACTGAAATAAGTTCATTAGATGAAAACCAACAAAAATTGACAAGAACCACGAAAAGTTCTTGTATTTTAAGATAAAATCTTACGCTATTAAGGAAAAAACTTCCAGCTCGCTGAAATATGTTCATTTGCTGAAAACCAAAAAAACCACGAAAAGTTCTTGTATTTGAAGATAAAATCTTTTTGCTTTGAAGAAGAAAGATCCAGCTGACTGAAATAAGTTCATGAGATGAAAACCAACAAAAATTGACAAGAACCACGAAAAGTTCTTGTATTTTAAGATAAAATCTTACGCTATTAAAGAAAAAACTCCCAGCTCGCTGAAATATGTTCATTTGCTGAAAACCATCAAAACCACGAAAAGTTCTTGTATTTGAAGATAAAATCTTTTTGCTTTGAAGAAGAAAGATCTAGCTGACTGAAATAAGTACATTAGATGAAAACCAGCAAAAATTGACAAGAACAACGAAAAGTTCTTGTATTTTAAGATAAAATCTTCCGCTATTAAAGAAAAAACTCCCAGCTCTCTGAAATATGTTCATTTGCTGAAAACCAACAAAACCACGAAAAGTTCTTGTATTTGAAGATAAAATCTTTTTGCTTTGAAGAAGAAAGATCTCGCTGACTGAAATAAGTTCATTAGATGAAAACCAACAAAAATTGACAAGAACCACGAAAAGTTCTTGTATTTTAAGATAAAATCTTACGCTGTTAAAGAAAAAACTTCTGGCTCGCTGAAATATGTTCATTTGCTGAAAACCATCAAAACCACAAAAAGTTCTTGTATTTGAAGATAAAATCTTTTTGCTTTGAAGAAGAAAGATCTTGCTGACTGAAATAAGTTCATTAGATGAAAACCAACAAAAATTGACAAGAACCACGAAAAGTTCTTGTATTTTAAGATAAAATCTTACGCTATTAAGGAAAAAACTTCCAGCTCGCTGAAATATGTTCATTTGCTGAAAACCAACAAAACCACGAAAAGTTCTTGTATTTGAAGATAAAATCTTTTTGCTTTGAAGAAGAAAGATCCAGCTGACTGAAATAAGTTCATGAGATGAAAACCAACAAAAATTGACAAGAACCACGAAAAGTTCTTGTATTTTAAGATAAAATCTTACGCTATTAAAGAAAAAACTCCCAGCTCGCTGAAATATGTTCATTTGCTGAAAACCATCAAAACCACGAAAAGTTCTTGTATTTGAAGATAAAATCTTTTTGCTTTGAAGAAGAAAGATCTAGCTGACTGAAATAAGTTCATTAGATGAAAACCAGCAAAAATTGACAAGAACAACGAAAAGTTCTTGTATTTTAAGATAAAATCTTCCGCTATTAAAGAAAAAACTCCCAGCTCTCTGAAATATGTTCATTTGCTGAAAACCAACAAAACCACGAAAAGTTCTTGTATTTGAAGATAAAATCTTTTTGCTTTGAAGAACAAAGATCTCGCTGACTGAAATAAGTTCATTAGATGAAAACCAACAAAAATTGACAAGAACCACGAAAAGTTCTTGTATTTTAAGATAAAATCTTATGCTATTAAGGAAAAAACTTCCAGCTGGCTGAAATATGTTCATTTGCTGAAAACCATCAAAACCACGAAAAGTTCTTGTATTTTAAGATAAAATCTTTTTGCTTTGAAGAAGAAAGATCTTGCTGACTGAAATAAGTTCATTAGATGAAAACCAACAAAAATTGACAAGAACCACGAAAAGTTCTTGTATTTTAAGATAAAATCTTATGCTATTAAGGAAAAAACTTCCAGCTGGCTGAAATATGTTCATTTGCTGAAAACCATCAAAACCACGAAAAGTTCTTGTATTTTAAGATAAAATCTTTTTGCTTTGAAGAAGAAAGATCTTGCTGACTGAAATAAGTTCATTAGATGAAAACCAACAAAAATTGACAAGAACCACGAAAAGTTCTTGTATTTTAAGATAAAATCTTACGCTATTAAAGAAAAAACTCCCAGCTCGCTGAAATATGTTCATTTGCTGAAAACCATCAAAACCACGAAAAGTTCTTGTATTTGAAGATAAAATCTTTTTGCTTTGAAGAAGAAAGATCTAGCTGACTGAAATAAGTACATTAGATGAAAACCAGCAAAAATTGACAAGAACAACGAAAAGTTCTTGTATTTTAAGATAAAATCTTCCGCTATTAAAGAAAAAACTCCCAGCTCTCTGAAATATGTTCATTTGCTGAAAACCAACAAAACCACGAAAAGTTCTTGTATTTGAAGATAAAATCTTTTTGCTTTGAAGAAGAAAGATCTCGCTGACTGAAATAAGTTCATTAGATGAAAACCAACAAAAATTGACAAGAACCACGAAAAGTTCTTGTATTTTAAGATAAAATCTTACGCTGTTAAAGAAAAAACTTCTGGCTCGCTGAAATATGTTCATTTGCTGAAAACCATCAAAACCACAAAAAGTTCTTGTATTTGAAGATAAAATCTTTTTGCTTTGAAGAAGAAAGATCTTGCTGACTGAAATAAGTTCATTAGATGAAAACCAACAAAAATTGACAAGAACCACGAAAAGTTCTTGTATTTTAAGATAAAATCTTACGCTATTAAGGAAAAAACTTCCAGCTCGCTGAAATATGTTCATTTGCTGAAAACGAACAAAACCACGAAAAGTTCTTGTATTTGAAGATAAAATCTTTTTGCTTTGAAGAAGAAAGATCCAGCTGACTGAAATAAGTTCATGAGATGAAAACCAACAAAAATTGACAAGAACCACGAAAAGTTCTTGTATTTTAAGATAAAATCTTACGCTATTAAAGAAAAAACTCCCAGCTCGCTGAAATATGTTCATTTGCTGAAAACCATCAAAACCACGAAAAGTTCTTGTATTTGAAGATAAAATCTTTTTGCTTTGAAGAAGAAAGATCTAGCTGACTGAAATAAGTTCATTAGATGAAAACCAGCAAAAATTGACAAGAACAACGAAAAGTTCTTGTATTTTAAGATAAAATCTTCCGCTATTAAAGAAAAAACTCCCAGCTCGCTGAAATATGTTCATTTGCTGAAAACCATCAAAACCACGAAAAGTTCTTGTATTTGAAGAAAAAATCTTTTTGCTTTGAAGAAGAGAGATGCAGCTGACTGAAATAAGTTCATTAGATGAAAACCAACAAAAATTGACAAGAACCACGAAAAGTTCTTGTATTTTAAGATAATATCTTACGCTGTTAAAGAAAAAACTTCTGGCTCGCTGAAATATGTTCATTTGCTGAAAACCATCAAAACCACGAAAAGTTCTTGTATTTGAAGATAAAATCTTTTTGCTTTGAAGAAGAAAGATCTTGCTGACTGAAATAAGTTCATTAGATGAAAACCAACAAAAATTGACAAGAACCACGAAAAGTTCTTGTATTTTAAGATAAAATCTTACGCTATTAAGGAAAAAACTTCCAGCTCGCTGAAATATGTTCATTTGCTGAAAACCAAAAAAACCACGAAAAGTTCTTGTATTTGAAGATAAAATCTTTTTGCTTTGAAGAAGAAAGATCCAGCTGACTGAAATAAGTTCATGAGATGAAAACCAACAAAAATTGACAAGAACCACGAAAAGTTCTTGTATTTTAAGATAAAATCTTACGCTATTAAAGAAAAAACTCCCAGCTCGCTGAAATATGTTCATTTGCTGAAAACCATCAAAACCACGAAAAGTTCTTGTATTTGAAGATAAAATCTTTTTGCTTTGAAGAAGAAAGATCTAGCTGACTGAAATAAGTACATTAGATGAAAACCAGCAAAAATTGACAAGAACAACGAAAAGTTCTTGTATTTTAAGATAAAATCTTCCGCTATTAAAGAAAAAACTCCCAGCTCTCTGAAATATGTTCATTTGCTGAAAACCAACAAAACCACGAAAAGTTCTTGTATTTGAAGATAAAATCTTTTTGCTTTGAAGAAGAAAGATCTCGCTGACTGAAATAAGTTCATTAGATGAAAACCAACAAAAATTGACAAGAACCACGAAAAGTTCTTGTATTTTAAGATAAAATCTTACGCTGTTAAAGAAAAAACTTCTGGCTCGCTGAAATATGTTCATTTGCTGAAAACCATCAAAACCACAAAAAGTTCTTGTATTTGAAGATAAAATCTTTTTGCTTTGAAGAAGAAAGATCTTGCTGACTGAAATAAGTTCATTAGATGAAAACCAACAAAAATTGACAAGAACCACGAAAAGTTCTTGTATTTTAAGATAAAATCTTACGCTATTAAGGAAAAAACTTCCAGCTCGCTGAAATATGTTCATTTGCTGAAAACCAACAAAACCACGAAAAGTTCTTGTATTTGAAGATAAAATCTTTTTGCTTTGAAGAAGAAAGATCCAGCTGACTGAAATAAGTTCATGAGATGAAAACCAACAAAAATTGACAAGAACCACGAAAAGTTCTTGTATTTTAAGATAAAATCTTACGCTATTAAAGAAAAAACTCCCAGCTCGCTGAAATATGTTCATTTGCTGAAAACCATCAAAACCACGAAAAGTTCTTGTATTTGAAGATAAAATCTTTTTGCTTTGAAGAAGAAAGATCTAGCTGACTGAAATAAGTTCATTAGATGAAAACCAGCAAAAATTGACAAGAACAACGAAAAGTTCTTGTATTTTAAGATAAAATCTTCCGCTATTAAAGAAAAAACTCCCAGCTCTCTGAAATATGTTCATTTGCTGAAAACCAACAAAACCACGAAAAGTTCTTGTATTTGAAGATAAAATCTTTTTGCTTTGAAGAACAAAGATCTCGCTGACTGAAATAAGTTCATTAGATGAAAACCAACAAAAATTGACAAGAACCACGAAAAGTTCTTGTATTTTAAGATAAAATCTTATGCTATTAAGGAAAAAACTTCCAGCTGGCTGAAATATGTTCATTTGCTGAAAACCATCAAAACCACGAAAAGTTCTTGTATTTTAAGATAAAATCTTTTTGCTTTGAAGAAGAAAGATCTTGCTGACTGAAATAAGTTCATTAGATGAAAACCAACAAAAATTGACAAGAACCACGAAAAGTTCTTGTATTTTAAGATAAAATCTTATGCTATTAAGGAAAAAACTTCCAGCTGGCTGAAATATGTTCATTTGCTGAAAACCATCAAAACCACGAAAAGTTCTTGTATTTTAAGATAAAATCTTTTTGCTTTGAAGAAGAAAGATCTTGCTGACTGAAATAAGTTCATTAGATGAAAACCAACAAAAATTGACAAGAACCACGAAAAGTTCTTGTATTTTAAGATAAAATCTTACGCTATTAAAGAAAAAACTCCCAGCTCGCTGAAATATGTTCATTTGCTGAAAACCATCAAAACCACGAAAAGTTCTTGTATTTGAAGATAAAATCTTTTTGCTTTGAAGAAGAAAGATCTAGCTGACTGAAATAAGTTCATTAGATGAAAACCAACAAAAATTGACAAGAACCACGAAAAGTTCTTGTATTTTAAGATAAAATCTTACGCTGTTAAAGAAAAAACTTCTGGCTCGCTGAAATATGTTCATTTGCTGAAAACCATCAAAACCACAAAAAGTTCTTGTATTTGAAGATAAAATCTTTTTGCTTTGAAGAAGAAAGATCTTGCTGACTGAAATAAGTTCATTAGATGAAAACCAACAAAAATTGACAAGAACCACGAAAAGTTCTTGTATTTTAAGATAAAATCTTACGCTATTAAGGAAAAAACTTCCAGCTCGCTGAAATATGTTCATTTGCTGAAAACCAACAAAACCACGAAAAGTTCTTGTATTTGAAGATAAAATCTTTTTGCTTTGAAGAAGAAAGATCCAGCTGACTGAAATAAGTTCATGAGATGAAAACCAACAAAAATTGACAAGAACCACGAAAAGTTCTTGTATTTTAAGATAAAATCTTACGCTATTAAAGAAAAAACTCCCAGCTCGCTGAAATATGTTCATTTGCTGAAAACCATCAAAACCACGAAAAGTTCTTGTATTTGAAGATAAAATCTTTTTGCTTTGAAGAAGAAAGATCTAGCTGACTGAAATAAGTTCATTAGATGAAAACCAGCAAAAATTGACAAGAACAACGAAAAGTTCTTGTATTTTAAGATAAAATCTTCCGCTATTAAAGAAAAAACTCCCAGCTCTCTGAAATATGTTCATTTGCTGAAAACCAACAAAACCACGAAAAGTTCTTGTATTTGAAGATAAAATCTTTTTGCTTTGAAGAACAAAGATCTCGCTGACTGAAATAAGTTCATTAGATGAAAACCAACAAAAATTGACAAGAACCACGAAAAGTTCTTGTATTTTAAGATAAAATCTTATGCTATTAAGGAAAAAACTTCCAGCTGGCTGAAATATGTTCATTTGCTGAAAACCATCAAAACCACGAAAAGTTCTTGTATTTTAAGATAAAATCTTTTTGCTTTGAAGAAGAAAGATCTTGCTGACTGAAATAAGTTCATTAGATGAAAACCAACAAAAATTGACAAGAACCACGAAAAGTTCTTGTATTTTAAGATAAAACCTTACGCTATTAAGGAAAAAACTTCCAGCTCGTTGAAATATGTTCATTTGCTGAAAACCAACAAAACCACGAAAAGTTCTTGTATTTGAAGATAAAATCTTTTTGCTTTGAAGAAGAAAGATCCAGCTGACTGAAATAAGTTCATGAGATGAAAACCAACAAAAATTGACAAGAACCACGAAAAGTTCTTGTATTTTAAGATAAAATCTTACGCTATTAAGGAAAAAACTTCCAGCTCGCTGAAATATGTTCATTTGCTGAAAACCAACAAAACCACGAAAAGTTCTTGTATTTGAAGATAAAATCTTTTTGCTTTGAAGAAGAAAGATCCAGCTGACTGAAATAAGTTCATGAGATGAAAACCAACAAAAATTGACAAGAACCACGAAAAGTTCTTGTATTTTAAGATAAAATCTTACGCTATTAAAGAAAAAACTCCCAGCTCGCTGAAATATGTTCATTTGCTGAAAACCATCAAAACCACGAAAAGTTCTTGTATTTGAAGATAAAATCTTTTTGCTTTGAAGAAGAAAGATCTAGCTGACTGAAATAAGTTCATTAGATGAAAACCAGCAAAAATTGACAAGAACAACGAAAAGTTCTTGTATTTTAAGATAAAATCTTCCGCTATTAAAGAAAAAACTCCCAGCTCTCTGAAATATGTTCATTTGCTGAAAACCAACAAAACCACGAAAAGTTCTTGTATTTGAAGATAAAATCTTTTTGCTTTGAAGAACAAAGATCTCGCTGACTGAAATAAGTTCATTAGATGAAAACCAACAAAAATTGACAAGAACCACGAAAAGTTCTTGTATTTTAAGATAAAATCTTATGCTATTAAGGATAAAACTTCCAGCTGGCTGAAATATGTTCATTTGCTGAAAACCATCAAAACCACGAAAAGTTCTTGTATTTTAAGATAAAATCTTTTTGCTTTGAAGAAGAAAGATCTTGCTGACTGAAATAAGTTCATTAGATGAAAACCAACAAAAATTGACAAGAACCACGAAAAGTTCTTGTATTTTAAGATAAAATCTTACGCTATTAAGGAAAAAACTTCCAGCTCGTTGAAATATGTTCATTTGCTGAAAACCAACAAAACCACGAAAAGTTCTTGTATTTGAAGATAAAATCTTTTTGCTTTGAAGAAGAAAGATCCAGCTGACTGAAATAAGTTCATGAGATGAAAACCAACAAAAATTGACAAGAACCACGAAAAGTTCTTGTATTTTAAGATAAAATCTTACGCTATTAAAGAAAAAACTCCCAGCTCGCTGAAATATGTTCATTTGCTGAAAACCATCAAAACCACGAAAAGTTCTTGTATTTGAAGAAAAAATCTTTTTGCTTTGAAGAAGAGAGATGCAGCTGACTGAAATAAGTTCATTAGATGAAAACCAACAAAAATTGACAAGAACCACGAAAAGTTCTTGTATTTTAAGATAATATCTTACGCTGTTAAAGAAAAAACTTCTGGCTCGCTGAAATATGTTCATTTGCTGAAAACCATCAAAACCACGAAAAGTTCTTGTATTTGAAGATAAAATCTTTTTGCTTTGAAGAAGAAAGATCTTGCTGACTGAAATAAGTTCATTAGATGAAAACCAACAAAAATTGACAAGAACCACGAAAAGTTCTTGTATTTTAAGATAAAATCTTACGCTATTAAGGAAAAAACTTCCAGCTCGCTGAAATATGTTCATTTGCTGAAAACCAACAAAACCACGAAAAGTTCTTGTATTTGAAGATAAAATCTTTTTGCTTTGAAGAAGAAAGATCCAGCTGACTGAAATAAGTTCATGAGATGAAAACCAACAAAAATTGACAAGAACCACGAAAAGTTCTTGTATTTTAAGATAAAATCTTACGCTATTAAAGAAAAAAACTCCCAGCTCGCTGAAATATGTTCATTTGCTGAAAACCATCAAAACCACGAAAAGTTCTTGTATTTGAAGATAAAATCTTTTTGCTTTGAAGAAGAAAGATCTCGCTGACAGAAATAAGTTCATTAGATGAAAACCAACAAAAATTGACAAGAACCACGAAAAGTTCTTGTATTTTAAGATAATATCTTACGCTGTTAAAGAAAAAACTTCTGGCTCGCTGAAATATGTTCATTTGCTGAAAACCATCAAAACCACGAAAAGTTCTTGTATTTGAAGATAAAATCTTTTTGCTTTGAAGAAGAAAGATCTAGCTGACTGAAATAAGTTCATTGGATGAAAACCAACAAAAATTGACAAGAACCACGAAAAGTTCTTGTATTTTAAGATAATATCTTACGCTGTTAAAGAAAAAACTTCTGGCTCGCTGAAATATGTTCATTTGCTGAAAACCATCAAAACCACGAAAAGTTCTTGTATTTGAAGATAAAATCTTTTTGCTTTGAAGAAGAAAGATCTAGCTGACTGAAATAAGTTCATTGGATGAAAACCAACAAAAATTGACAAGAACCACGAAAAGTTCTTGTATTTTAAGATAAAATCTTACGCTGTTAAAGAAAAAACTTCTGGCTCGCTGAAATATGTTCATTTGCTGAAAACCATCAAAACCACGAAAAGTTCTTGTATTTGAAGATAAAATCTTTTTGCTTTGAAGAAGAAAGATCTTGCTGACTGAAATAAGTTCATTAGATGAAAACCAACAAAAATTGACAAGAACCACGAAAAGTTCTTGTATTTTAAGATAAAATCTTACGCTATTAAGGAAAAAACTTCCAGCTCGCTGAAATATGTTCATTTGCTGAAAACCATCAAAACCACGAAAAGTTCTTGTATTTGAAGATAAAATCTTTTTGCTTTGAAGAAGAAAGATCCAGCTGACTGAAATAAGTTCATGAGATGAAAACCAACAAAAATTGACAAGAACCACGAAAAGTTCTTGTATTTTAAGATAAAATCTTACGCTATTAAAGAAAAAACTCCCAGCTCGCTGAAATATGTTCATTTGCTGAAAACCATCAAAACCACGAAAAGTTCTTGTATTTGAAGAAAAAATCTTTTTGCTTTGAAGAAGAGAGATGCAGCTGACTGAAATAAGTTCATTAGATGAAAACCAACAAAAATTGACAAGAACCACGAAAAGTTCTTGTATTTTAAGATAATATCTTACGCTGTTAAAGAAAAAACTTCTGGCTCGCTGAAATATGTTCATTTGCTGAAAACCATCAAAACCACGAAAAGTTCTTGTATTTGAAGATAAAATCTTTTTGCTTTGAAGAAGAAAGATCTTGCTGACTGAAATAAGTTCATTAGATGAAAACCAACAAAAATTGACAAGAACCACGAAAAGTTCTTGTATTTTAAGATAATATCTTACGCTGTTAAAGAAAAATCTTCTGGCTCGCTGAAATATGTTCATTTGCTGAAAACCATCAAAACCACGAAAAGTTCTTGTATTTGAAGAAAAAATCTTTTTGCTTTGAAGAAGAAAAATCCAGCTGACTGAAATAAGTTCATTAGATGAAAACCAACAAAAATTTAAAAGAACCACGAAAAGTTCTTGTATTTTAAGATAATATCTTACGCTGTTAAAGAAAAAACTTCTGGCTCGCTGAAATATGTTCATTTGCTGAAAACCAACAAAACCACGAAAAGTTCTTGTATTTGAAGAAAAAATCTTTTTGCTTTGAAGAAGAGAGATCCAGCTGACTGAAATAAGTTCATTAGATGAAAACCAACAAAAATTGACAAGAACCACGAAAAGTTCTTGTATTTTAAGATAATATCTTACGCTGTTAAAGAAAAAACTTCTGGCTCGCTGAAATATGTTCATTTGCTGAAAACCATCAAAACCACGAAAAGTTCTTCTATTTGAAGATAAAATCTTTTTGCTTTGAAGAAGAAAGATCTTGCTGACTGAAATAAGTTCATTAGATGAAAACCAACAAAAATTGACAAGAACCACGAAAAGTTCTTGTATTTTAAGATAAAATCTTACGCTATTAAAGAAAAAAACTCCCAGCTCGCTGAAATATGTTCATTTGCTGAAAACCATCAAAACCACGAAAAGTTCTTGTATTTGAAGATAAAATCTTTTTGCTTTGAAGAAGAAAGATCCAGCTGACTGAAATAAGTTCATGAGATGAAAACCAACAAAAATTGACAAGAACCACGAAAAGTTCTTGTATTTTAAGATAAAATCTTACGCTATTAAAGAAAAAACTCCCAGCTCGCTGAAATATGTTCATTTGCTGAAAACCATCAAAACCACGAAAAGTTCTTGTATTTGAAGAAAAAATCTTTTTGCTTTGAAGAAGAGAGATGCAGCTGACTGAAATAAGTTCATCAGATGAAAACCAACAAAAATTGACAAGAACCACGAAAAGTTCTTGTATTTTAAGATAATATCTTACGCTGTTAAAGAAAAAACTTCTGGCTCGCTGAAATATGTTCATTTGCTGAAAACCATCAAAACCACGAAAAGTTCTTGTATTTGAAGATAAAATCTTTTTGCTTTGAAGAAGAAAGATCTTGCTGACTGAAATAAGTTCATGAGATGAAAACCAACAAAAATTGACAAGAACCACGAAAAGTTCTTGTATTTTAAGATAAAATCTTACGCTATTAAGGAAAAAACTTCCAGCTCGCTGAAATATGTTCATTTGCTGAAAACCAACAAAACCACGAAAAGTTCTTGTATTTGAAGATAAAATCTTTTTGCTTTGAAGAAGAAAGATCCAGCTGACTGAAATAAGTTCATGAGATGAAAACCAACAAAAATTGACAAGAACCACGAAAAGTTCTTGTATTTTAAGATAAAATCTTACGCTATTAAAGAAAAAAACTCCCAGCTCGCTGAAATATGTTCATTTGCTGAAAACCATCAAAACCACGAAAAGTTCTTGTATTTGAAGATAAAATCTTTTTGCTTTGAAGAAGAAAGATCTAGCTGACTGAAATAAGTTCATTAGATGAAAACCAGCAAAAATTGACAAGAACAACGAAAAGTTCTTGTATTTTAAGATAAAATCTTCCGCTATTAAAGAAAAAACTCCCAGCTCTCTGAAATATGTTCATTTGCTGAAAACCAACAAAACCACGAAAAGTTCTTGTATTTGAAGATAAAATCTTTTTGCTTTGAAGAAGAAAGATCTCGCTGACTGAAATAAGTTCATTAGATGAAAACCAACAAAAATTGACAAGAACCACGAAAAGTTCTTGTATTTTAAGATAAAATCTTACGCTGTTAAAGAAAAAACTTCTGGCTCGCTGAAATATGTTCATTTGCTGAAAACCATCAAAACCACGAAAAGTTCTTGTATTTGAAGATAAAATCTTTTTGCTTTGAAGAAGAAAGATCTTGCTGACTGAAATAAGTTCATTAGATGAAAACCAACAAAAATTGACAAGAACCACGAAAAGTTCTTGTATTTTAAGATAAAATCTTACGCTATTAAGGAAAAAACTTCCAGCTCGCTGAAATATGTTCATTTGCTGAAAACCAACAAAACCACGAAAAGTTCTTGTATTTGAAGATAAAATCTTTTTGCTTTGAAGAAGAAAGATCCAGCTGACTGAAATAAGTTCATGAGATGAAAACCAACAAAAATTGACAAGAACCACGAAAAGTTCTTGTATTTTAAGATAAAATCTTACGCTATTAAGGAAAAAACTTCCAGCTCGCTGAAATATGTTCATTTGCTGAAAACCAACAAAACCACGAAAAGTTCTTGTATTTGAAGATAAAATCTTTTTGCTTTGAAGAAGAAAGATCCAGCTGACTGAAATAAGTTCATGAGATGAAAACCAACAAAAATTGACAAGAACAACGAAAAGTTCTTGTATTTTAAGATAAAATCTTCCGCTATTAAAGAAAAAACTCCCAGCTCTCTGAAATATGATCATTTGCTGAAAACCAACAAAACCACGAAAAGTTCTTGTATTTGAAGATAAAATCTTTTTGCTTTGAAGAAGAAAGATCTCGCTGACTGAAATAAGTTCATTAGATGAAAACCAACAAAAATTGACAAGAACCACGAAAAGTTCTTGTATTTTAAGATAAAATCTTACGCTATTAAGGAAAAAACTTCCAGCTGGCTGAAATATGTTCATTTGCTGAAAACCATCAAAACCACGAAAAGTTCTTGTATTTTAAGATAAAATCTTTTTGCTTTGAAGAAGAAAGATCTCGCTGACAGAAATAAGTTCATTAGATGAAAACCAACAAAAATTGACAAGAACCACGAAAAGTTCTTGTATTTTAAGATAATATCTTACGCTGTTAAAGAAAAAACTTCTGGCTCGCTGAAATATGTTCATTTGCTGAAAACCATCAAAACCACGAAAAGTTCTTGTATTTGAAGATAAAATCTTTTTGCTTTGAAGAAGAAAGATCTAGCTGACTGAAATAAGTTCATTGGATGAAAACCAACAAAAATTGACAAGAACCGCGAAAATGTTCTTGTATTTTAAGATAAAATCTTACGCTATTAAAGAAAAAACTTCCAGCTCGCTGAAATATGTTCATTTGCTGAAAACCATCAAAACCACGAAAAGTTCTTGTATTTGAAGATAAAATCTTTTTGCTTTGAAGAAGAAAGATCTTGCTGACTGAAATAAGTTCATTAGATGAAAACCAACAAAAATTGACAAGAACCACGAAAAGTTCTTGTATTTTAAGATAAAATCTTACGCTATTAAGGAAAAAACTTCCAGCTCGCTGAAATATGTTCATTTGCTGAAAACCAACAAAACCACGAAAAGTTCTTGTATTTGAAGATAAAATCTTTTTGCTTTGAAGAAGAAAGATCCAGCTGACTGAAATAAGTTCATGAGATGAAAACCAACAAAAATTGACAAGAACCACGAAAAGTTCTTGTATTTTAAGATAAAATCTTACGCTATTAAAGAAAAAACTCCCAGCTCGCTGAAATATGTTCATTTGCTGAAAACCATCAAAACCACGAAAAGTTCTTGTATTTGAAGATAAAATCTTTTTGCTTTGAAGAAGAAAGATCTAGCTGACTGAAATAAGTTCATTAGATGAAAACCAGCAAAAATTGACAAGAACAACGAAAAGTTCTTGTATTTTAAGATAAAATCTTCCGCTATTAAAGAAAAAACTCCCAGCTCTCTGAAATATGTTCATTTGCTGAAAACCAACAAAACCACGAAAAGTTCTTGTATTTGAAGATAAAATCTTTTTGCTTTGAAGAAGAAACATCTCGCTGACTGAAATAAGTTCATTAGATGAAAACCAACAAAAATTGACAAGAACCACGAAAAGTTCTTGTATTTTAAGATAAAATCTTACGCTATTAAGGAAAAAACTTCCAGCTGGCTGAAATATGTTCATTTGCTGAAAACCATCAAAACCACGAAAAGTTCTTGTATTTTAAGATAAAATCTTTTTGCTTTGAAGAAGAAAGATCTCGCTGACTGAAATAAGTTCATGAGATGAAAACCAACAAAAATTGACAAGAACCACGAAAAGTTCTTGTATTTGAAGATAAAATCTTTTTGCTTTGAAGAAGAAAGATCTAGCTGACTGAAATAAGTTCATTAGATGAAAACCAGCAAAAATTGACAAGAACAACGAAAAGTTCTTGTATTTTAAGATAAAATCTTACGCTATTAAAGAAAAAACTTCTTGCTCGCTGAAATCTGTTCATTTGCTGAAAACCAACAAAACCACGAAAAGTTCTTGTATTTTAAGATAAAATCTTTTTGCTTTGAAGAAGAAAGATCCAGCTGACTGAAATACGTTCATCAGATGAAAACCAACAAAAATTGACAAGAACCACGAAAAGTTCTTATATTTTAAGATAAAATCTTACGCTATTAAAGAAAAAACTCCCAGCTCGCTGAAATATGTTCATTTGCTGAAAAACAACAAAACCACGAAAAGTTCTTGTATTTGAAGATAAAATCTTTTAGCTTTGAAGTAGAAAGATCTAGCTGACTGAAATAAGTTCATGAGATGAAAACCAGCAAAAATTGACAAGAACAACGAAAAGTTTTTGTATTTTAAGATAAAATCTTACGCTATTAAAGAAAAAACTCCCAGCTCGCTGAAATATGTTCATTTGCTGAAAACCAACAAAACCACGAAAAGTTCTTGTATTTGAAGATAAAATCTTTTTGCTTTGAAGAAGAAAGATCTCGCTGACTGAAATAAGTTCATCAGATAAAAACCAACAAAAATTGACAAGAACCACGAAAAGTTCTTGTAGTTTAAGATAAAATCTTACGCTTTTCAAGAAAAAACTCCCAGCTCGCTGAAATATGTTCATTTGCTGAAAACCAACAAAACCACGAAAAGTTCTTGTATTTGAAAATAAAATCTTTTTGCTTTGAAGAAGAAAGATCTCGCTGACTGAAATAAGTTCATGAGATGAAAACCAGCAAAAATTGACAAGAACAACGAAAAGTTCTTGTATTTTAAGATAAAATCTTACGCGATGAAGGAAAAAACTTCCAGCTCGCTGAAATATGTTCATTTGCTGAAAACCATCAAAACCACGAAAAGTTCTTGTATTTTAAGATAAAATCTTTTTGCTTTGAAGAAGAAAGATCTCGCTGACTGAAATAAGTTGATTAGATGAAAACCAACAAAAATTGACAAGAAACACGAAAAGTTCTTGTAGTTTAAGATAAAATCTTACGCTTTTCAAGAAAAAACTCCCAGCTCGCTGAAATATGTTCATTTGCTGAAAACCAACAAAACCACGAAAAGTTCTTGTATTTGAAGAAAAAATCTTTTTGCTTTGAAGAAGAAAAATCCAGCTGACTGAAATAAGTTCATTAGATGAAAACCAACAAAAATTGACAAGAACCACGAAAAGTTCTTGTATTTTAAGATAATATCTTACGCTGTTAAAGAAAAAACTTCTGGCTCGCTGAAATATGTTCATTTGCTGAAAACCAACAAAACCACGAAAAGTTCTTGTATTTGAAGAAAAAATCTTTTTGCTTTGAAGAAGAGAGATCCAGCTGACTGAAATAAGTTCATTAGATGAAAACCAACAAAAATTGACAAGAACCACGAAAAGTTCTTGTATTTTAAGATAATATCTTACGCTGTTAAAGAAAAAACTTCTGGCTCGCTGAAATATGTTCATTTGCTGAAAACCATCAAAACCACGAAAAGTTCTTCTATTTGAAGATAAAATCTTTTTGCTTTGAAGAAGAAAGATCTTGCTGACTGAAATAAGTTCATTAGATGAAAACCAACAAAAATTGACAAGAACCACGAAAAGTTCTTGTATTTTAAGATAAAATCTTACGCTATTAAGGAAAAAACTTCCAGCTCGCTGAAATATGTTCATTTGCTGAAAACCAACAAAACCACGAAAAGTTCTTGTATTTGAAGATAAAATCTTTTTGCTTTGAAGAAGAAAGATCCAGCTGACTGAAATACGTTCATCAGATGAAAACCAACAAAAATTGACAAGAACCACGAATAGTTCTTATATTTTAAGATAAAATCTTACGCTATTAAAGAAAAAACTCCCAGCTCGCTGAAATATGTTCATTTGCTGAAAAACAACAAAACCACGAAAAGTTCTTGTATTTGAAGATAAAATCTTTTAGCTTTCAAGTAGAAAGATCTAGCTGACTGAAATAAGTTCATGAGATGAAAACCAGCAAAAATTGACAAGAACAACGAAAAGTTTTTGTATTTTAAGATAAAATCTTACGCTATTAAAGAAAAAACTCCCAGCTCGCTGAAATATGTTCATTTGCTGAAAACCAACAAAACCACGAAAAGTTCTTGTATTTGAAGATAAAATCTTTTTGCTTTGAAGAAGAAAGATCTCGCTGACTGAAATAAGTTCATTAGATGAAAACCAACAAAAATTGACAAGAACCACGAAAAGTTCTTGTAGTTTAAGATAAAATCTTACGCTTTTCAAGAAAAAACTCCCAGCTCGCTGAAATATGTTCATTTGCTGAAAACCAACAAAACCACGAAAAGTTCTTGTATTTGAAGATAAAATCTTTTTGCTTTGAAGAAGAAAGATCTCGCTGACTGAAATAAGTTCATGAGATGAAAACCAGCAAAAATTGACAAGAACAACGAAAAGTTCTTGTATTTTAAGATAAAATCTTACGCTATTAAGGAAAAAACTTCCAGCTCGCTGAAATATGTTCATTTGCTGAAAACCATCAAAACCACGAAAAGTTCTTGTATTTTAAGATAAAATCTTTTTGCTTTGAAGAAGAAAGATCTCGCTGACTGAAATAAGTTGATTAGATGAAAACCAACAAAAATTGACAAGAAACACGAAAAGTTCTTGTAGTTTAAGATAAAATCTTACGCTTTTCAAGAAAAAACTCCCAGCTCGCTGAAATATGTTCATTTGCTGAAAACCATCAAAACCACGAAAAGTTCTTGTATTTGAAGATAAAATCTTTTTGCTTTGAAGAAGAAAGATCTAGCTGACTGAAATAAGTTCATTAGATGAAAACCAGCAAAAATTGACAAGAACAACGAAAAGTTCTTGTATTTTAAGATAAAATCTTCCGCTATTAAAGAAAAAACTCCCAGCTCTCTGAAATATGTTCATTTGCTGAAAACCAACAAAACCACGAAAAGTTCTTGTATTTGAAGATAAAATCTTTTTGCTTTGAAGAAGAAAGATCTCGCTGACTGAAATAAGTTCATTAGATGAAAACCAACAAAAATTGACAAGAACCACGAAAAGTTCTTGTATTTTAAGATAAAATCTTACGCTATTAAGGAAAAAACTTCCAGCTGGCTGAAATATGTTCATTTGCTGAAAACCATCAAAACCACGAAAAGTTCTTGTATTTGAAGATAAAATCTTTTTGCTTTGAAGAAGAAAGATCTCGCTGACTGAAATAAGTTCATTAGATGAAAACCAACAAAAATTGACAAGAACCACGAAAAGTTCTTGTATTTGAAGATAAAATCTTTTTGCTTTGAAGAAGAAAGATCTAGCTGACTGAAATAAGGTCATTAGATGAAAACCAGCAAAAATTGACAAGAACAACGAAAAGTTCTTGTATTTTAAGATAAAATCTTTTTGCTTTGAAGAAGAAAGATCTCGCTGACTGAAATAAGTTCATTAGATGAAAACCAACAAAAATTGACAAGAACCACGAAAAGTTGTTGTATTTGAAGATAAAATCTTTTTGCTTTGAAGAAGAAAGATCCAGCTGACTGAAATAAGTTCATTAGATGAAAACCAGCAAAAATTGACAAGAACAACGAAAAGTTCTTGTATTTTAAGATAAAATCTTACGCTATTAAAGAAAAAACTTCTTGCTCGCTGAAATCTGTTCATTTGCTGAAAACCAACAAAACCACGAAAAGTTCTTGTATTTTAAGATAAAATCTTTTTGCTTTGAAGAAGAAAGATCCAGCTGACTGAAATACGTTCATCAGATGAAAACCAACAAAAATTGACAAGAACCACGAAAAGTTCTTATATTTTAAGATAAAATCTTACGCTATTAAAGAAAAAACTCCCAGCTCGCTGAAATATGTTCATTTGCTGAAAAACAACAAAACCACGAAAAGTTCTTGTATTTGAAGATAAAATCTTTTAGCTTTGAAGTAGAAAGATCTTGCTGACTGAAATAAGTTCATGAGATGAAAACCAGCAAAAATTGACAAGAACAACGAAAAGTTTTTGTATTTTAAGATAAAATCTTACGCTATTAAAGAAAAAACTCCCAGCTCGCTGAAATATGTTCATTTGCTGAAAACCAACAAAACCACGAAAAGTTCTTGTATTTGAAGATAAAATCTTTTTGCTTTGAAGAAGAAAGATCTCGCTGACTGAAATAAGTTGATTAGATGAAATCCAACAAAAATTGACAAGAACCACGAAAAGTTCTTGTAGTTTAAGATAAAATCTTACGCTTTTCAAGAAAAAACTCCCAGCTCGCTGAAATATGTTCATTTGCTGAAAACCAACAAAACCACGAAAAGTTCTTGTATTTGAAGATAAAATCTTTTTGCTTTGAAGAAGAAAGATCTCGCTGACTGAAATAAGTTCATGAGATGAAAACCAGCAAAAATTGACAAGAACAACGAAAAGTTCTTGTATTTTAAGATAAAATCTTACGCTATTAAGGAAAAAACTTCCAGCTCGCTGAAATATGTTCATTTGCTGAAAACCATCAAAACCACGAAAAGTTCTTGTATTTTAAGATAAAATCTTTTTGCTTTGAAGAAGAAAGATCTCGCTGACTGAAATAAGTTGATTAGATGAAAACCAACAAAAATTGACAAGAAACACGAAAAGTTCTTGTAGTTTAAGATAAAATCTTACGCTTTTCAAGAAAAAACTCCCAGCTCGCTGAAATATGTTCATTTGCTGAAAACCATCAAAACCACGAAAAGTTCTTGTATTTGAAGATAAAATCTTTTTGCTTTGAAGAAGAAAGATCTAGCTGACTGAAATAAGTTCATTAGATGAAAACCAGCAAAAATTGACAAGAACCACGAAAAGTTCTTGTATTTTAAGATAAAATCTTACGCTATTAAGGAAAAAACTTCCAGCTGGCTGAAATATGTTCATTTGCTGAAAACCATCAAAACCACGAAAAGTTCTTGTATTTTAAGATAAAATCTTTTTGCTTTGAAGAAGAAAGATCTCGCTGACTGAAATAAGTTCATTAGATGAAAACCAACAAAAATTGACAAGAACCACGAAAAGTTCTTGTATTTGAAGATAAAATCTTTTTGCTTTGAAGAAGAAAGATCTAGCTGACTGAAATAAGTTCATTAGATGAAAACCAGCAAAAATTGACAAGAACAACGAAAAGTTCTTGTATTTTAAGATAAAATCTTTTTGCTTTGAAGAAGAAAGATCTCGCTGACTGAAATAAGTTCATTAGATGAAAACCAACAAAAATTGACAAGAACCACGAAAAGTTCTTGTATTTGAAGATAAAATCTTTTTGCTTTGAAGAAGAAAGATCTAGCTGACTGAAATAAGTTCATTAGATGAAAACCAGCAAAAATTGACAAGAACAACGAAAAGTTCTTGTATTTTAAGATAAAGTCTTACGCTATTAAAGAAAAAACTTCTTGCTCGCTGAAATCTGTTCATTTGCTGAAAACCAACAAAACCACGAAAAGTTCTTGTATTTTAAGATAAAATCTTTTTGCTTTGAAGAAGAAAGATCCAGCTGACTGAAATACGTTCATCAGATGAAAACCAACAAAAATTGACAAGAACCACGAAAAGTTCTTATATTTTAAGATAAAATCTTACGCTATTAAAGAAAAAACTCCCAGCTCGCTGAAATATGTTCATTTGCTGAAAAACAACAAAACCACGAAAAGTTCTTGTATTTGAAGATAAAATCTTTTAGCTTTGAAGTAGAAAGATCTTGCTGACTGAAATAAGTTCATGAGATGAAAACCAGCAAAAATTGACAAGAACAACGAAAAGTTTTTGTATTTTAAGATAAAATCTTACGCTATTAAAGAAAAAACTCCCAGCTCGCTGAAATATGTTCATTTGCTGAAAACCAACAAAACCACGAAAAGTTCTTGTATTTGAAGATAAAATCTTTTTGCTTTGAAGAAGAAAGATCTCGCTGACTGAAATAAGTTCATTAGATGAAAACCAACAAAAATTGACAAGAACCACGAAAAGTTCTTGTAGTTTAAGATAAAATCTTACGCTTTTCAAGAAAAAACTCCCAGCTCGCTGAAATATGTTCATTTGCTGAAAACCAACAAAACCACGAAAAGTTCTTGTATTTGAAAATAAAATCTTTTTGCTTTGAAGAAGAAAGATCTCGCTGACTGAAATAAGTTCATGAGATGAAAACCAGCAAAAATTGACAAGAACAACGAAAAGTTCTTGTATTTTAAGATAAAATCTTACGCTATTAAGGAAAAAACTTCCAGCTCGCTGAAATATGTTCATTTGCTGAAAACCATCAAAACCACGAAAAGTTCTTGTATTTTAAGATAAAATCTTTTTGCTTTGAAGAAGAAAGATCTCGCTGACTGAAATAAGTTGATCAGATGAAAACCAACAAAAATTGACAAGAAACACGAAAAGTTCTTGTAGTTTAAGATAAAATCTTACGCTTTTCAAGAAAAAACTCCCAGCTCGCTGAAATATGTTCATTTGCTGAAAACCAACAAAACCACGAAAAGTTCTTGTATTTGAAGAAAAAATCTTTTTGCTTTGAAGAAGAAAAATCCAGCTGACTGAAATAAGTTCATTAGATGAAAACCAACAAAAATTGACAAGAACCACGAAAAGTTCTTGTATTTTAAGATAATATCTTACGCTGTTAAAGAAAAAACTTCTGGCTCGCTGAAATATGTTCATTTGCTGAAAACCAACAAAACCACGAAAAGTTCTTGTATTTGAAGAAAAAATCTTTTTGCTTTGAAGAAGAGAGATCCAGCTGACTGAAATAAGTTCATTAGATGAAAACCAACAAAAATTGACAAGAACCACGAAAACTTCTTGTATTTTAAGATAATATCTTACGCTGTTAAAGAAAAAACTTCTGGCTCGCTGAAATATGTTCATTTGCTGAAAACCATCAAAACCACGAAAAGTTCTTCTATTTGAAGATAAAATCTTTTTGCTTTGAAGAAGAGAGATGCAGCTGACTGAAATAAGTTCATTAGATGAAAACCAACAAAAATTGACAAGAACCACGAAAAGTTCTTGTATTTTAAGATAAAATCTTACGCTATTAAGGAAAAAACTTCCAGCTCGCTGAAATATGTTCATTTGCTGAAAACCAACAAAACCACGAAAAGTTCTTGTATTTGAAGATAAAATCTTTTTGCTTTGAAGAAGAAAGATCCAGCTGACTGAAATAAGTTCATGAGATGAAAACCAACAAAAATTGACAAGAACCACGAAAAGTTCTTGTATTTTAAGATAAAATCTTACGCTATTAAAGAAAAAACTCCCAGCTCGCTGAAATATGTTCATTTGCTGAAAACCATCAAAACCACGAAAAGTTCTTGTATTTGAAGATAAAATCTTTTTGCTTTGAAGAAGAAAGATCTAGCTGACTGAAATAAGTTCATTAGATGAAAACCAGCAAAAATTGACAAGAACAACGAAAAGTTCTTGTATTTTAAGATAAAATCTTCCGCTATTAAAGAAAAAACTCCCAGCTCTCTGAAATATGTTCATTTGCTGAAAACCAACAAAACCACGAAAAGTTCTTGTATTTGAAGATAAAATCTTTTTGCTTTGAAGAAGAAAGATCTCGCTGACTGAAATAAGTTCATTAGATGAAAACCAACAAAAATTGACAAGAACCACGAAAAGTTCTTGTATTTTAAGATAAAATCTTACGCTATTAAAGAAAAAACTTCTTGCTCGCTGAAATCTGTTCATTTGCTGAAAACCATCAAAACCACGAAAAGTTCTTGTATTTTAAGATAAAATCTTTTTGCTTTGAAGAAGAAAGATCTCGCTGACTGAAATAAGTTCATTAGATGAAAACCAACAAAAATTGACAAGAACCACGAAAAGTTCTTGTATTTGAAGATAAAATCTTTTTGCTTTGAAGAAGAAAGATCTAGCTGACTGAAATAAGTTCATTAGATGAAAACCAGCAAAAATTGACAAGAACAACGAAAAGTTCTTGTATTTTAAGATAAAATCTTACGCTATTAAAGAAAAAACTTCTTGCTCGCTGAAATCTGTTCATTTGCTGAAAACCAACAAAACCACGAAAAGTTCTTGTATTTTAAGATAAAATCTTTTTGCTTTGAAGAAGAAAGATCCAGCTGACTGAAATACGTTCATCAGATGAAAACCAACAAAAATTGACAAGAACCACGAAAAGTTCTTATATTTTAAGATAAAATCTTACGCTATTAAAGAAAAAACTCCCAGCTCGCTGAAATATGTTCATTTGCTGAAAAACAACAAAACCACGAAAAGCTCTTGTATTTGAAGATAAAATCTTTTAGCTTTCAAGTAGAAAGATCTAGCTGACTGAAATAAGTTCATGAGATGAAAACCAGCAAAAATTGACAAGAACAACGAAAAGTTTTTGTATTTTAAGATAAAATCTTACGCTATTAAAGAAAAAACTCCCAGCTCGCTGAAATATGTTCATTTGCTGAAAACCAACAAAACCACGAAAAGTTCTTGTATTTGAAGATAAAATCTTTTTGCTTTGAAGAAGAAAGATCTCGCTGACTGAAATAAGTTCATTAGATGAAAACCAACAAAAATTGACAAGAACCACGAAAAGTTCTTGTAGTTTAAGATAAAATCTTACGCTTTTCAAGAAAAAACTCCCAGCTCGCTGAAATATGTTCATTTGCTGAAAACCAACAAAACCACGAAAAGTTCTTGTATTTGAAGATAAAATCTTTTTGCTTTGAAGAAGAAGGATCTCGCTGACTGAAATAAGTTCATGAGATGAAAACCAGCAAAAATTGACAAGAACAACGAAAAGTTCTTGTATTTTAAGATAAAATCTTACGCTATTAAGGAAAAAACTTCCAGCTCGCTGAAATATGTTCATTTGCTGAAAACCATCAAAACCACGAAAAGTTCTTGTATTTTAAGATAAAATCTTTTTGCTTTGAAGAAGAAAGATCTCGCTGACTGAAATAAGTTGATTAGATGAAAACCAACAAAAATTGACAAGAAACACGAAAAGTTCTTGTAGTTTAAGATAAAATCTTACGCTTTTCAAGAAAAAACTCCCAGCTCGCTGAAATATGTTCATTTGCTGAAAACCATCAAAACCACGAAAAGTTCTTGTATTTGAAGATAAAATCTTTTTGCTTTGAAGAAGAAAAATCTAGCTGACTGAAATAAGTTCATTAGATGAAAACCAGCAAAAATTGACAAGAACAACGAAAAGTTCTTGTATTTTAAGATAAAATCTTCCGCTATTAAAGAAAAAACTCCCAGCTCTCTGAAATATGTTCATTTGCTGAAAACCAACAAAACCACGAAAAGTTCTTGTATTTGAAGATAAAATCTTTTTGCTTTGAAGAAGAAAGATCTCGCTGACTGAAATAAGTTCATTAGATGAAAACCAACAAAAATTGACAAGAACCACGAAAAGTTCTTGTATTTGAAGATAAAATCTTTTTGCTTTGAAGAAGAAAGATCTAGCTGACTGAAATAAGTTCATTAGATGAAAACCAGCAAAAATTGACAAGAACAACGAAAAGTTCTTGTATTTTAAGATAAAATCTTACGCTATTAAAGAAAAAACTTCTTGCTCGCTGAAATCTGTTCATTTGCTGAAAACCAACAAAACCACGAAAAGTTCTTGTATTTTAAGATAAAATCTTTTTGCTTTGAAGAAGAAAGATCCAGCTGACTGAAATACGTTCATCAGATGAAAACCAACAAAAATTGACAAGAACCACGAAAAGTTCTTATATTTTAAGATAAAATCTTACGCTATTAAAGAAAAAACTCCCAGCTCGCTGAAATATGTTCATTTGCTGAAAAACAACAAAACCACGAAAAGTTCTTGTATTTGAAGATAAAATCTTTTAGCTTTCAAGTAGAAAGATCTAGCTGACTGAAATAAGTTCATGAGATGAAAACCAGCAAAAATTGACAAGAACAACGAAAAGTTTTTGTATTTTAAGATAAAATCTTACGCTATTAAAGAAAAAACTCCCAGCTCGCTGAAATATGTTCATTTGCTGAAAACCAACAAAACCACGAAAAGTTCTTGTATTTGAAGATAAAATCTTTTTGCTTTGAAGAAGAAAGATCTCGCTGACTGAAATAAGTTCATTAGATGAAAACCAACAAAAATTGACAAGAACCACGAAAAGTTCTTGTAGTTTAAGATAAAATCTTACGCTTTTCAAGAAAAAACTCCCAGCTCGCTGAAATATGTTCATTTGCTGAAAACCAACAAAACCACGAAAAGTTCTTGTATTTGAAGAAAAAATCTTTTTGCTTTGAAGAAGAAAAATCCAGCTGACTGAAATAAGTTCATTAGATGAAAACCAACAAAAATTGACAAGAACCACGAAAAGTTCTTGTATTTTAAGATAATATCTTACGCTGTTAAAGAAAAAACTTCTGGCTCGCTGAAATATGTTCATTTGCTGAAAACCAACAAAACCACGAAAAGTTCTTGTATTTGAAGAAAAAATCTTTTTGCTTTGAAGAAGAGAGATCCAGCTGACTGAAATAAGTTCATCAGATGAAAACCAACAAAAATTGACAAGAACCACGAAAAGTTCTTGTATTTTAAGATAATATCTTACGCTGTTAAAGAAAAAACTTCTGGCTTGCTGAAATATGTTCATTTGCTGAAAACCATCAAAACCACGAAAAGTTCTTGTATTTGAAGATAAAATCTTTTTGCTTTGAAGAAGAAAGATCTTGCTGACTGAAATAAGTTCATTAGATGAAAACCAACAAAAATTGACAAGAACCACGAAAAGTTCTTGTATTTGAAGATAAAATCTTTTTGCTTTGAAGAAGAAAGATCTAGCTGACTGAAATAAGTTCATTAGATGAAAACCAGCAAAAATTGACAAGAACAACGAAAAGTTCTTGTATTTTAAGATAAAATCTTACGCTATTAAAGAAAAAACTTCTTGCTCGCTGAAATCTGTTCATTTGCTGAAAACCAACAAAACCACGAAAAGTTCTTGTATTTTAAGATAAAATCTTTTTGCTTTGAAGAAGAAAGATCCAGCTGACTGAAATACGTTCATCAGATGAAAACCAACAAAAATTGACAAGAACCACGAAAAGTTCTTATATTTTAAGATAAAATCTTACGCTATTAAAGAAAAAACTCCCAGCTCGCTGAAATATGTTCATTTGCTGAAAAACAACAAAACCACGAAAAGTTCTTGTATTTGAAGATAAAATCTTTTAGCTTTCAAGTAGAAAGATCTAGCTGACTGAAATAAGTTCATGAGATGAAAACCAGCAAAAATTGACAAGAACAACGAAAAGTTTTTGTATTTTAAGATAAAATCTTACGCTATTAAAGAAAAAACTCCCAGCTCGCTGAAATATGTTCATTTGCTGAAAACCAACAAAACCACGAAAAGTTCTTGTATTTGAAGATAAAATCTTTTTGCTTTGAAGAAGAAAGATCTCGCTGACTGAAATAAGTTCATTAGATGAAAACCAACAAAAATTGACAAGAACCACGAAAAGTTCTTGTAGTTTAAGATAAAATCTTACGCTTTTCAAGAAAAAACTCCCAGCTCGCTGAAATATGTTCATTTGCTGAAAACCAACAAAACCACGAAAAGTTCTTGTATTTGAAGAAAAAATCTTTTTGCTTTGAAGAAGAAAAATCCAGCTGACTGAAATAAGTTCATTAGATGAAAACCAACAAAAATTGACAAGAACCACGAAAAGTTCTTGTATTTTAAGATAATATCTTACGCTGTTAAAGAAAAAACTTCTGGCTCGCTGAAATATGTTCATTTGCTGAAAACCAACAAAACCACGAAAAGTTCTTGTATTTGAAGAAAAAATCTTTTTGCTTTGAAGAAGAGAGATCCAGCTGACTGAAATAAGTTCATCAGATGAAAACCAACAAAAATTGACAAGAACCACGAAAAGTTCTTGTATTTTAAGATAATATCTTACGCTGTTAAAGAAAAAACTTCTGGCTTGCTGAAATATGTTCATTTGCTGAAAACCATCAAAACCACGAAAAGTTCTTGTATTTGAAGATAAAATCTTTTTGCTTTGA
Source organism: Heptranchias perlo (assembly GCF_035084215.1). Taxonomy (NCBI): domain Eukaryota; kingdom Metazoa; phylum Chordata; class Chondrichthyes; order Hexanchiformes; family Hexanchidae; genus Heptranchias; species Heptranchias perlo. The sequence goes on from NW_027138494.1 coordinate 1,414,042, forward strand.
AGAAGAAAGATCTTGCTGACTGAAATAAGTTCATTAGATGAAAACCAACAAAAATTGACAAGAACCACGAAAAGTTCTTGTATTTTAAGATAAAATCTTACGCTATTAAGGAAAAAACTTCCAGCTCGCTGAAATATGTTCATTTGCTGAAAACCAACAAAACCACGAAAAGTTCTTGTATTTGAAGATGAAATCTTTTAGCTTTGAAGAAGAAAGATCCAGCTGACTGAAATAAGTTCATGAGATGAAAACCAACAAAAATTGACAAGAACCACGAAAAGTTCTTGTATTTTAAGATAAAATCTTACGCTATTAAAGAAAAAACTCCCAGCTCGCTGAAATATGTTCATTTGCTGAAAACCATCAAAACCACGAAAAGTTCTTGTATTTGAAGATAAAATCTTTTTGCTTTGAAGAAGAAAGATCTAGCTGACTGAAATAAGTTCATTAGATGAAAACCAGCAAAAATTGACAAGAACAACGAAACGTTCTTGTATTTTAAGATAAAATCTTCCGCTATTAAAGAAAAAACTCCCAGCTCTCTAAAATATGTTCATTTGCTGAAAACCAACAAAACCACGAAAAGTTCTTGTATTTGAAGATAAAATCTTTTTGCTTTGAAGAAGAAAGATCTCGCTGACTGAAATAAGTTCATTAGACGAAAACCAACAAAAATTGACAAGAACCACGAAAAGTTCTTGTATTTTAAGATAAAATCTTACGCTATTAAAGAAAAAACTTCTTGCTCGCTGAAATCTGTTCATTTGCTGAAAACCAACAAAACCACGAAAAGTTCTTGTATTTTAAGATAAAATCTTTTTGCTTTGAAGAAGAAAGATCCAGCTGACTGAAATACGTTCATCAGATGAAAACCAACAAAAATTGACAAGAACCACGAAAAGTTCTTATATTTTAAGATAAAATCTTACGCTATTAAAGAAAAAACTCCCAGCTCGCTGAAATATGTTCATTTGCTGAAAAACAACAAAACCACGAAAAGTTCTTGTATCTGAAGATAAAATCTTTTAGCTTTGAAGTAGAAAGATCTAGCTGACTGAAATAAGTTCATGAGATGAAAACCAGCAAAAATTGACAAGAACAACGAAAAGTTTTTGTATTTTAAGATAAAATCTTACGCTATTAAAGAAAAAACTCCCAGCTCGCTGAAATATGTTCATTTGCTGAAAACCAACAAAACCACGAAAAGTTCTTGTATTTGAAGATAAAATCTTTTTGCTTTGAAGAAGAAAGATCTCGCTGACTGAAATAAGTTCATTAGATGAAAACCAACAAAAATTGACAAGAACCACGAAAAGTTCTTGTAGTTTAAGATAAAATCTTACGCTTTTCAAGAAAAAACTCCCAGCTCGCTGAAATATGTTCATTTGCTGAAAACCAACAAAACCACGAAAAGTTCTTGTATTTGAAGATAAAATCTTTTTGCTTTGAAGAAGAAAGATCTCGCTGACTGAAATAAGTTCATGAGATGAAAACCAGCAAAAATTGACAAGAACAACGAAAAGTTCTTGTATTTTAAGATAAAATCTTACGCTATTAAGGAAAAAACTTCCAGCTCGCTGAAATGTGTTCATTTGCTGAAAACCATCAAAACCACGAAAAGTTCTTGTATTTTAAGATAAAATCTTTTTGCTTTGAAGAAGAAAGATCTCGCTGACTGAAATAAGTTGATTAGATGAAAACCAACAAAAATTGACAAGAAACACGAAAAGTTCTTGTAGTTTAAGATAAAATCTTACGCTTTTCAAGAAAAAACTCCCAGCTCGCTGAAATATGTTCATTTGCTGAAAACCAACAAAACCACGAAAAGTTCTTGTATTTGAAGAAAAAATCTTTTTGCTTTGAAGAAGAAAAATCCAGCTGACTGAAATAAGTTCATTAGATGAAAACCAACAAAAATTGACAAGAACCACGAAAAGTTCTTGTATTTTAAGATAATATCTTACGCTGTTAAAGAAAAAACTTCTGGCTCGCTGAAATATGTTCATTTGCTGAAAACCAACAAAACCACGAAAAGTTCTTGTATTTGAAGAAAAAATCTTTTTGCTTTGAAGAAGAGAGATCCAGCTGACTGAAATAAGTTCATTAGATGAAAACCAACAAAAATTGACAAGAACCACGAAAAGTTCTTGTATTTTAAGATAATATCTTACGCTGTTAAAGAAAAAACTTCTGGCTCGCTGAAATATGTTCATTTGCTGAAAACCATCAAAACCACGAAAAGTTCTTGTATTTGAAGATAAAATCTTTTTGCTTTGAAGAAGAAAGATCTTGCTGACTGAAATAAGTTCATTAGATGAAAACCAACAAAAATTGACAAGAACCACGAAAAGTTCTTGTATTTTAAGATAAAATCTTACGCTATTAAGGAAAAAACTTCCAGCTCGCTGAAATATGTTCATTTGCTGAAAACCAACAAAACCACGAAAAGTTCTTGTATTTGAAGATAAAATCTTTTTGCTTTGAAGAAGAAAGATCCAGCTGACTGAAATAAGTTCATGAGATGAAAACCAACAAAAATTGACAAGAACCACGAAAAGTTCTTGTATTTTAAGATAAAATCTTACGCTATTGAAGAAAAAACTCCCAGCTCGCTGAAATATGTTCATTTGCTGAAAACCATCAAAACCACGAAAAGTTCTTGTATTTGAAGATAAAATCTTTTTGCTTTGAAGAAGAAAGATCTAGCTGACTGAAATAAGTTCATTAGATGAAAACCAGCAAAAATTGACAAGAACAACGAAAAGTTCTTGTATTTTAAGATAAAATCTTCCGCTATTAAAGAAAAAACTCCCAGCTCTCTGAAATATGTTCATTTGCTGAAAACCAACAAAACCACGAAAAGTTCTTGTATTTGAAGATAAAATCTTTTTGCTTTGAAGAAGAAAGATCTCGCTGACTGAAATAAGTTCATTAGATGAAAACCAACAAAAATTGACAAGAACCACGAAAAGTTCTTGTATTTTAAGATAAAATCTTACGCTATTAAAGAAAAAACTTCTTGCTCGCTGAAATCTGTTCATTTGCTGAAAACCAACAAAACCACGAAAAGTTCTTGTATTTTAAGATAAAATCTTTTTGCTTTGAAGAAGAAAGATCCAGCTGACTGAAATACGTTCATCAGATGAAAACCAACAAAAATTGACAAGAACCACGAAAAGTTCTTATATTTTAAGATAAAATCTTACGCTATTAAAGAAAAAACTCCCAGCTCGCTGAAATATGTTCATTTGCTGAAAAACAACAAAACCACGAAAAGTTCTTGAATTTGAAGATAAAATCTTTTAGCTTTGAAGTAGAAAGATCTCGCTGACTGAAATAAGTTCATGAGATGAAAACCAACAAAAATTGACAAGAACCACGAAAAGTTCTTGTATTTTAAGATAAAATCTTACGCTATTAATAAAAAACTTCCAGCTCGCTGAAATATGTTCATTTGCTGAAAACCATCAAAACCACGAAAAGTTCTTGTATTTGAAGATAAAATCTTTTTGCTTTGAAGAAGAAAGATCTAGCTGACTGAAATAAGTTCATTAGATGAAAACCAACAAAAATTGACAAGAACAACGAAAAGTTCTTGTATTTTAAGATAAAATCTTACGCTATTAAGAAAAAACTTCCAGCTCGCCGAAATATGTTCATTTGCTGAAAACCATTAAAACCACGAAAAGTTCTTGTATTTGAAGATAAAATCTTTTTGCTTTGAAGACAGATCCAGCTGACTGAAATACGTTCATTAGATGAAAACCAACAAAAATTGACAAGAACCACGAAAAGTTCTTGTATTTTAAGATAAAATCTTATCCTATTAAAGAAAAAACTTCTTGCTCGCTGAAATCTGTTCATTTGCTGAAAACCAACAAAACCACGAAAAGTTCTTGTATTTGAAGATAAAATCTTTTTGCTTTGAAGAAGAAAGATCTAGCTGACTGAAATAAGTTCATTGGATGAAAACCAACAAAAATTGACAAGAACAACGAAAAGTTCTTGTATTTTAAGATAAAATCTTACGCTATTCAGAAAAAACTTCCAGCTCGCCGAAATATGTTCATTTGCTGAAAACCATCAAAACCACGAAAAGTTCTTGTATTTGAAGATAAAATCTTTTTGCTTTGAAGTAGACAGATCCAGCTGATTGAAATACGTTCATTAGATGAAAACGAACAAAAATTGACAAGAACCACGAAAAGTTCTTGAATTTTAAGATAAAATCTTACGCTATTAAAGAAAAAACTCCCAGCTCGCTGAAATATGTTCATTTGCTGAAAACCAACAAAACCACGAAAAGTTCTTGTATTTGAAGATAAAATCATTTGCTTTGAAGAAAAAGGATCTGGCTGACTGAAATAAGTTCATTGGATGAAAACCAACAAAAATTGACAAGAACCACGAAAAGTTCTTGTATTTTAAGATAATATCTTACGATATTAAAGAAAAAACTTCTGGCTCGCTGAAATATGTTCATTTGCTGAAAACCAACAAAACCACGAAAAGTTCTTGTATTTGAAGATAAAATCTTTTTGCTTTGAAGAAGAAAGATCTAGCTGACTGAAATAAGTTCATTAGATGAAAACCAACAAAAATTGACAAGAACCACGAAAAGTTCTTGTATTTTAAGATAATATCTTACGATATTAAAGAAAAAACTTCTGGCTCGCTGAAATATGTTCATTTGCTGAAAACCAACAAAACCACGAAAAGTTCTTGTATTTGAAGATAAAATCTTTTTGCTTTGAAGAAGAAAGATCTAGCTGACTGAAATAAGTTCATTAGATGAAAACCAACAAAAATTGACAAGAACCACGAAAAGTTCTTGTATTTTAAGATAAAATCTTACTCTATTGAGGAAAAAACTTCCAGCTCGCTGAAATATGTTCATTTGCTGAAAACCATCAAAACCACGAAAAGCTCTTGTATTTGAAGATAAAATCTTTTTGCTTTGACGAAGAAAGATCTAGCTGACTGAAATAAGTTCATGAGATGAAAACCAACAAAAATTGACAAGAACCACGAAAAGTTCTTGTATTTTAAGATAAAATCTTATGCTATTAAAGAAAAAACTTCTTGCTCGCTGAAATCTATTCATTTGCTGAAAACCATCAAAACCACGAAAAGTTCTTGTATTTGAAGATAAAATCTTTTTGCTTTGAAGAAGAAAGATCGAGCTGACTGAAATAAGTTCATTAGATGAAAACCAACAAAACTTGACAAGAACCACGAAAAGTTCTTGTATTTGAAGATAAAATCTTACTCTATTGAGGAAAAAACTTCCAGCTCGCTGAAATATGTTCATTTACTGAAAACCATCAAAACCACGAAAAGTTCTTTTATTTGAAGATAAAATCTTTTTGCTTTGAAGAAGAAAGATCTAGCTGACTGAAATAAGTTCATCAGATGAAAACCAACAAAAATTGACAAGAACCGCGAAAAGTTCTTGTATTTTAAGATAAAATCTTACGCTATTAAGGAAAAAACTTCCAGCTCGCTGAAATATGTTCATTTGCTGAAAACCATCAAAACCACGGAAAGTTCTTGTATTTGAAGAGAAAATCTTTTTGCTTTGAAGAAGAAAGATCGAGCTGACTGAAATAAGTTCATCAGATGAAAACGAACAAAAATTGACAAGAACCACGAAAAGTTCTTGAATTTTAAGATAAAATCTTACGCTATTAAAGAAAAAACTTCTTGCTGGCTGAAATCTGTTCATTTGCTGAAAACCAACAAAACCTCGAAAAGTTCTTGTATTTGAAGATAAAATCTTTTTGCTTTGAAGAAGAAAGATCTAGCTGACTGAAATAAGTTCATTGGATGAAAACCAACAAAAATTGACAAGAACCACAAAAAGTTCTTGTATTTTAAGATAATATCTTACGATATTAAAGAAAAAACTTCTGGCTCGCTGAAATATGTTCATTTGCTGAAAGCCAACAAAACCACGAAAAGTTCTTGTATTTGAAGATAAAATCTTTTTGCTTTGAAGAAGAAAGATCTAGCTGACTGAAATAAGTTCATTAGATGAAAACCAACAAAAATTGACAAGAACCACGAAAAGTTCTTGTATTTTAAGATAAAATCTTACGCTATTAAGAAAAAACTTCCAGCTCGCCGAAATATGTTCATTTGCTGAAAACCATCAAAACCACGAAAAGTTCTTGTATTTGAAGATAAAATCTTTTTGCTTTGAAGACAGATCCAGCTGACTGAAATACGTTCATTAGATGAAAACCAACAAAAATTGACAAGAACCACGAAAAGTTCTTGTATTTTAAGATAAAATCTTACGCTATTAAAGAAAAAACTCCCAGCTCGCTGAAATATGTTCATTTGCTGAAAACCAACAAAACCACGAAAAGTTCTTGTATTTGAAGATAAAATCTTTTTGCTTTGAAGAAGAAGGATCTGGCTGACTGAAATAAGTTCATTGGATGAAAACCAACAAAAATTGACAAGAACCACGAAAAGTTCTTGTATTTTAAGACAATATCTTACGATATTAAAGAAAAAACTTCTGGCTCGCTGAAATATGTTCATTTGCTGAAAACCAACAAAACCACGAAAAGTTCTTCTATTTGAAGATAAAATCTTTTTGCTTTGAAGAAGAAAGATCTAGCTGACTGAAATAAGTTCATTAGATGAAAACCAACAAAAATTGACAAGAACCACGAAAAGTTCTTGTATTTTAAGATAAAATCTTACTCTATTGAGGAAAAAACTTCCAGCTCGCTGAAATATGTTCATTTGCTGAAAACCATCAAAACCACGAAAAGCTCTTGTATTTGAAGATAAAATCTTTTTGCTTTGAAGAAGAAAGATCCAGCTGACTGAAATAAGTTCATGAGATGAAAACCAACAAAAATTGACAAGAACCACGAAAAGTTCTTGTATTTTAAGATAAAATCTTACGCTATTAAAGAAAAAACTTCTTGCTCGCTGAAATCTATTCATTTGCTGAAAACCATCAAAACCACGAAAAGTTCTTGTATTTGAAGATAAAATCTTTTTGCTTTGAAGAAGAAAGATCTCGCTGACTGAAATAAGTTCATTAGATGAAAACCAACAAAAGTTGACAAGAACCACGAAAAGTTCTTGTATTTGAAGATAAAATCTTACTCTATTGAGGAAAAAACTTCCAGCTCGCTGAAATATGTTCATTTACTGAAAACCATCAAAACCACGAAAAGTTCTTGTATTTGAAGATAAAATCTTTTTGCTTTGAAGAAGAAAGATCTAGCTGACTGAAATAAGTTCATCAGATGAAAACCAAAAAAATTGACAAGAACCGCGAAAAGTTCTTGTATTTTAAGATAAAATCTTACGCTATTAAGGAAAAAACTTCCAGCTCGCTGAAATATGTTCATTTGCTGAAAACCATCAAAACCACGAAAAGTTCTTGTATTTGAAGAGAAAATCTTTTTGCTTTGAAGAAGAAAGATCGAGCTGACTGAAATAAGTTCATCAGATGAAAACGAACAAAAATTGACAAGAACCACGAAAAGTTCTTGAATTTTAAGATAAAATCTTACGCTATTAAAGAAAAAACTTCTTGCTGGCTGAAATCTGTTCATTTGCTGAAAACCAACAAAACCACGAAAAGTTCTTGTATTTGAAGATAAAATCTTTTTGCTTTGAAGAAGAAAGATCTAGCTGACTGAAATAAGTTCATTGGATGAAAACCAACAAAAATTGACAAGAACCACAAAAAGTTCTTGTATTTTAAGATAATATCTTACGATATTAAAGAAAAAACTTCTGGCTCGCTGAAATATGTTCATTTGCTGAAAACCAACAAAACCACGAAAAGTTCTTGTATTTGAAGATAAAATCTTTTTTGCTTTGAAGAAGAAAGATCTAGCTGACTGAAATAAGTTCATTAGATGAAAACCAACAAAAATTGACAAGAACCACGAAAAGTTCTTGTATTTTAAGATAAAATCTTACGCTATTAAAGAAAAAACTCCCAGCTCGCTGAAATATGTTCATTTGCTGAAAACCAACAAAACCACGAAAAGTTCTTGTATTTGAAGATAAAATCTTTTTGCTTTGAAGAAGAAAGATCTAGCTGACTGAAATAAGTTCATTCGATGAAAACCAACAAAAATTGACAAGAACAACGAAAAGTTCTTGTATTTTAAGATAAAATCTTACGCTATTGAGAAAAAACTTCCAGCTCGCCGAAATATGTTCATTTGCTGAAAACCATCAAAACCACGAAAAGTTCTTGTATTTGAAGATAAAATCTTTTTGCTTTGAAGACAGATCCAGCTGACTGAAATACGTTCATTAGATGAAAACCAACAAAAATTGACAAGAACCACGAAAAGTTCTTGTATTTTAAGACAAAATCTTATCGTATTAAAGAAAAAACTTCTTGCTCGCTGAAATCTGTTCATTTGCTGAAAACCAACAAAACCACGAAAAGTTCTTGTATTTGAAGATAAAATCTTTTTGCTTTGAAGAAGAAAGATCTAGCTGACTGAAATAAGTTCATTGGATGAAAACCAACAAAAATTGACAAGAACAACGAAAAGTTCTTGTATTTTAATATAAAATCTTACGCTGTTCAGAAAAAACTTCCAGCTCGCCGAAATATGTTCATTTGCTGAAAACCATCAAAACCACGAAAAGTTCTTGTATTTGAAGATAAAATCTTTTTGCTTTGAAGAAGACAGATCCAGCTGATTGAAATACGTTCATTAGATGAAAACGAACAAAAATTGACAAGAACCACGAAAAGTTCTTGAATTTTAAGATAAAATCTTACGCTATTAAAGAAAAAACTCCCAGCTCGCTGAAATATGTTCATTTGCTGAAAACCAACAAAACCACGAAAAGTTCTTGTATTTGAAGATAAAATCTTTTTGCTTTGAAGAAGAAGGATCTGGCTGACTGAAGTAAGTTCATTGGATGAAAACCAACAAAAATTGACAAGAACCACGAAAAGTTCTTGTATTTTAAGATAATATCTTACGATATTAAAGAAAAAACTTCTGGCTCGCTGAAATATGTTCATTTGCTGAAAACCAACAAAACCACGAAAAGTTCTTGTATTTGAAGATAAAATCTTTTTGCTTTGAAGAAGAAAGATCTAGCTGACTGAAATAAGTTCATTAGATGAAAACCAACTAAATTGACAAGAACCACGAAAAGTTCTTGTATTTTAAGATAAAATCTTACTCTATTGAGGAAAAAACTTCCAGCTCGCTGAAATATGTTCATTTGCTGAAAACCATCAAAACCACGAAAAGCTCTTGTATTTGAAGATAAAATCTTTTTGCTTTGAAGAAGAAAGATCGAGCTGACTGAAATAAGTTCATTAGATGAAAACCAACAAAAGTTGACAAGAACCACGAAAAGTTCTTGTATTTGAAGATAAAATCTTACTCTATTGAGGAAAAAACTTCCAGCTCGCTGAAATATGTTCATTTACTGAAAACCATCAAAACCACGAAAAGTTCTTTTATTTGAAGATAAAATCTTTTTGCTTTGAAGAAGAAAGATCCAGCTGACTGAAATAAGTTCATCAGATGAAAACCAACAAAAATTGACAAGAACCGCGAAAAGTTCTTGTATTTTCAGATAAAATCTTACGCTATGAAGGAAAAAACTTCCAGCTCGCTGAAATATGTTCATTTGCTGAAAACCATCAAAACCACGAAAAGTTCTTGTATTTGAAGAGAAAATCTTTTTGCTTTGAAGAAGAAAGATCGAGCTGACTGAAATAAGTTCATCAGATGAAAACGAACAAAAATTGACAAGAACCACGAAAAGTTCTTGAATTTTAAGATAAAATCTTACGCTATTAAAGAAAAAACTTCTTGCTGGCTGAAATCTGTTCATTTGCTGAAAACCAACAAAACCACGAAAAGTTCTTGTATTTGAAGATAAAATCTTTTTGCTTTGAAGAAGAAAGATCTAGCTGACTGAAATAAGTTCATTGGATGAAAACCAACAAAAATTGACAAGAACCACAAAAATTTCTTGTATTTTAAGATAATATCTTACGATATTAAAGAAAAAACTTCTGGCTCGCTGAAATATGTTCATTTGCTGAAAGCCAACAAAACCACGAAAAGTTCTTGTATTTGAAGATAAAATCTTTTTGCTTTGAAGAAGAAAGATCTAGCTGACTGAAATAAGTTCATTAGATGAAAACCAACAAAAATTGACAAGAACAACGAAAAGTTCTTGTATTTTAAGATAAAATCTTACGCTATTAAGAAAAAACTTCCAGCTCGCCGAAATATGTTCATTTGCTGAAAACCATCAAAACCACGAAAAGTTCTTGTATTTTAAGATAAAATCTTTTTGCTTTGAAGACAGATCCAGCTGACTGAAGTACGTTCATTAGATGAAAACCAACAAAAATTGACAAGAACCACGAAAAGTTCTTGTATTTTAAGATAAAATCTTATCCTATTAAAGAAAAAACTTCTTGCTCGCTGAAATCTGTTCATTTGCTGAAAACCAACAAAACCACGAAAAGTTCTTGTATTTGAAGATAAAATCTTACGCTATTCAGAAAAAACTTCCAGCTCGCCGAAATATGTTCATTTGCTGAAAACCATCAAAACCACGAAAAGTTCTTGTATTTGAAGATAAAATCTTTTTGCTTTGAAGAAGACAGATCCAGCTGATTGAAATACGTTCATTAGATGAAAACCAACAAAAATTGACAAGAACCACGAAAAGTTCTTGAATTTTAAGATAAAATCTTACGCTATTAAAGAAAAAACTCCCAGCTCGCTGAAATATGTTCATTTGCTGAAAACCAACAAAACCACGAAAAGTTCTTTTATTTGAAGATAAAATCTTTTTGCTTTGAAGAAGAAAGATCCAGCTGACTGAAATAAGTTCATCAGATGAAAACCAACAAAAATTGACAAGAACCGCGAAAAGTTCTTGTATTTTCAGATAAAATCTTACGCTATGAAGGAAAAAACTTCCAGCTCGCTGAAATATGTTCATTTGCTGAAAACCATCAAAACCACGAAAAGTTCTTGTATTTGAAGAGAAAATCTTTTTGCTTTGAAGAAGAAAGATCGAGCTGACTGAAATAAGTTCATCAGATGAAAACGAACAAAAATTGACAAGAACAACGAAAAGTTCTTGTATTTTAAGATAAAATCTTACGCTATTAAGAAAAAACTTCCAGCTCGCCGAAATATGTTCATTTGCTGAAAACCATTAAAACCACGAAAAGTTCTTGTATTTGAAGATAAAATCTTTTTGCTTTGAAGACAGATCCAGCTGACTGAAATACGTTCATTAGATGAAAACGAACAAAAATTGACAAGAACCACGAAAAGTTCTTGAATTTGAAGATAAAATCTTACTCTATTGAGGAAAAAACTTCCAGCTCGCTGAAATATGTTCATTTACTGAAAACCATCAAAACCACGAAAAGTTCTTTTATTTGAAGATAAAATCTTTTTGCTTTGAAGAAGAAAGATCCAGCTGACTGAAATAAGTTCATCAGATGAAAACCAACAAAAATTGACAAGAACCGCGAAAAGTTCTTGTATTTTCAGATAAAATCTTACGCTATGAAGGAAAAAACTTCCAGCTCGCTGAAATATGTTCATTTGCTGAAAACCATCAAAACCACGAAAAGTTCTTGTATTTGAAGAGAAAATCTTTTTGCTTTGAAGAAGAAAGATCGAGCTGACTGAAATAAGTTCATCAGATGAAAACGAACAAAAATTGACAAGAACCACGAAAAGTTCTTGAATTTTAAGATAAAATCTTACGCTATTAAAGAAAAAACTTCTTGCTGGCTGAAATCTGTTCATTTGCTGAAAACCAACAAAACCACGAAAAGTTCTTGTATTTGAAGATAAAATCTTTTTGCTTTGAAGAAGAAAGATCTAGCTGACTGAAATAAGTTCATTGGATGAAAACCAACAAAAATTGACAAGAACCACAAAAAGTTCTTGTATTTTAAGATAATATCTTACGATATTAAAGAAAAAACTTCTGGCTCGCTGAAATATGTTCATTTGCTGAAAGCCAACAAAACCACGAAAAGTTCTTGTATTTGAAGATAAAATCTTTTTGCTTTGAAGAAGAAAGATCTAGCTGACTGAAATAAGTTCATTAGATGAAAACCAACAAAAATTGACAAGAACCACGAAAAGTTCTTGTATTTTAAGATAAAATCTTACGCTATTAAAGAAAAAAACTCCCAGCTCGCTGAAATATGTTCATTTGCTGAAAACCAACAAAACCACGAAAAGTTCTTGTATTTGAAGATAAAATCTTTTTGCTTTGAAGAAGAAAGATCTAGCTGACTGAAATAAGTTCATTAGATGAAAACCAACAAAAATTGACAAGAACAACGAAAAGTTCTTGTATTTTAAGATAAAATCTTACGCTATTAAGAAAAAACTTCCAGCTCGCCGAAATATGTTCATTTGCTGAAAACCATCAAAACCACGAAAAGTTCTTGTATTTTAAGATAAAATCTTTTTGCTTTGAAGACAGATCCAGCTGACTGAAGTACGTTCATTAGATGAAAACCAACAAAAATTGACAAGAACCACGAAAAGTTCTTGTATTTTAAGATAAAATCTTATCCTATTAAAGAAAAAACTTCTTGCTCGCTGAAATCTGTTCATTTGCTGAAAACCAACAAAACCACGAAAAGTTCTTGTATTTGAAGATAAAATCTTACGCTATTCAGAAAAAACTTCCAGCTCGCCGAAATATGTTCATTTGCTGAAAACCATCAAAACCACGAAAAGTTCTTGTATTTGAAGATAAAATCTTTTTGCTTTGAAGAAGACAGATCCAGCTGATTGAAATACGTTCATTAGATGAAAACGAACAAAAATTGACAAGAACCACGAAAAGTTCTTGAATTTTAAGATAAAATCTTACGCTATTAAAGAAAAAACTCCCAGCTCGCTGAAATATGTTCATTTGCTGAAAACCAACAAAACCACGAAAAGTTCTTGTATTTGAAGATAAAATCTTTTTGCTTTGAAGAAGAAGGATCTGGCTGACTGAAATAAGTTCATTGGATGAAAACCAACAAAAATTGACAAGAACCACGAAAAGTTCTTGTATTTTAAGATAATATCTTACGATATTAAAGAAAAAACTTCTGGCTCGCTGAAATATGTTCATTTGCTGAAAACCAACAAAACCACGAAAAGTTCTTGTATTTGAAGATAAAATCTTTTTGCTTTGAAGAAGAAAGATCGAGCTGACTGAAATAAGTTCATTAGATGAAAACCAACAAAAATTGACAAGAACCACGAAAAGTTCTTGTATTTTAAGGTAAAATCTTACGCTTTTTCAGAAAAAACTTCTTGCTCGCTGAAATCTATTCATTTGCTGAAAACCATCAAAACCACGAAAAGTTCTTGTATTTGAAGATAAAATCTTTTTGCTTTGAAGAAGATAGATCGAGCTGACTGAAATAAGTTCATTAGATGAAAACCAACAAAAGTTGACAAGAACCACGAAAAGTTCTTGTATTTGAAGATAAAATCTTACTCTATTGAGGAAAAAACTTCCAGCTCGCTGAAATATGTTCATTTACTGAAAACCATCAAAACCACGAAAAGTTCTTGTATTTGAAGATAAAATCTTTTTGCTTTGAAGAAGAAAGATCTTGCTGACTGAAATAAGTTCATCAGATGAAAACCAACAAAAATTGACAAGAACCGCGAAAAGTTCTTGTATTTTAAGATAAAATCTTCCGCTATTAAGGAAAAAACTTCCAGCTCGCTGAAATATGTTCATTTGCTGAAAACCATCAAAACCACGAAAAGTTCTTGTTTTTGAAGAGAAAATCTTTTTGCTTTTAAGAAGAAAGATCTAGCTGACTGAAATAAGTTCATTGGATGAAAACCAACAAAAATTGACAAGAACCACAAAAAGTTCTTGTATTTTCAGATAATATCTTACGATATTAAAGAAAAAACTTCTGGCTCGCTGAAATATGTTCATTTGCTGAAAACCAACAAAACCACGAAAAGTTCTTGTATTTGAAGATAAAATCTTTTTGCTTTGAAGAAGAAAGATCTAGCTGACTGAAATAAGTTCATTAGATGAAAACCAACAAAAATTGACAAGAACCACGAAAAGTTCTTGTATTTTAAGATAAAATCTTACGCTATTAAAGAAAAAACTCCCAGCTCGCTGAAATATGTTCATTTGCTGAAAACCAACAAAACCACGAAAAGTTCTTGTATTTGAAGATAAAATCTTTTTGCTTTGAAGAAGAAAGATCTAGCTGACTGAAATAAGTTCATTAGATGAAAACCAACAAAAATTGACAAGAACAACGAAAAGTTCTTGTATTTTAAGATAAAATCTTATCCTATTAAAGAAAAAACTTCTTGCTGGCTGAAATCTGTTCATTTGCTGAAAACCAACAAAACCACGAAAAGTTCTTGTATTTGAAGATAAAATCTTTTTGCTTTGAAGAAGAAAGATCTAGCTGACTGAAATAAGTTCATTGGATGAAAACCAACAAAAATTGACAAGAACCACAAAAAGTTCTTGTATTTTAAGATAATATCTTACGATATTAAAGAAAAAACTTCTGGCTCGCTGAAATATGTTCATTTGCTGAAAGCCAACAAAACCACGAAAAGTTCTTGTATTTGAAGATAAAATCTTTTTGCTTTGAAGAAGAAAGATCTAGCTGACTGAAATAAGTTCATTAGATGAAAACCAACAAAAATTGACAAGAACCACGAAAAGTTCTTGTATTTTAAGATAAAATCTTACGCTATTAAAGAAAAAACTCCCAGCTCGCTGAAATATGTTAATTTGCTGAAAACCAACAAAACCACGAAAAGTTCTTGTATTTGAAGATAAAATCTTTTTGCTTTGAAGAAGAAAGATCTAGCTGACTGAAATAAGTTCATTAGATGAAAACCAACAAAAATTGACAAGAACAACGAAAAGTTCTTGTATTTTAAGATAAAATCTTACGCTATTAAGAAAAAACTTCCAGCTCGCCGAAATGTGTTCATTTGCTGAAAACCATCAAAACCACGAAAAGTTCTTGTATTTGAAGATAAAATCTTTTTGCTTTGAAGACAGATCCAGCTGACTGAAATACGTTCATTAGATGAAAACCAACAAAAATTGACAAGAACCACGAAAAGTTCTTGTATTTTAAGATAAAATCTTATCCTATGAAAGAAAAAACTTCTTGCTCGCTGAAATCTGTTCATTTGCTGAAAACCAACAAAACCACGAAAAGTTCTTGTATTTGAAGATAAAATCTTTTTGCTTTGAAGAAGAAAGATCTAGCTGACTGAAATAAGTTCATTGGATGAAAACCAACAAAAATTGACAAGAACAACGAAAAGTTCTTGTATTTTAAGATAAAATCTTACGCTATTCAGAAAAAACTTCCAGCTCGCCGAAATATGTTCATTTGCTGAAAAACATCAAAACCACGAAAAGTTCTTGTATTTGAAGATAAAATCTTTTTGATTTGAAGAAGACAGATCCAGCTGATTGAAATACGTTCATTCGATGAAAACGAACAAAAATTGACAAGAACCACGAAAAGTTCTTGAATTTTAAGATAAAATCTTACGCTATTAAAGAAAAAACTCCCAGCTCGCTGAAATATGTTCATTTGCTGAAAACCAACAAAACCACGAAATGTTCTTGTATTTGAAGATAACATCTTTTTGCTTTGAAGAAGAAGGATCTGGCTGACTGAAATAAGTTCATTGGATGAAAACCAACAAAAATTGACAAGAACCACGAAAAGTTCTTGTATTTTAAGATAATATCTTACGATATTAAAGAAAAAACTTCTGGCTCGCTGAAATATGTTCATTTGCTGAAAACCAACAAAACCACGAAAAGTTCTTGTATTTGAAGATAAAATCTTTTTGCTTTGAAGAAGAAAGATCTAGCTGACTGAAATAAGTTCATTAGATGAAAACCAACAAAAATTGACAAGAACCACGAAAAGTTCTTGTATTTTAAGATAAAATCTTACTCTATTGAGGAAAAAACTTCCAGCTCGCTGAAATATGTTCATTTGCTGAAAACCATCAAAACCACGAAAAGCTCTTGTATTTGAAGATAAAATCTTTTTGCTTTGAAGAAGAAAGATCCAGCTGACTGAAATAAGTTCATGAGATGAAAACCAACAAAAATTGACAAGAACCACGAAAAGTTCTTGTATTTTAAGATAAAATCTTACGCTATTAAAGAAAAAACTTCTTGCTCGCTGAAATCTATTCATTTGCTGAAAACCATCAAAACCACGAAAAGTTCTTGTATTTGAAGATAAAATCTTTTTGCTTTGAAGAAGAAAGATCGAGCTGACTGAAATAAGTTCATTAGATGAAAACCAACAAAAGTTGACAAGAACCACGAAAAGTTCTTGTATTTGAAGATAAAATCTTACTCTATTGAGGAAAAAACTTCCAGCTCGCTGAAATATGTTCATTTACTGAAAACCATCAAAACCACGAAAAGTTCTTGTATTTGAAGATAAAATCTTTTTGCTTTGAAGAAGAAAGATCTAGCTGACTGAAATAAGTTCATCAGATGAAAACCAACAAAAATTGACAAGAACCGCGAAAAGTTCTTGTATTTTAAGATAAAATCTTACGCTATTAAGGAAAAAACTTCCAGCTCGCTGAAATATGTTCATTTGCTGAAAACCATCAAAACCACGAAAAGTTCTTGTATTTGAAGAGAAAATCTTTTTGCTTTTAAGAAGAAAGATCTAGCTGACTGAAATAAGTTCATTGGATGAAAACCAACAAAAATTGACAAGAACCACAAAAAGTTCTTGTATTTTAAGATAATATCTTACGATATTAAAGAAAAAACTTCTGGCTCGCTGAAATATGTTCATTTGCTGAAAACCAACAAAACCACGAAAAGTTCTTGTATTTGAAGATAAAATCTTTTTGCTTTGAAGAAGAAAGATCTCGCTGACTGAAATAAGTTCATTAGATGAAAACCAACAAAAATTGACAAGAAACACGAAAAGTTCTTGTATTTTAAGATAAAATCTTACGCTATTAAAGAAAAAACTCCCAGCTCGCTGAAATATGTTCATTTGCTGAAAACCAACAAAACCACGAAAAGTTCTTGTATTTGAAGATAAAATCTTTTTGCTTTGAAGAAGAAAGATCTAGCTGACTGAAATAAGTTCATTAGATGAAAACGAACAAAAATTGACAAGATTCACGAAAAGTTCTTGAATTTTAATATAAAATCTTACGCTATTAAAGAAAAAACTCCCAGCTCGCTGAAATATGTTCATTTGCTGAAAACCATCAAAACCACGAAAAGTTCTTGTATTTGAAGATAAAATCTTTTTGCTTTGAAGAAGAAAGATCTAGCTGACTGAAATAAGTTCATCAGATGAAAACCAACAAAAATTGACAAGAACCGCGAAAAGTTCTTGTATTTTAAGATAAAATCTTACGCTATTAAGGAAAAAACTTCCAGCTCGCTGAAATATGTTCATTTGCTGAAAACCATCAAAACCACGAAAAGTTCTTGTATTTGAAGAGAAAATCTTTTTGCTTTTAAGAAGAAAGATCTAGCTGACTGAAATAAGTTCATTGGATGAAAACCAACAAAAATTGACAAGAACCACAAAAAGTTCTTGTATTTTAAGATAATATCTTACGATATTAAAGAAAAAACTTCTGGCTCGCTGAAATATGTTCATTTGCTGAAAACCAACAAAACCACGAAAAGTTCTTGTATTTGAAGATAAAATCTTTTTGCTTTGAAGAAGAAAGATCTAGCTGACTGAAATAAGTTCATTAGATGAAAACCAACAAAAATTGACAAGAACCACGAAAAGTTCTTGTATTGTAAGATAAAATCTTACGCTATTAAAGAAAAAACTCCCAGCTCGCTGAAATATGTTCATTTGCTGAAAACCAACAAAACCACGAAAAGTTCTTGTATTTCAAGATAAAATCTTTTTGCTTTGAAGAAGAAAGAGCTAGCTGACTGAAATAAGTTCATTAGATGAAAACCAACAAAAATTGACAAGAACAACGAAAAGTTCTTGTATTTTAAGATAAAATCTTATCCTATTAAAGAAAAAACTTCTTGCTCGCTGAAATCTGTTCATTTGCTGAAAACCAACAAAACCACGAAAAGTTCTTGTATTTGAAGATAAAATCTTTTTGCTTTGAAGAAGAAAGATCGAGCTGACTGAAATAAGTTCATTAGATGAAAACCAACAAAAGTTGACAAGAACCACGAAAAGTTCTTGTATTTTAAGATAAAATCTCACGCTATTAAGGAAAAAACTTCCAGCTCGCTGAAATATGTTCATTTGCTGAAAACCATCAAAACCACGAAAAGTTCTTGTATTTGAAGAGAAAATCTTTTTGCTTTTAAGAAGAAAGATCTAGCTGACTGAAATAAGTTCATTGGATGAAAACCAACAAAAATTGACAAGAACCACAAAAAGTTCTTGTATTTTAAGATAATATCTTACGATATTAAAGAAAAAACTTCTGGCTCGCTGAAATATGTTCATTTGCTGAAGACCAACAAAACCACGAAAAGTTCTTGTATTTGAAGATAAAATCTTTTTGCTTTGAAGAAGAAAGATCTCGCTGACTGAAACAAGTTCATTGGATGAAAACCAACAAAAATTGACAAGAAACACGAAAAGTTCTTGTATTTTAAGATAAAATCTTACGCTATTAAAGAAAAAACTCCCAGCTCGCTGAAATATGTTCATTTGCTGAAAACCAACAAAACCACGAAAAGTTCTTGTATTTGAAGATAAAATCTTTTTGCTTTGAAGAAGAAAGATCCAGCTGACTGAAATAAGTTCATTCGATGAAAACGAACAAAAATTGACAAGATTCACGAAAAGTTCTTGAATTTTAATATAAAATCTTACGCTATTAAAGAAAAAACTCCCAGCTCGCTGAAATATGTTCATTTGCTGAAAACCATCAAAACCACGAAAAGTTCTTGTATTTGAAGATAAAATCTTTTTGCTTTGAAGAAGAAAGATCTAGCTGACTGAAATAAGTTCATCAGATGAAAACCAACAAAAATTGACAAGAACCGCGAAAAGTTCTTGTATTTTAAGATAAAATCTTACGCTATTAAGGAAAAAACTTCCAGCTCGCTGAAATATGTTCATTTGCTGAAAACCATCAAAACCACGAAAAGTTCTTGTATTTGAAGAGAAAATCTTTTTGCTTTTAAGAAGAAAGATCTAGCTGACTGAAATAAGTTCATTGGATGAAAACCAACAAAAATTGACAAGAACCACAAAAAGTTCTTGTATTTTAAGATAATATCTTACGATATTAAAGAAAAAACTTCTGGCTCGCTGAAATATGTTCATTTGCTGAAAACCAACAAAACCACGAAAAGTTCTTGTATTTGAAGATAAAATCTTTTTGCTTTGAAGAAGAAAGATCTAGCTGACTGAAATAAGTTCATTAGATGAAAACCAACAAAAATTGACAAGAACCACGAAAAGTTCTTGTATTTTAAGATAAAATCTTACGCTATTAAAGAAAAAACTCCCAGCTCGCTGAAATATGTTCATTTGCTGAAAACCAACAAAACCACGAAAAGTTCTTGTATTTGAAGATAAAATCTTTTTGCTTTGAAGAAGAAAGATCTAGCTGACTGAAATAAGTTCATTAGATGAAAACCAACAAAAATTGACAAGAACAACGAAAAGTTCTTGTATTTTAAGATAAAATCTTATCCTATTAAAGAAAAAACTTCTTGCTCGCTGAAATCTGTTCATTTGCTGAAAACCAACAAAACCACGAAAAGTTCTTGTATTTGAAGATAAAATCTTTTTGCTTTGAAGAAGAAAGATCCAGCTGACTGAAATAAGTTCATTAGATGAAAACGAACAAAAATTGACAAGATTCACGAAAAGTTCTTGAATTTTAATATAAAATCTTACGCTATTAAAGAAAAAACTCCCAGCTCGCTGAAATATGTTCATTTGCTGAAAACCAACAAAACCACGAAAAGTTCTTGTATTTGAAGATAAAATCTTTTTGCTTTGAAGAAGAAAGATCGAGCTGACTGAAATAAGTTCATTAGATGAAAACCAACAAAAATTGACAAGAACCACGAAAAGTTCTTGTATTTTAAGATAAAATCTTACGCTATTAAAGAAAAAACTCCCAGCTCGCTGAAATATGTTCATTTGCTGAAAACCAACAAAACCACGAAAAGTTCTTGTATTTGAAGATAAAATCTTTTTGCTTTGAAGAAGAAAGATCTTGCTGACTGAAATAAGTTCATTAGATGAAAACCAACAAAAATTGACAAGAACAACGAAAAGTTCTTGTATTTTAAGATAAAATCTTATCCTATCAAAGAAAAAACTTCTTGCTCGCTGAAATCTGTTCATTTGCTGAAAACCAACAAAACCACGAAAAGTTCTTGTATTTGAAGATAAAATCTTTTTGCTTTGAAGAAGAAAGATCCAGCTGACTGAAATAAGTTCATTAGATGAAAACGAACAAAAATTGACAAGATTCACGAAAAGTTCTTGAATTTTAATATAAAATCTTACGCTATTAAAGAAAAAACTCCCAGCTCGCTGAAATATGTTCATTTGCTGAAAACCAACAAAACCACGAAAAGTTCTTGTATTTGAAGATAAAATCTTTTTGCTTTGAAGAAGAAGGATCGAGCTGACTGAAATAAGTTCATTGGATGAAAACCAACAAAAATTGACAAGAACCACGAAAAGTTCTTGTATTTTAAGATAATATCTTACGATATTAAAGAAAAAACTTCTGGCTCGCTGAAATATGTTCATTTGCTGAAAACCAACAAAACCACGAAAAGTTCTTGTATTTGAAGATAAAATCTTTTTGCTTTGAAGAAGAAAGATCTAGCTGACTGAAATAAGTTCATTAGATGAAAACCAACAAAAATTGACAAGAACCACGAAAAGTTCTTGTATTTTAAGATAAAATCTTACGCTATTAAAGAAAAAACTCCCAGCTCGCTGAAATATGTTCATTTGCTGAAAACCAACAAAACCACGAAAAGTTCTTGTATTTGAAGATAAAATCTTTTTGCTTTGAAGAAGAAAGATCTAGCTGACTGAAATAAGTTCATTAGATGAAAACCAACAAAAATTGACAAGAACAACGAAAAGTTCTTGTATTTTAAGATAAAATCTTATCCTATTAAAGAAAAAACTTCTTGCTCGCTGAAATCTGTTCATTTGCTGAAAACCAACAAAACCACGAAAAGTTCTTGTATTTGAAGATAAAATCTTTTTGCTTTGAAGAAGAAAGATCCAGCTGACTGAAATAAGTTCATTAGATGAAAACGAACAAAAATTGACAAGATTCACGAAAAGTTCTTGAATTTTAATATAAAATCTTACGCTATTAAAGAAAAAACTCCCAGCTCGCTGAAATATGTTCATTTGCTGAAAACCAACAAAACCACGAAAAGTTCTTGTATTTGAAGATAAAATCTTTTTGCTTTGAAGAAGAAGGATCGAGCTGACTGAAATAAGTTCATTGGATGAAAACCAACAAAAATTGACATAAACCACAAAAAGTTCTTGTATTTTAAGATAATATCTTACGATATTAAAGAAAAAACTTCTGGCTCGCTGAAATATGTTCATTTGCTGAAAACCAACAAAACCACGAAAAGTTCTTGTATTTGAAGAGAAAATCTTTTTGCTTTGAAGAAGAAAGATCTAGCTGACTGAAATAAGTTCATTAGATGAAAACCAACAAAAATTGACAAGAACCACGAAAAGTTCTTGTATTTTAAGATAAAATCTTACGCTATTAAAGAAAAAACTCCCAGCTCGCTGAAATATGTTCATTTGCTGAAAACCAACAAAACCACGAAAAGTTCTTGTATTTGAAGATAAAATCTTTTTGCTTTGAAGAAGAAAGATCTAGCTGACTGAAATAAGTTCATTAGATGAAAACCAACAAAAATTGACAAGAACAACGAAAAGTTCTTGTATTTTAAGATAAAATCTTATCCTATTCAAGAAAAAACTTCTTGCTCGCTGAAATCTGTTCATTTGCTGAAAACCAACAAAACCACGAAAAGTTCTTGTATTTGAAGATAAAATCTTTTTGCTTTGAAGAAGAAAGATCCAGCTGACTGAAATAAGTTCATTAGATGAAAACGAACAAAAATTGACAAGATTCACGAAAAGTTCTTGAATTTTAATATAAAATCTTACGCTATTAAAGAAAAAACTCCCAGCTCGCTGAAATATGTTCATTTGCTGAAAACCAACAAAACCACGAAAAGTTCTTGTATTTGAAGATAAAATCTTTTTGCTTTGAAGAAGAAAGATCGAGCTGACTGAAATAAGTTCATGAGATGAAAACCAACAAAAGTTGACAAGAACCACGAAAAGTTCTTGTATTTGAAGATAAAATCTTACTCTATTGAGGAAAAAACTTCCAGCTCGCTGAAATATGTTCATTTACTGAAAACCATCAAAACCACGAAAAGTTCTTGTATTTGAAGATAAAATCTTTTTGCTTTGAAGAAGAAAGATCTAGCTGACTGAAATAAGTTCATCAGATGAAAACCAACAAAAATTGACAAGAACCGCGAAAAGTTCTTGTATTTTAAGATAAAATCTCACGCTATTAAGGAAAAAACTTCCAGCTCGCTGAAATATGTTCATTTGCTGAAAACCATCAAAACCACGAAAAGTTCTTGTATTTGAAGAGAAAATCTTTTTGCTTTTAAGAAGAAAGATCTAGCTGACTGAAATAAGTTCATTGGATGAAAACGAACAAAAATTGACAAGAACCGCGAAAAGTTCTTGTATTTTAAGATAAAATCTTACGATATTAAAGAAAAAACTTCTTGCTCGCTGAAATCTATTCATTTGCTGAAAACCATCAAAACCACGAAAAGTTCTTGTATTTGAAGATAAAATCTTTTTGCTTTGAAGAAGAAAGATCGAGCTGACTGAAATAAGTTCATTAGATGAAAACCAACAAAAGTTGACAAGAACCACGAAAAGTTCTTGTATTTGAAGATAAAATCTTACTCTATTGAGGAAAAAACTTCCAGCTCGCTGAAATATGTTCATTTACTGAAAACCATCAAAACCACGAAAAGTTCTTGTATTTGAAGATAAAATCTTTTTGCTTTGAAGAAGAAAGATCTAGCTGACTGAAATAAGTTCATCAGATGAAAACCAACAAAAATTGACAAGAACCGCGAAAAGTTCTTGTATTTTAAGATAAAATCTTACGCTATTAAGGAAAAAACTTCCAGCTCGCTGAAATATGTTCATTTGCTGAAAACCATCAAAACCACGAAAAGTTCTTGTATTTGAAGAGAAAATCTTTTTGCTTTTAAGAAGAAAGATCTAGCTGACTGAAATAAGTTCATTGGATGAAAACCAACAAAAATTGACAAGAACCACAAAAAGTTCTTGTATTTTAAGATAATATCTTACGATATTAAAGAAAAAACTTCTGGCTCGCTGAAATATGTTCATTTGCTGAAAACCAACAAAACCACGAAAAGTTCTTGTATTTGAAGATAAAATCTTTTTGCTTTGAAGAAGAAAGATCTAGCTGACTGAAATAAGTTCATTAGATGAAAACCAACAAAAATTGACAAGAAACACGAAAAGTTCTTGTATTTTAAGATAAAATCTTACGCTATTAAAGAAAAAACTCCCAGCTCGCTGAAATATGTTCATTTGCTGAAAACCAACAAAACCACGAAAAGTTCTTGTATTTGAAGATAAAATCTTTTTGCTTTGAAGAAGAAAGATCTAGCTGACTGAAATAAGTTCATTAGATGAAAACGAACAAAAATTGACAAGATTCACGAAAAGTTCTTGAATTTTAATATAAAATCTTACGCTATTAAAGAAAAAACTCCCAGCTCGCTGAAATATGTTCATTTGCTGAAAACCATCAAAACCACGAAAAGTTCTTGTATTTGAAGATAAAATCTTTTTGCTTTGAAGAAGAAAGATCTAGCTGACTGAAATAAGTTCATCAGATGAAAACCAACAAAAATTGACAAGAACCGCGAAAAGTTCTTGTATTTTAAGATAAAATCTTACGCTATTAAGGAAAAAACTTCCAGCTCGCTGAAATATGTTCATTTGCTGAAAACCATCAAAACCACGAAAAGTTCTTGTATTTGAAGAGAAAATCTTTTTGCTTTTAAGAAGAAAGATCTAGCTGACTGAAATAAGTTCATTGGATGAAAACCAACAAAAATTGACAAGAACCACAAAAAGTTCTTGTATTTTAAGATAATATCTTACGATATTAAAGAAAAAACTTCTGGCTCGCTGAAATATGTTCATTTGCTGAAAACCAACAAAACCACGAAAAGTTCTTGTATTTGAAGATAAAATCTTTTTGCTTTGAAGAAGAAAGAGCTAGCTGACTGAAATAAGTTCATTAGATGAAAACCAACAAAAATTGACAAGAACAACGAAAAGTTCTTGTATTTTAAGATAAAATCTTATCCTATTAAAGAAAAAACTTCTTGCTCGCTGAAATCTGTTCATTTGCTGAAAACCAACAAAACCACGAAAAGTTCTTGTATTTGAAGATAAAATCTTTTTGCTTTGAAGAAGAAAGATCCAGCTGACTGAAATAAGTTCATTAGATGAAAACGAACAAAAATTGACAAGATTCACGAAAAGTTCTTGAATTTTAATATAAAATCTTACGCTATTAAAGAAAAAACTCCCAGCTCGCTGAAATATGTTCATTTGCTGAAAACCAACAAAACCACGAAAAGTTCTTGTATTTGAAGATAAAATCTTTTTGCTTTGAAGAAGAAAGATCGAGCTGACTGAAATAAGTTCATTAGATGAAAACCAACAAAAGTTGACAAGAACCACGAAAAGTTCTTGTATTTTAAGATAAAATCTCACGCTATTAAGGAAAAAACTTCCAGCTCGCTGAAATATGTTCATTTGCTGAAAACCATCAAAACCACGAAAAGTTCTTGTATTTGAAGAGAAAATCTTTTTGCTTTTAAGAAGAAAGATCTAGCTGACTGAAATAAGTTCATTGGATGAAAACCAACAAAAATTGACAAGAACCACAAAAAGTTCTTGTATTTTAAGATAATATCTTACGATATTAAAGAAAAAACTTCTGGCTCGCTGAAATTTGTTCATTTGCTGAAAACCAACAAAACCACGAAAAGTTCTTGTATTTGAAGATAAAATCTTTTTGCTTTGAAGAAGAAAGATCGAGCTGACTGAAATAAGTTCATTAGATGAAAACCAACAAAAATTGACAAGAACCACGAAAAGTTCTTGTATTTTAAGATAAAATCTTACGCTATTAAAGAAAAAACTCCCAGCTCGCTGAAATATGTTCATTTGCTGAAAACCATCAAAACCACGAAAAGTTCTTCTATTTGAAGATAAAATCTTTTTGCTTTGAAGAAGAAAGATCTAGCTGACTGAAATAAGTTCATCAGATGAAAACCAACAAAAATTGACAAGAACCGCGAAAAGTTCTTGTATTTTAAGATAAAATCTTACGCTATTAAGGAAAAAACTTCCAGCTCGCTGAAATATGTTCATTTGCTGAAAACCATCAAAACCACGAAAAGTTCTTGTATTTGAAGAGAAAATCTTTTTGCTTTTAAGAAGAAAGATCTAGCTGACTGAAATAAGTTCATTGGATGAAAACCAACAAAAATTGACAAGAACCACAAAAAGTTCTTGTATTTTAAGATAATATCTTACGATATTAAAGAAAAAACTTCTGGCTCGCTGAAATATGTTCATTTGCTGAAAACCAACAAAACCACGAAAAGTTCTTGTATTTGAAGATAAAATCTTTTTGCTTTGAAGAAGAAAGATCTAGCTGACTGAAATAAGTTCATTAGATGAAAACCAACAAAAATTGACAAGAACCACGAAAAGTTCTTGTATTTTAAGATAAAATCTTACGCTATTAAAGAAAAAACTCCCAGCTCACTGAAATATGTTCATTTGCTGAAAACCAACAAAACCACGAAAAGTTCTTGTATTTGAAGATAAAATCTTTTTGCTTTGAAGAAGAAAGATCTAGCTGACTGAAATAAGTTCATTAGATGAAAACCAACAAAAATTGACAAGAACAACGAAAAGTTCTTGTATTTTAAGATAAAATCTTATCCTATTAAAGAAAAAACTTCTTGCTCGCTGAAATCTGTTCATTTGCTGAAAACCAACAAAACCACGAAAAGTTCTTGTATTTGAAGATAAAATCTTTTTGCTTTGAAGAAGAAAGATCCAGCTGACTGAAATAAGTTCATTAGATGAAAACGAACAAAAATTGACAAGATTCACGAAAAGTTCTTGAATTTTAATATAAAATCTTACGCTATTAAAGAAAAAACTCCCAGCTCGCTGAAATATGTTCATTTGCTGAAAACCAACAAAACCACGAAAAGTTCTTGTATTTGAAGATAAAATCTTTTTGCTTTGAAGAAGAAAGATCGAGCTGACTGAAATAAGTTCATTAGATGAAAACCAACAAAAATTGACAAGAACCACGAAAAGTTCTTGTATTTTAAGATAAAATCTTACGCTATTAAAGAAAAAACTCCCAGCTCGCTGAAATATGTTCATTTGCTGAAAACCAACAAAACCACGAAAAGTTCTTGTATTTGAAGATAAAATCTTTTTGCTTTGAAGAAGAAAGATCCAGCTGACTGAAATAAGTTCATCAGATGAAAACGAACAAAAATTGACAAGATTCACGAAAAGTTCTTGAATTTTAATATAAAATCTTACGCTATTAAAGAAAAAACTCCCAGCTCGCTGAAATATGTTCATTTGCTGAAAACCAACAAAACCACGAAAAGTTCTTGTATTTGAAGATAAAATCTTTTTGCTTTGAAGAAGAAAGATCTAGCTGACTGAAATAAGTTCATTAGATGAAAACCAACAAAAATTGACAAGAACAACGAAAAGTTCTTCTATTTTAAGATAAAATCTTATCCTATTAAAGAAAAAACTTCTTGCTCGCTGAAATCTGTTCATTTGCTGAAAACCAACAAAACCACGAAAAGTTCTTGTATTTGAAGATAAAATCTTTTTGCTTTGAAGAAGAAAGATCCAGCTGACTGAAATAAGTTCATTAGATGAAAACGAACAAAAATTGACAAGATTCACGAAAAGTTCTTGAATTTTAATATAAAATCTTACGCTATTAAAGAAAAAACTCCCAGCTCGCTGAAATATGTTCATTTGCTGAAAACCATCAAAACCACGAAAAGTTCTTGTATTTGAAGATAAAATCTTTTTGCTTTGAAGAAGAAAGATCTAGCTGACTGAAATAAGTTCATCAGATGAAAACCAACAAAAATTGACAAGAACCGCGAAAAGTTCTTGTATTTTAAGATAAAATCTTACGCTATTAAGGAAAAAACTTCCAGCTCGCTGAAATATGTTCATTTGCTGAAAACCATCAAAACCACGAAAAGTTCTTGTATTTGAAGAGAAAATCTTTTTGCTTTTAAGAAGAAAGATCTAGCTGACTGAAATAAGTTCATTGGATGAAAACCAACAAAAATTGACAAGAACCACAAAAAGTTCTTGTATTTTAAGATAATATCTTACGATATTAAAGAAAAAACTTCTGGCTCGCTGAAATATGTTCATTTGCTGAAAACCAACAAAACCACGAAAAGTTCTTGTATTTGAAGATAAAATCTTTTTGCTTTGAAGAAGAAAGATCTAGCTGACTGAAATAAGTTCATTAGATGAAAACCAACAAAAATTGACAAGAACAACGAAAAGTTCTTGTATTTTAAGATAAAATCTTATCCTATTCAAGAAAAAACTTCTTGCTCGCTGAAATCTGTTCATTTGCTGAAAACCAACAAAACCACGAAAAGTTCTTGTATTTGAAGATAAAATCTTTTTGCTTTGAAGAAGAAAGATCCAGCTGACTGAAATAAGTTCATTAGATGAAAACGAACAAAAATTGACAAGATTCACGAAAAGTTCTTGAATTTTAATATAAAATCTTACGCTATTAAAGAAAAAACTCCCAGCTCGCTGAAATATGTTCATTTGCTGAAAACCAACAAAACCACGAAAAGTTCTTGTATTTGAAGATAAAATCTTTTTGCTTTGAAGAAGAAAGATCGAGCTGACTGAAATAAGTTCATTAGATGAAAACCAACAAAAGTTGACAAGAACCACGAAAAGTTCTTGTATTTGAAGATAAAATCTTACTCTATTGAGGAAAAAACTTCCAGCTCGCTGAAATATGTTCATTTACTGAAAACCATCAAAACCACGAAAAGTTCTTGTATTTGAAGATAAAATCTTTTTGCTTTGAAGAAGAAAGATCTAGCTGACTGAAATAAGTTCATCAGATGAAAACCAACAAAAATTGACAAGAACCGCGAAAAGTTCTTGTATTTTAAGATAAAATCTCACGCTATTAAGGAAAAAACTTCCAGCTCGCTGAAATATGTTCATTTGCTGAAAACCATCAAAACCACGAAAAGTTCTTGTATTTGAAGAGAAAATCTTTTTGCTTTTAAGAAGAAAGATCTAGCTGACTGAAATAAGTTCATTGGATGAAAACCAACAAAAATTGACAAGAACCACAAAAAGTTCTTGTATTTTAAGATAATATCTTACGATATTAAAGAAAAAACTTCTGGCTCGCTGAAATCTGTTCATTTGCTGAAAACCAACAAAACCACGAAAAGTTCTTGTATTTGAAGATAAAATCTTTTTGCTTTGAAGAAGAAAGATCTAGCTGACTGAAATAAGTTCATTAGATGAAAACCAACAAAAATTGACAAGAACCACGAAAAGTTCTTGTATTTTAAGATAAAATCTTACGCTATTAAAGAAAAAACTCCCAGCTCGCTGAAATATGTTCATTTGCTGAAAACCAACAAAACCACGAAAAGTTCTTGTATTTGAAGATAAAATCTTTTTGCTTTGAAGAAGAAAGATCGAGCTGACTGAAATAAGTTCATTAGATGAAAACCAACAAAAGTTGACAAGAACCACGAAAAGTTCTTGTATTTGAAGATAAAATCTTACTCTATTGAGGAAAAAACTTCCAGCTCGCTGAAATATGTTCATTTACTGAAAACCATCAAAACCACGAAAAGTTCTTGTATTTGAAGATAAAATCTTTTTGCTTTGAAGAAGAAAGATCTAGCTGACTGAAATAAGTTCATCAGATGAAAACCAACAAAAATTGACAAGAACCGCGAAAAGTTCTTGTATTTTAAGATAAAATCTCACGCTATTAAGGAAAAAACTTCCAGCTCGCTGAAATATGTTCATTTGCTGAAAACCATCAAAACCACGAAAAGTTCTTGTATTTGAAGAGAAAATCTTTTTGCTTTTAAGAAGAAAGATCTAGCTGACTGAAATAAGTTCATTGGATGAAAACCAACAAAAATTGACAAGAACCACAAAAAGTTCTTGTATTTTAAGATAATATCTTACGATATTAAAGAAAAAACTTCTGGCTCGCTGAAATCTGTTCATTTGCTGAAAACCAACAAAACCACGAAAAGTTCTTGTATTTGAAGATAAAATCTTTTTGCTTTGAAGAAGAAAGATCTAGCTGACTGAAATAAGTTCATTAGATGAAAACCAACAAAAATTGACAAGAACCACGAAAAGTTCTTGTATTTTAAGATAAAATCTTACGCTATTAAAGAAAAAACTCCCAGCTCGCTGAAATATGTTCATTTGCTGAAAACCAACAAAACCACGAAAAGTTCTTGTATTTGAAGATAAAATCTTTTTGCTTTGAAGAAGAAAGATCTAGCTGACTGAAATAAGTTCATTAGATGAAAACCAACAAAAATTGACAAGAACAACGAAAAGTTCTTGTATTTTAAGATAAAATCTTATCCTATTAAAGAAAAAACTTCTTGCTCGCTGAAATCTGTTCATTTGCTGAAAACCAACAAAACCACGAAAAGTTCTTGTATTTGAAGATAAAATCTTTTTGCTTTGAAGAAGAAAGATCCAGCTGACTGAAATAAGTTCATTAGATGAAAACGAACAAAAATTGACAAGATTCACGAAAAGTTCTTGAATTTTAATATAAAATCTTACGCTATTAAAGAAAAAACTCCCAGCTCGCTGAAATATGTTCATTTGCTGAAAACCAACAAAACCACGAAAAGTTCTTGTATTTGAAGATAAAATCTTTTTGCTTTGAAGAAGAAGGATCGAGCTGACTGAAATAAGTTCATTGGATGAAAACCAAGAAAAATTGACAAGAACCACGAAAAGTTCTTGTATTTTAAGATAATATCTTACGATATTAAAGAAAAAACTTCTGGCTCGCTGAAATATGTTCATTTGCTGAAAACCAACAAAACCACGAAAAGTTCTTGTATTTGAAGATAAAATCTTTTTGCTTTGAAGAAGAAAGATCTAGCTGACTGAAATAAGTTCATTAGATGAAAACCAACAAAAATTGACAAGAACCACGAAACGTTCTTGTATTTTAAGATAAAATCTTACTCTATTGAGGAAAAAACTTCCAGCTCGCTGAAATATGTTCATTTGCTGAAAACCATCAAAACCACGAAAAGTTCTTGTATTTGAAGATAACATCTTTTTGCTTTGAAGAAGAAAGATCTAGCTGACTGAAATAAGTTCATTAGATGAAAACCAACAAAAATTGACAAGAACCACGAAAAGTTCTTGTATTTTAAGATAAAATCTTACGCTATTAAAGAAAAAACTTCTTGCTCGCTGAAATCTGTTCATTTACTGAAAACCATCAAAACCACGAAAAGTTCTTGTATTTGAAGATAAAATCTTTTTGCTTTGAAGAAGAAAGATCCAGCTGACTGAAATAAGTTCATCAGATGAAAACCAACAAAAATTGACAAGAACCGCGAAAAGTTCTTGTATTTTAAGATAAAATCTTACGCTATTAAGGAAAAAACTTCCAGCTCGCTGAAATATGTTCATTTGCTGAAAACCAACAAAACCACGAAAAGTTCTTGTATTTGAAGATAAAATCTTTTTGCTTTGAAGAAGAAAGATCGAGCTGACTGAAATAAGTTCATTAGATGAAAACGAACAAAAATTGACAAGAACCACGAAAAGTTCTTGAATTTTAAGATAAAATCTTACGCTATTAAAGAAAAAACTTCTTGCTCGCTGAAATCTGTTCATTTGCTGAAAACCAACAAAACCACGAAAAGTTCTTGTATTTGAAGATAAAATCTTTTTGCTTTGAAGAAGAAAGATCTAGCTGACTGAAATAAGTTCTTTGGATGAAAACGAACAAAAATTGACAAAAACCACAAAAAGTTCTTGTATTTTAAGATAATATCTTACGCGACGAAAGAAAAAACTCCCAGCTCGCTGAAATATGTTCATTTGCTGAAAACCAACAAAACCACGAAAAGTTCTTGTATTTGAAGATAAAATCTTTTTGCTTTGAAGAAGAAAGATCTAGCTGACTGAAATAAGTTTATTAGATGAAAACCAAGAAAAATTGACAAGAACCACGAAAAGTTCTTGTATTTTAAGATAAAATCTTACTCTATTAAGGCAAAAACTTCCAGCTGGCTGAAATATGTTCATTTGCTGAAAACCATCAAAACCACGAAAAGTTCTTGTATTTGAAGATAAAATCTTTTTCCATTGAAGAAGAAAGATCTCGCTGACTGAAATAAGTTCATTGGATGAAAACCAGCAAAAATTGACAAGAACCACAATAAGTTGTTGTATTTTAAGATAAAATCTTACGCTATTAAAGAAAAAACTTCTTGCTCGCTGAAATCTGTTCATTTGCTGAAAACCAACAAAACCACGAAAAGTTCTTATATTTTAAGATAATATCTTACGATATTAAAGAAAAAACTTCTGGCTCGCTGAAATATGTTCATTTGCTGAAAACCATCAAAACCACGAAAAGTTCTTGTATTTGAAGATAAAATCTTTCGCTATTAAGCAAAAAAACTTCCAGCTCGCTGAAATATGTTCATTTGCTGAAAACGAACAAAACCACGAAAAGTTCTTGTATTTGAAGATAAAATCTTTTTGCTTTGAAGAAGAAAGATCGAGCTGACTGAAATAGGTTCATTAGATGAAAACGAACAAAAATTGACAAGAACCACGAAAAGTTCTTGAATTTTAAGATAAAATCTTACGCTATTAAAGAAAAAACTTCTTGCTCGCTGAAATCTGTTCATTTGCTGAAAACCAACAAAACCACGAAAAGTTCTTGTATTTGAAGATAAAATCTTTTTGCTTTGAAGAAGAAAGATCTAGCTGACTGAAATAAGTTCATTAGATGAAAGCCAACAAAAATTGACAAGAACAACGAAAAGTTCTTGTATTTTAAGATAAAATCTTACGCTATTAAGAAAAAACTTCCAGCTCGCTGAAATATGTTTATTTGCTGAAAACCATCAAAACCACGAAAAGTTCTTGTATTTGAAGATAAAATCTTTTTGCTTTGAAGAAGACAGATCCAGCTGACTGAAATACGTTCATTAGATGAAAACCAACAAAAATTGACAAGAACCACGAAAAGTTCTTGTATTTTAAGATAAAATCTTATGCTATTAAAGAAAAAACTTCTTGCTCGCTGAAATCTGTTCATTTCCTGAAAACCATCAAAACCACGAAAAGTTCTTGTATTTGAAGATAAAATCTTTTTGCTTTGAAGAAGAAAGATCGAGCTGACTGAAATAAGTTCATTAGATGAAAACCAACCAAAATTGACAAGAACAACGAAAAGTTCTTGTATTTTAAGATAAAATCTTACGCTATTAAAGAAAATCTCCCAGCTCGCTGAAATTTGTTCATTTGCTGAAAACCAACAAAACCACGAAAAGTTCTTGTATTTGAAGATAAAATCTTTTTGCTTTGAAGAAGAAAGATCTAGCTGACTGAAATAAGTTCATCAGATGAAAACCAACAAAAATTGACAAGAACCGCGAAAAGTTCTTGTATTTTAAGATAAAATCTTACGCTATTAAAGAAAAAACTTCTTGCTCGCTGAAATCTGTTCATTTGCTGAAAACCATCAAAACCACGAAAAGTTCTTGTAGTTGAAGATAAAATCTTTTTGCTTTGAAGAAGAAAGATCGAGCTGACTGAAATAAGTTCATTAGATGAAAACCAACAAAAGTTGAAAAGAACCACGAAAAGTTCTTGTATTTTAAGATAAAACCTTACTCTATTGAGGAAAAAACTTCCAGCTCGCTGAAATATGTTCATTGACTGAAAACCATCAAAACCACGAAAAGTTCTTGTATTTGAAGATAAAATCTTTTTGCTTTGAAGAAGAAAGATCTCGCTGACTGAAATAAGTTCATCAGATGAAAACCAACAAAAATTGAGAAGAACCGCGAAAAGTTCTTGTATTTTAAGATAAAATCTTACGCTATTAAGGAAAAAACTTCCAGCTCGCTGAAATATGTTCATTTGCTGAAAACCATCAAAACCACGAAAAGTTCTTGTATTTGAAGAGAAAATCTTTTTGCTTTGAAGAAGAAAGATCGAGCTGACTGAAATAAGTTCATTAGATGAAAACCAACAAAAATTGACAAGAACCACGAAAAGTTCTTGAATTTTAAGATAAAATCTTACGCTATTAAAGAAAAAACTTCTTGCTCGCTGAAATCTGTTCATTTGCTGAAAACCAACAAAACCACGAAAAGTTCTTGTATTTGAAGATAAAATCTTTTTGCTTTGAAGAAGAAAGATCTAGCTGACTGAAATAAGTTCATTGGATGAAAACCAACAAAAATTGACAAGAACCACAAAAAGTTCTTGTATTTTAAGATAATATCTTACGATATTAAAGAAAAAACTTCTGGCTCGCTGAAATATGTTCATTTGCTGAAAACCAACAAAACCACGAAAAGTTCTTGTATTTGAAGATAAAATCTTTTTGCTTTGAAGAAGAAAGATCTCGCTGACTGAAATAAGTTCATTAGATGAAAACCAACAAAAATTGACAAGAACCACGAAAAGTTCTTGTATTTTAAGATAAAATCTTACTCTATTGAGAAAAAAACTTCCAGCTGGCTGAAATATGTTCATTTGCTGAAAACCATCAAAACCACGAAAAGTTCTTGTATTTGAAGATAAAATCTTTTTGCTTTGAAGAAGAAAGATCTAGCTGACTGAAATAAGTTCATGAGATGAAAACCAACAAAAATTGACAAGAACCACGAAAAGTTCTTGTATTTTAAGATAAAATCTTACGCTATTAAGAAAAAACTTCCAGCTCGCTAAAATATGTTCATTTGCTGAAAACCATCAAAACCACGAAAAGTTCTTGTATTTGAAGATAAAATCTTTTTGCTTTGAAGAAGAAAGATCTAGCTGACTGAAATAAGTTCATTAGATGAAAACCAACAAAAATTGACAAGAACCACGAAAAGTTCTTGTATTTTAAGATAAAATCTTACGCTACTAAAGAAAAAACTTCTTGCTCGCTGAAATCTGTTCATTTGCTGAAAACCATCAAAACCACGAAAAGTTCTTGTATTTGAAGATAAAATCTTTTTGCTTTGAAGAAGAAAGATCGAGCTGACTGAAATAAGTTCATTAGATGAAAACCAAGAAAAATTGACAAGAACCACGAAAAGTTCTTGTATTTTAAGATAAAATCTTACTCTATTAAGGAAAAAACTTCCAGCTGGCTGAAATATGTTCATTTGCTGAAAACCATCAAAACCACGAAAAGTTCTTGTATTTGAAGATAAAATCTTTTTGCTTTGAAGAAGAAAGATCTCGCTGACTGAAATAAGTTCATTGGATGAAAACCAACAAAAATTGACAAGAACCACGAAAAGTTCTTGTATTTTAAGATAAAATCTTACGCTATTAAAGAAAAAACTTCTTGCTCGCTGAAATCTGTTCATTTGCTGAAAACCAACAAAACCACGAAAAGTTCTTGTATTTGAAGATAAAATCTTTTGCTTTGAAGAAAGATGTAGCTGACTGAAATAAGTTCATTAGATGAAAACCAACATAAATTGACAAGAACCACGAAAAGTTCTTGTATTTTAAGATAAAATCTTAAGCTATTAAAGAAAAAACTCCCAGCTCGCTGAAATATGTTCATTTGCTGAAAACCAACAAAACCACGAAAAGTTCTTGTCTTTGAAGATAAAATCTTTTTGCTTTGAAGAAGAAAGATCATGCTGACTGAAATAAGTTCATTAGATGAAAACCAGCAAAAATTGACAAGAAACACGAAAAGTTCTTGTATTTTAAGATAAAATCTTACGCTATTAAAGAAAAAACTCCCAGCTCGCTGAAATATGTTCATTTGCTGAAAACCAACAAAACCACGAAAAGTTCTTGTATTTGAAGATAAAATCTTTTTGCTTTGAAGAAGAAAGATCTTGCTGACTGAAATAAGTTCATTAGATGAAAACCAACAAAAATTGACAAGAACAACGAAAAGTTCTTGTATTTTAAGATAAAATCTTACGCTATTAAGAAAAAACTTCCAGCTCGCTGAAATATGTTCATTTGCTGAAAACCATCAAAACCACGAAAAGTTCTTGTATTTGAAGATAAAATCTTTTTGCTTTGAAGAAGACTGATCCAGCTGACTGAAATAAGTTCATTAGATGAAAACCAACAAAAATTGACAAGAACCACGAAAAGTTCTTGTATTTTAAGATAAAATCTTACGCTATTAAAGAAAAAACTTCTTGCTCGCTGAAATCTGTTCATTTGCTGAAAACCAACAAAACCACGAAAAGTTCTTGTATTTGAAGATAAAATCTTTTTGCTTTGAAGAAGAAAGATGTAGCTGACTGAAATAAGTTCATTAGATGAAAACCAACATAAATTGACAAGAACCACGAAAAGTTCTTGTATTTTAAGATAAAATCTTACGCTACTAAAGAAAAAACTTCTTGCTCGCTGAAATCTGTTCATTTGCTGAAAACCATCAAAACCACGAAAAGTTCTTGTATTTGAAGATAAAATCTTTTTGCTTTGAAGAAGAAAGATCGAGCTGACTGAAATAAGTTCATTAGATGAAAACCAAGAAAAATTGACAAGAACCACGAAAAGTTCTTGTATTTTAAGATAAAATCTTACTCTATTAAGGAAAAAACTTCCAGCTGGCTGAAATATGTTCATTTGCTGAAAACCATCAAAACCACGAAAAGTTCTTGTATTTGAAGATAAAATCTTTTTGCTTTGAAGAAGAAAGATCTCGCTGACTGAAATAAGTTCATTGGATGAAAACCAACAAAAATTGACAAGAACCACGAAAAGTTCTTGTATTTTAAGATAAAATCTTACGCTATTAAAGAAAAAACTTCTTGCTCGCTGAAATCTGTTCATTTGCTGAAAACCAACAAAACCACGAAAAGTTCTTGTATTTGAAGATAAAATCTTTTGCTTTGAAGAAGAAAGATGTAGCTGACTGAAATAAGTTCATTAGATGAAAACCAACATAAATTGACAAGAACCACGAAAAGTTCTTGTATTTTAAGATAAAATCTTAAGCTATTAAAGAAAAAACTCCCAGCTCGCTGAAATATGTTCATTTGCTGAAAACCAACAAAACCACGAAAAGTTCTTGTCTTTGAAGATAAAATCTTTTTGCTTTGAAGAAGAAAGATCATGCTGACTGAAATAAGTTCATTAGATGAAAACCAGCAAAAATTGACAAGAAACACGAAAAGTTCTTGTATTTTAAGATAAAATCTTACGCTATTAAAGAAAAAACTCCCAGCTCGCTGAAATATGTTCATTTGCTGAAAACCAACAAAACCACGAAAAGTTCTTGTATTTGAAGATAAAATCTTTTTGCTTTGAAGAAGAAAGATCTTGCTGACTGAAATAAGTTCATTAGATGAAAACCAACAAAAATTGACAAGAACAACGAAAAGTTCTTGTATTTTAAGATAAAATCTTACGCTATTAAGAAAAAACTTCCAGCTCGCTGAAATATGTTCATTTGCTGAAAACCATCAAAACCACGAAAAGTTCTTGTATTTGAAGATAAAATCTTTTTGCTTTGAAGAAGACTGATCCAGCTGACTGAAATAAGTTCATTAGATGAAAACCAACAAAAATTGACAAGAACCACGAAAAGTTCTTGTATTTTAAGATAAAATCTTACGCTATTAAAGAAAAAACTTCTTGCTCGCTGAAATCTGTTCATTTGCTGAAAACCAACAAAACCACGAAAAGTTCTTGTATTTGAAGATAAAATCTTTTTGCTTTGAAGAAGAAAGATGTAGCTGACTGAAATAAGTTCATTAGATGAAAACCAACATAAATTGACAAGAACCACGAAAAGTTCTTGTATTTTAAGATAAAATCTTACGCTATTAAAGAAAAAACTCCCAGCTCGCTGAAATATGTTCATTTGCTGAAAACCAACAAAACCACGAAAAGTTCTTGCATTTGAAGATAAAATCTTTTTGCTTTGAAGAAGAAAGATCAAGCTGACTGAAATACGTTCATTAGATGAAAACCAACAAAAATTGACAAGAACCACGAAAAGTTCTTGTATTTTAAGATAAAATCTTATGCCATTAAAGAAAAAACTTCTTGCTCGCTGAAATCTGTTCATTTGCTGAAAACCAACAAAACCACGAAAAGTTCTTGTATTTGAAGATTAAATCTTTTTGCTTTGAAGAAGAAAGATCCAACTGACTGAAATAAGTTCATTAGATGAAAACCTACAAAAATTGACAAGAACCACGAAATGTTCTTGTATTTTAAGATAAAGTCTTACGCTATTAAAGAAAAAACTCCCAGCTCGCTGAAATATGTTCATTTGCTGAAAACCAACAAAACCACGAAAAGTTCTTGTATTTGAAGATAAAATCTTTTTGCTTTGAAGAAGAAAGATCTCGCTGACTGAAATAAGTTCATTGGATGAAAACCAACAAAAATTGACAAGAACCACGAAAAGTTCTTGTATTTTAAGATAAAATCTTTCGCTATTAAGCAAAAAAACTTCCAGCTCGCTGAAATATGTTCATTTGCTGAAAACGAACAAAACCACGAAAAGTTCTTGTATTTGAAGATAAAATCTTTTTGCTTTGAAGAAGAAAGATCGAGCTGACTGAAATAAGTTCATTAGATGAAAACCAACAAAAATTTACAAGAACCACGAAAAGTTCTTGTATTTTAAGATAAAATCTTACGCTATTGAAGGAAAAGCTTCTTGCTCGCTGAAATCTGTTCATTTGCTGAAAACCAACAAAACCACGAAAAGTTCTTGTATTTGAAGATAAAATCTTTTTGCTTTGAAGAAGAAAGATCTTGCTGACTGAAATAAGTTAATGAGATGAAAACCAACAAAAATTGACAAGAACAATGAAAAGTTCTTGTATTTTAAGATAAAATCTTACGCTATTAAGAAAAAACTTCCAGCTCGCTGAAATATGTTTATTTGCTGAAAACCATCAAAACCACGTAAAGTTCTTGTATTTGAAGATAAAATCTTTTTGCTTTGAAGAAGACAGATCCAGCTGACTGAAATAAGTTCATTCGATGAAAACCAACAAAAATTGACAAGAACCACGAAAAGTTCTTGTATTTTAAGATAAAATCTTATGCTATTAAAGAAAAAACTTCTTGCTCGCTGAAATCTGTTCATTTGCTGAAAACCAACAAAACCACGAAAAGTTCTTGTATTTGAAGATAAAATCTTTTTGCTTTGAAGAAGAAAGATCTGGCTGACTGAAATAAGTTCATCAGATGAAAACCAACAAAAATTGACAAGAACCACGAAAAGTTCTTGTATTTTAAGATAAAATCTTACTCTATTGAGGAAAAAACTTCCAGCTGGCTGAAATAATTTCATTTGCTGAAAACCATCAAAACCACCAAAAGTTCTTGTATTCGAAGATAAAATCTTTTTGCTTTGAAGAAGAAAGATCTAGCTGACTGAAAAAAGTTCATGAGATGAAAACCAACAAAAATTGACAAGAACCACGAAAAGTTCTTGTATTTTAAGATAAAATCTTACGCTATTAAAGAAAAAACTCCCAGCTCGCTGAAATATGTTCATTTGCTGAAAACCAACAAAACCACGAAAAGTTCTTGTATTTGAAGATAAAATCTTTTTGCTTTGAAGAAGAAAGATCAAGCTGACTGAAATTAGTTCATTAGATGAAAACCAGCAAAAATTGACAAGAAACACGAAAAGTTCTTGTATTTTAAGATAAAATCTTACGCTATTAAAGAAAAAACTCCCAGCTCGCTGAAATATGTTCATTTGCTGAAAACCAACAAAACCACGAAAGGTTCTTGTATATGAAGATAAAATCTTTTTGCTTTCAAGAAGAAAGATCGAGCTGACTGAAATAAGTTCATTAGATGAAAACCAAGAAAAATTGACAAGAACCACGAAAAGTTCTTGTATTTTAAGATAAAATCTTACTCTATTAAGGAAAAAACTTCCAGCTGGCTGAAATATGTTCATTTGCTGAAAACCATCAAATCCACGAAAAGTTCTTGTATTTGAAGATAAAATCTTTTTCCTTTGAAGTAGAAAGATCTCGCTGACTGAAATAAGTTCATTCGATGAAAACCAACAAAAATTGACAAGAACCACGAAAAGTTCTTGTATTTTAAGATAAAATCTTACGCTATTAAAGAAAAAACTTCTTGCTCGCTGAAATCTGTTCATTTGCTGAAAACCAAGAAAACCACGAAAAGTTCTTGTATTTGAAGATAAAATCTTTTTGCTTTGAAGAAGAAAGATCTAGCTGACTGAAATAAGTTCATTAGATGAAAACCAGCAAAAATTGACAAGAAACACGAAAAGTTCTTGTATTTTAAGATAAAATCTGACGCTATTAAAGAAAAAACTTCTCGCTCGCTGAAATATGTTAATTTGCTGAAAATCAACAAAATCACGAAATGTTCTTGTATTTGAAGATGAAATATTTTTGCTTTGAAGAAGAAAGATCTCGCTGACTGAAATAAGTTCATTGGATGAAAATCAACAAAAATTGACAAGAACCACGAAAAGTTCTTGTATTTTAAGGTAAAATCTTACGCGATTAAAGAAAAAACTTCTCGCTCGCTGAAATATGTTAATTTGCTGAAAATCAACAAAACCACAAAAAGTTCTTGTATTTCAAGATAAAATCTTTTTGCTTTGAAGAAGAAAGATCTCGCTGACTGAAATAAGTTCATTGGATGAAAACCAACAAAAATGGACAAGAACCACGAAAAGTTCTTGTATTTTAAGATAAAATCTGACGCTATTAAAGAAAAAACTTCCAGCTCGCTGAAATATGTTCATTTGCTGAAAACCAACAAAACCACGAAAAGTTCTTGTATTTGAAGATAAAATCTGTTTGCTTTGAAGAAGAAAGAGCTCGCTGACTGAAATAAGTTCATGACATGAAAACCAACAAAAATTTACAAGAACCACCTAAAGTTCTTGTATTTTAAGATAAAATCTTACACTATTAAAGAAAAAACTTCTCGCTCGCTGAAATATGTTCATTTGCTGAAAACCACGAAAAGTTCTTCTATTTGAAGATAAAATCTGTTTGCTTTGAAGAAGAAAGATCTAGGTGACTGAAATAAGTTTATCAGATGAAAACCAACAAAAATTGACAAGAACCACGAAAAGTTCTTGTATTTTAAGATAAAATCTGACGCTATTAAAGAAAAAACTTCTCGCTCGCTGAAATATGTTAATTTGCTGAAAATCAACAAAACCACAAAAAGTTCTTGTATTTGAAGATAAAATCTTTTTGCTTTGAAGAAGAAAGATCTCGCTGACTGAAACAAGTTCATTGGATGAAAACCAACAAAAATGGACAAGAACCACAAAAAGTTCTTGTATTTTAAGATAAAATCTGACGCTATTAAAGAAAAAACTTCCAGCTCGCTGAAATATGTTCATTTGCTGAAAACCAACAAAACCACGAAAAGTTCTTGTATTTGAAGATAAAATCTTTTTGCTTTGAAGAAGAAAGAGCTCGCTGACTGAAATAAGTTCATTACATGAAAACCAACAAAAATTTACAAGAACCACGTAAAGTTCTTGTATTTTAAGATAAAATCTTGCACTATTCAAGAAAAAACTTCTCACTCGCTGAAATATGTTCATTTGCTGAAAACCAACAAAACCACGAAAAGTTCTTCTGTTTGAAGATAAAATCTTTTTGCTTTGAAGAAGAAAGATCTAGGTGACTGAAATAAGTTCATCAGATGAAAACCAACAAAAATTGACAAGAACCACAAAAAGTTCTTGTATTTTAAGATAAATTCTGACGCTATGAAAGAAAAAACTTCGAGCTCGCTGAAATATGTTCATTTGCTCAAAACCAACAAAACCACGAAAAGTTCTTGTATTTGAAGATAAAATCTGTTTGCTTTGAAGAAGAAAGATCCAGCTGACTGAAATAAGTTTATTCGATGAAAATCAACAAAAATTGACAAGAACCACGAAAAGTTCTTGTATTTTAAGATAAAATCTGACGCTATTGAAGAAAAAACTTCTCGCTTGCTGAAATATGTTCATTTGCTGAAAATTAACAAAACCACGAAAAGTTCTTGTATTTGAAGATAAAATCTTTTTGCTTTGAAGAAGAAAGATCCAGCTGACTGAAATAAGTTCATTCGATCAAAACCAACAAAAATTGACAAGAACCACGAAAAGTTCTTGTATTTTAAGATAAAATCTGACGCTATTAAAGAAAAAACTTCTCGCTCGCTGAAATATGTTAATTTGCTGAAAATCAACAAAACCACGAAATGTTCTTGTATTTGAAGATTAAATCTTTTTCTTTGAAGAAGAAAGATCTCGCTGACTGAAATAAGTTCATTGGATGAAAACCAACAAAAATTGAAAAGAACCATGAAAAGTTCTTGTATTTTAAGATAAAATCTGACGCTATTGAAGAAAAAACTTCTCGCTTGCTGAAATATGTTAATTTGCTGAAAATCAACAAAACCACGAAAAGTTCTTGTATTTGAAGATAAAATCTTTTTGCTTTGAAGAAGAAAGATCTAGCTGACTGAAATCAGTTCATTCGATCAAAACCAACAAAAATTGACAAGAACCACGAAAAGTTCTTGCATTTTAAGATAAAATCTGACTCTTTTAAAGAAAAAACTTCTCGCTCGCTGAAATATGTTCATTTGCTGAAAATCAACAAAACCACGAAATGTTCTTGTATTTGAAGATCAAATCTTTTTGCTTTGAAGAAGAAAGATCTCGGTGACTGAAATAAGTTCATCAGATGAAAACCAACAAAAATTGACAAGAACCACGAAAAGTTCTTGTATTTTAAGATAAAATCTTACGCTATTAAAGAAAAAACTCCCAGCTCGCTGAAATATGTTCATTTGCTGAAAACCAACAAAACCACGAAAAGTTCTTGTATTTGAAGATAAAATCTTTTTGCTTTGAAGAAGAAAGATCAAGCTGACTGAAATTAGTTCATTAGATGAAAACCAGCAAAAATTGACAAGAAACACGAAAAGTTCTTGTATTTTAAGATAAAATCTTACGCTATTAAAGAAAAAACTCCCAGCTCGCTGAAATATGTTCATTTGCTGAAAACCAACAAAACCACGAAAGGTTCTTGTATATGAAGATAAAATCTTTTTGCTTTCAAGAAGAAAGATCGAGCTGACTGAAATAAGTTCATTAGATGAAAACCAAGAAAAATTGACAAGAACCACGAAAAGTTCTTGTATTTTAAGATAAAATCTTATTCTATTAAGGAAAAAACTTCCAGCTGGCTGAAATATGTTCATTTGCTGAAAACCATCAAATCCACGAAAAGTTCTTGTATTTGAAGATAAAATCTTTTTCCTTTGAAGAAGAAAGATCTCGCTGACTGAAATAAGTTCATTAGATGAAAACCAACAAAAATTGACAAGAACCACGAAACGTTCTTGTATTTTAAGATAAAATCTTACGCTATTAAAGAAAAAACTTCTTGCTCGCTGAAATCTGTTCATTTGCTGAAAACCAACAAAACCACGAAAAGTTCTTGTATTTGAAGATAAAATCTTTTTGCTTTGAAGAAGAAAGATCTAGCTGACTGAAATAAGTTCATTAGATGAAAACCATCAAAAATTGACAAGAAACACGAAAAGTTCTTGTATTTTAAGATAAAATCTGACGCTATTAAAGAAAAAACTTCTCGCTCGCTGAAATATGTTAATTTGCTGAAAATCAACAAAATCACGAAATGTTCTTGCATTTGAAGATGAAATATTTTTGCTTTGAAGAAGAAAATCTCGCTGACTGAAATAAGTTCATTGGATGAAAATCAACAAAAATTGACAAGAACCACGAAAAGTTCTTGTATTTTAAGGTAAAATCTTACGCGATTAAAGAAAAAACTTCTCGCTCGCTGAAATATGTTAATTTGCTGAAAATCAACAAAACCACAAAAAGTTCTTGTATTTGAAGATTAAATCTTTTTCTTTGAAGAAGAAAGATCTCGCTGACTGAAATAAGTTCATTGGATGAAAACCAACAAAAATTGAAAAGAACCATGAAAAGTTCTTGTATTTTAAGATAAAATCTGACGCTATTGAAGAAAAAACTTCTCGCTTGCTGAAATATGTTAATTTGCTGAAAATCAACAAAACCACGAAAAGTTCTTGTATTTGAAGATAAAATCTTTTTGCTTTGAAGAAGAAAGATCTAGCTGACTGAAATCAGTTCATTCGATCAAAACCAACAAAAATTGACAAGAACCACGAAAAGTTCTTGCATTTTAAGATAAAATCTGACTCTTTTAAAGAAAAAACTTCTCGCTCGCTGAAATATGTTCATTTGCTGAAAATCAACAAAACCACGAAATGTTCTTGTATTTGAAGATCAAATCTTTTTGCTTTGAAGAAGAAAGATCTCGGTGACTGAAATAAGTTCATCAGATGAAAACCAACAAAAATTGACAAGAACCACGAAAAGTTCTT
Organism: Heptranchias perlo; assembly: GCF_035084215.1. Classification (NCBI taxonomy): domain Eukaryota; kingdom Metazoa; phylum Chordata; class Chondrichthyes; order Hexanchiformes; family Hexanchidae; genus Heptranchias; species Heptranchias perlo. Next base: position 1,457,927 of record NW_027138494.1, read on the forward strand.
GTATTTTAAGATAAAATCTTACGCTATTAAAGAAAAAACTCCCAGCTCGCTGAAATATGTTCATTTGCTGAAAACCAACAAAACCACGAAAAGTTCTTGTATTTGAAGATAAAATCTTTTTGCTTTGAAGAAGAAAGATCAAGCTGACTGAAATTAGTTCATTAGATGAAAACCAGCAAAAATTGACAAGAAACACGAAAAGTTCTTGTATTTTAAGATAAAATCTTACGCTATTAAAGAAAAAACTCCCAGCTCGCTGAAATATGTTCATTTGCTGAAAACCAACAAAACCACGAAAGGTTCTTGTATATGAAGATAAAATCTTTTTGCTTTCAAGAAGAAAGATCGAGCTGACTGAAATAAGTTCATTAGATGAAAACCAAGAAAAATTGACAAGAACCACGAAAAGTTCTTGTATTTTAAGATAAAATCTTATTCTATTAAGGAAAAAACTTCCAGCTGGCTGAAATATGTTCATTTGCTGAAAACCATCAAATCCACGAAAAGTTCTTGTATTTGAAGATAAAATCTTTTTCCTTTGAAGAAGAAAGATCTCGCTGACTGAAATAAGTTCATTAGATGAAAACCAACAAAAATTGACAAGAACCACGAAACGTTCTTGTATTTTAAGATAAAATCTTACGCTATTAAAGAAAAAACTTCTTGCTCGCTGAAATCTGTTCATTTGCTGAAAACCAACAAAACCACGAAAAGTTCTTGTATTTGAAGATAAAATCTTTTTGCTTTGAAGAAGAAAGATCTAGCTGACTGAAATAAGTTCATTAGATGAAAACCATCAAAAATTGACAAGAAACACGAAAAGTTCTTGTATTTTAAGATAAAATCTGACGCTATTAAAGAAAAAACTTCTCGCTCGCTGAAATATGTTAATTTGCTGAAAATCAACAAAATCACGAAATGTTCTTGCATTTGAAGATGAAATATTTTTGCTTTGAAGAAGAAAATCTCGCTGACTGAAATAAGTTCATTGGATGAAAATCAACAAAAATTGACAAGAACCACGAAAAGTTCTTGTATTTTAAGGTAAAATCTTACGCGATTAAAGAAAAAACTTCTCGCTCGCTGAAATATGTTAATTTGCTGAAAATCAACAAAACCACAAAAAGTTCTTGTATTTCAAGATAAAATCTTTTTGCTTTGAAGAAGAAAGATCTCGCTGACTGAAATAAGTTCATTGGATGAAAACCAACAAAAATGGACAAGAACCACGAAAAGTTCTTGTATTTTAAGATAAAATCTGACGCTATTAAAGAAAAAACTTCCAGCTCGCTGAAATATGTTCATTTGCTGAAAACCAACAAAACCACGAAAAGTTCTTGTATTTGAAGATAAAATCTGTTTGCTTTGAAGAAGAAAGAGCTCGCTGACTGAAATAAGTTCATGACATGAAAACCAACAAAAATTTACAAGAACCACCTAAAGTTCTTGTATTTTAAGATAAAATCTTACACTATTAAAGAAAAAACTTCTCGCTCGCTGAAATATGTTCATTTGCTGAAAACCACGAAAAGTTCTTCTATTTGAAGATAAAATCTGTTTGCTTTGAAGAAGAAGGATCTCGGTGACTGAAATAAGTTCATCAGATGAAAACGAACAAAAATTGACAAGAACCACGAAAAGTTCTTGTATTTTAAGATAAAATCTGACGCTATTAAAGAAAAAACTTCTCCCTCGCTGAAATATGTTCATTTGCTGAAAACCAACAAAACCACGAAAAGTTCTTCTGTTTGAAGATAAAATCTTTTTGCTTTGAAGAAGAAAGATCTAGGTGACTGAAATAAGTTCATCAGATGAAAACCAACAAAAATTGACAAGAACCACAAAAAGTTCTTGTATTTTAAGATAAATTCTGACGCTATGAAAGAAAAAACTTCGAGCTCGCTGAAATATGTTCATTTGCTGAAAATTAACAAAACCACGAAAAGTTCTTGTATTTGAAGATAAAATCTTTTTGCTTTGAAGAAGAAAGATCCAGCTGACTGAAATAAGTTCATTCGATCAAAACCAACAAAAATTGACAAGAACCACGAAAAGTTCTTGTATTTTAAGATAAAATCTGACGCTATTAAAGAAAAAACTACTCGCTTGCTGAAATATGTTCATTTGCTGAAAATTAACAAAACCACGAAAAGTTCTTGTATTTGAAGATAAAATCTTTTTGCTTTGAAGAAGAAAGATCCAGCTGACTGAAATAAGTTCATTCGATCAAAATCAACAAAAATTGACAAGAACCACGAAAAGTTCTTGTATTTTAAGATAAAATCTGACGCTATTAAAGAAAAAACTTCTCGCTCGCTGAAATATGTTAATTTGCTGAAAATCAACAAAACCACGAAATGTTCTTGTATTTGAAGATTAAATCTTTTTCTTTGAAGAAGAAAGATCTCGCTGACTGAAATAAGTTCATTGGATGAAAACCAACAAAAATTGAAAAGAACCATGAAAAGTTCTTGTATTTTAAGATAAAATCTGACGCTTTTGAAGAAAAAACTTCTCGCTTGCTGAAATATGTTAATTTGCTGAAAATCAACAAAACCACGAAAAGTTCTTGTATTTGAAGATAAAATCTTTTTGCTTTGAAGAAGAAAAATCTAGCTGACTGAAATCAGTTCATTCGATCAAAACCAACAAAAATTGACAAGAACCACGAAAAGTTCTTGCATTTTTAGATAAAATCTGACTCTTTTAAAGAAAAAACTTCTCGCACGCTGAAATATGTTCATTTGCTGAAAATCAACAAAACCACGAAATGTTCTTGTATTTGAAGATCAAATCTTTTTGCTTTGAAGAAGAAAGATCTCGGTGACTGAAATAAGTTCATCAGATGAAAACCAACAAAAATTGATAACAACCACGAAAAGTTCTTATATTTTAAGATAAAATCTGACGCTATTAAAGAAAAAACTTCGAGCTCGCTGAAATATGTTCATTTGCTGAAAACCAACAAAACCACGAAAAGTTCTTGTATTTGAAGACAAAATATTTTTGCTTTGAAGAAGAAAGATCCAGCTGACTGAAATAAGTTCATTCGATGAAAATCAACAAAAATTGACAAGAACCACGAAAAGTTCTTGTATTTTAAGATAAAATCTGACGCTATTAAAGAAAAAACTTCTCGCTCGCTGAAATATGTTAATTTGCTGAAAATCAACAGAACCACAAAAAGTTCTTGTATTTGAAGATAAAATCTTTTTGCTTTGAAGAAGAAAGATCTCGCTGAACTGAAATAAGTTAATTGGATGAAAACCAACAAAAATGGACAAGAACCACGAAAAGTTCTTGTATTTTAAGATAAAATCTGACGCTATTAAAGAAAAAACTTCCAGCTCGCTGAAATATGTTCATTTGCTGAAAACCAACAAAACCACGAAAAGTTCTTGTATTTGAAGATAAAATCTGTTTGCTTTGAAGAAGAAAGAGCTCGCTGACTGAAATAAGTTCATTACATGAAAACCAACAAAAATTTACAAGAACCACGTAAAGTTCTTGTATTTTAAGATAAAATCTTACACTATTAAAGAAAAAACTTCTCGCTCGCTGAAATATGTTCATTTGCTGAAAACCAACAAAACCACGAAAAGTTCTTGTATTTGAAGATAAAATCTTTTTGCTTTGAAGAAGAAAGATCCAGCTGACTGAAATAAGTTCATTCGATGAAAATCAACAAAAATTGACAAGAACCACGAAAAGTTCTTATATTTTAAGATAAAATCTGACGCTATTAAAGAAAAAACTTCGAGCTCGCTGAAATATGTTCATTTGCTGAAAACCAACAAAACCACGAAAAGTTCTTGTATTTGAAGATAAAATATTTTTGCTTTGAAGAAGAAAGATCCAGCTGACTGAAATAAGTTCATTCGATGAAAATCAACAAAAATTGACAAGAACCACGAAAAGTTCTTGTATTTTAAGATAAAATCTGACGCTATTAAAGAAAAAACTTCTCGCTCGCTGAAATATGTTAATTTGCTGAAAATCAACAAAAACCACAAAAAGTTCTTGTATTTGAAGATAAAATCTTTTTGCTTTGAAGAAGAAAGATCTCGCTGACTGAAATAAGTTCATTGGATGAAAACCAACAAAAATGGACAAGAACCACGAAAAGTTCTTGTATTTTAAGATAAAATCTGACGCTATTAAAGAAAAAACTTCCAGCTCGCTGAAATATGTTCATTTGCTGAAAACCAACAAAACCACGAAAAGTTCTTGTATTTGAAGATAAAATCTGTTTGCTTTGAAGAAGAAAGAGCTCGCTGACTGAAATAAGTTCATTACATGAAAACCAACAAAAATTTACAAGAACCACGTAAAGTTCTTGTATTTTAAGATAAAATCTTACACTATTAAAGAAAAAACTTCTCGCTCGCTGAAATATGTTCATTTGCTGAAAACCAACAAAACCACGAAAAGTTCTTCTATTTGAAGATAAAATCTTTTTGCTTTGAAGAAGAAAGATCTCGGTGACTGAAATAAGTTCATCAGATGAAAACCAAGAAAAATTGACAAGAACCACGAAAAGTTCTTGTATTTTAAGATAAAATCTGACGCTGTGAAAGAAAAAACTTCGAGCTCGCTGAAATATGTTCATTTGCTGAAAACCAACAAAACCACGAAAAGTTCTTGTATTTGAAGATAAAATCTTTTTGCTTTGAAGAAGAAAGATCCAGCTGACTGAAATAAGTTCATTCGATGAAAATCAACAAAAATTGACAAGAACCATGAAAAGTTCTTGTATTTTAAGATAAAATCTGACGCTATTGAAGAAAAAACTGCTCGCTTGCTGAAATATGTTAATTTGCTGAAAATCAACAAAACCACGAAAAGTTCTTGTATTTGAAGATAAAATCTTTTTGCTTTGAAGAAGAAAGATCTAGCTGACTGAAATAAGTTCATTCGATCAAAACCAACAAAAATTGACAAGAACCACGAAAAGTTCTTGCATTTTAAGATAAAATCTGATGCTATTGAAGAAAAAACTTCTCGCTTGCTGAAATATGTTCATTTGCTGAAAATTAACAAAACCACGAAAAGTTCTTGTATTTGAAGATAAAATCTTTTTGCTTTGAAGAAGAAAGATCCAGCTGACTGAAATAAGTTCATTCGATCAAAACCAACAAAAATTGACAAGAACCACGAAAAGTTCTTGTATTTTAAGATAAAATCTGACGCTATTAAAGAAAAAACTTCTCGCTCGCTGAAATATGTTAATTTGCTGAAAATCAACAAAACCACGAAATGTTCTTGTATTTGAAGATAAAATCTTTTTGCTTTGAAGAAGAAAGATCTCGCTGACTGAAATAAGTTCATTGGATGAAAACCAACAAAAATTGACAAGAACCACGAAAAGTTCTTGTATTTTAAGATAAAATCTGACGCTATTGAAGAAAAAACTTCTCGCTTGCTGAAATATGTTCATTTGCTGAAAATCAACAAGACCACGAAAAGTTCTTGTATTTGAAGATAAAATCTTTTTGCTTTGAAGAAGAAAGATCTAGCTGACTGAAATCAGTTCATTCGATCAAAACCAACAAAAATTGACAAGAACCACGAAAAGTTCTTGCATTTTAAGATAAAATCTGACTCTTTTAAAGGAAAAACTTCTCGCTCGCTGAAATATGTTCATTTGCTGAAAATCAACAAAACCACGAAATGTTCTTGTATTTGAAGATAAAATCTTTTTGCTTTGAAGAAGAAAGATCTCGGTGACAGAAATAAGTTCATCAGATGAAAACCAACAAAAATTGATAACAACCACGAAAAGTTCTTATATTTTAAGATAAAATCTGACGCTATTAAAGAAAAAACTTCGAGCTCGCTGAAATATGTTCATTTGCTGAAAACCAACAAAACCACGAAAAGTTCTTGTATTTGAAGATAAAATATTTTTGCTTTGAAGAAGAAAGATCCAGCTGACTGAAATAAGTTCATTCGATGAAATTCAACAAAAATTGACAAGAACCACGAAAAGTTCTTGTATTTTAAGATAAAATCTGACGCTATTAAAGAAAAAACTTCTCGCTCGCTGAAATATGTTAATTTGCTGAAAATCAACAAAAACCACAAAAAGTTCTTGTATTTGAAGATAAAATCTTTTTGCTTTGAAGAAGAAAGATCTCGCTGACTGAAATAAGTTCATTGGATGAAAACCAACAAAAATGGACAAGAACCACGAAAAGTTCTTGTATTTTAAGATAAAATCTGACGCTATTAAAGAAAAAACTTCCAGCTCGCTGAAATATGTTCATTTGCTGAAAACCAACAAAACCACGAAAAGTTCTTGTATTTGAAGATAAAATCTGTTTGCTTTGAAGAAGAAAGAGCTCGCTGACTGAAATAAGTTCATTACATGAAAACCAACAAAAATTTACAAGAACCACGTAAAGTTCTTGTATTTTAAGATAAAATCTTACACTATTAAAGAAAAAACTTCTCGCTCGCTGAAATATGTTCATTTGCTGAAAACCAACAAAACCACGAAAAGTTCTTCTATTTGAAGATAAAATCTTTTTGCTTTGAAGAAGAAAGATCTCGGTGACTGAAATAAGTTCATCAGATGAAAACCAAGAAAAATTGACAAGAACCACGAAAAGTTCTTGTATTTTAAGATAAAATCTGACGCTGTGAAAGAAAAAACTTCGAGCTCGCTGAAATATGTTCATTTGCTGAAAACCAACAAAACCACGAAAAGTTCTTGTATTTGAAGATAAAATCTTTTTGCTTTGAAGAAGAAAGATCCAGCTGACTGAAATAAGTTCATTCGATGAAAATCAACAAAAATTGACAAGAACCATGAAAAGTTCTTGTATTTTAAGATAAAATCTGACGCTATTGAAGAAAAAACTGCTCGCTTGCTGAAATATGTTAATTTGCTGAAAATCAACAAAACCACGAAAAGTTCTTGTATTTGAAGATAAAATCTTTTTGCTTTGAAGAAGAAAGATCTAGCTGACTGAAATAAGTTCATTCGATCAAAACCAACAAAAATTGACAAGAACCACGAAAAGTTCTTGCATTTTAAGATAAAATCTGATGCTATTGAAGAAAAAACTTCTCGCTTGCTGAAATATGTTCATTTGCTGAAAATTAACAAAACCACGAAAAGTTCTTGTATTTGAAGATAAAATCTTTTTGCTTTGAAGAAGAAAGATCCAGCTGACTGAAATAAGTTCATTCGATCAAAACCAACAAAAATTGACAAGAACCACGAAAAGTTCTTGTATTTTAAGATAAAATCTGACGCTATTAAAGAAAAAACTTCTCGCTCGCTGAAATATGTTAATTTGCTGAAAATCAACAAGACCACGAAAAGTTCTTGTATTTGAAGATAAAATCTTTTTGCTTTGAAGAAGAAAGATCTAGCTGACTGAAATCAGTTCATTCGATCAAAACCAACAAAAATTGACAAGAACCACGAAAAGTTCTTGCATTTTAAGATAAAATCTGACTCTTTTAAAGGAAAAACTTCTCGCTCGCTGAAATATGTTCATTTGCTGAAAATCAACAAAACCACGAAATGTTCTTGTATTTGAAGATCAAATCTTTTTGCTTTGAAGAAGAAAGATCTCGGTGACAGAAATAAGTTCATCAGATGAAAACCAACAAAAATTGATAACAACCACGAAAAGTTCTTATATTTTAAGATAAAATCTGACGCTATTAAAGAAAAAACTTCGAGCTCGCTGAAATATGTTCATTTGCTGAAAACCAACAAAACCACGAAAAGTTCTTGTATTTGAAGATAAAATATTTTTGCTTTGAAGAAGAAAGATCCAGCTGACTGAAATAAGTTCATTCGATGAAATTCAACAAAAATTGACAAGAACCACGAAAAGTTCTTGTATTTTAAGATAAAATCTGACGCTATTAAAGAAAAAACTTCTCGCTCGCTGAAATATGTTAATTTGCTGAAAATCAACAAAACCACAAAAAGTTCTTGTATTTGAAGATAAAATCTTTTTGCTTTGAAGAAGAAAGATCTCGCTGACTGAAATAAGTTCATTGGATGAAAAGCAACAAAAATGGACAAAAACCACGAAAAGTTCTTGTATTTTAAGATAAAATCTGACGTTATTAAAGAAAAAACTTCCAGCTCGCTGAAATATGTTCATTTGCTGAAAACCAACAAAACCACGAAAAGTTCTTGTATTTGAAGATAAAATCTGTTTGCTTTGAAGAAGAAAGAGCTCGCTGACTGAAATAAGTTCATTACATGAAAACCAACAAAAATTTACAAGAACTACGTAAAGTTCTTTTATTTTAAGATAAAATCTTACACTATTAAAGAAAAACTTCTCGCTCGCTGAAATATGTTCATTTGCTGAAAACCAACAAAACCACGAAAAGTTCTTCTATTTGAAGATAAAATCTTTTTGCTTTGAAGAAGAAAGATCCAGGTGACTGAAATAAGTTCATCAGATGAAAACCAACAAAAATTGACAAGAACCACGAAAAGTTCTTGTATTTTCAGATAAAATCTGACGCTATGAAAGAAAAAACTTCGAGCTCGCTGAAATATGTTCATTTGCTGAAAACCAACAAAACCACAAAAAGTTCTTGTATTTGAAGATAAAATCTTTTTGCTTTGAAGAAGAAAGATCCAGCTGACTGAAATAAGTTCATTCGATGAAAATCAACAAAAATTGACAAGAACCACGAAAAGTTCTTATATTTTAAGATAAAATCTGACGCTATTAAAGAAAAAACTTCGAGCTCGCTGAAATATGTTCATTTGCTGAAAACCAACAAAACCACGAAAAGTTCTTGTATTTGAAGATAAAATATTTTTGCTTTGAAGAAGAAAGATCCAGCTGACTGAAATAAGTTCATTCGATGAAAATCAACAAAAATTGACAAGAACCACGAAAAGTTCTTGTATTTTAAGATAAAATCTGACGCTATTAAAGAAAAAACTTCTCGCACGCTGAAATATGTTAATTTGCTGAAAATCAACAAAACCACAAAAAGTTCTTGTGTTTGAAGATAAAATCTTTTTCCTTTGAAGAAGAAAGATCTCGCTGACTGAAATAAGTTCATTGGATGAAAACCAACAAAAATGGACAAGAACCACGAAAAGTTCTTGTATTTTAAGATAAAATCTGACGCTATTAAAGAAAAAACTTCCAGCTCGCTGAAATATGTTCATTTCCTGAAAACCAACAAAACCACGAAAAGTTCTTGTATTTGAAGATAAAATCTGTTTGCTTTGAAGAAGAAAGAGCTCGCTGACTGAAATAAGTTCATTACATGAAAATCAACAAAAATTGACAAGAACCACGAAAAGTTCTTATATTTTAAGATAAAATCTGACGCTATTAAAGAAAAAACTTCTCGCTCGCTGAAATATGTTAATTTGCTGAAAATCAACAAAACCACAAAAAGTTCTTGTATTTGAAGATAAAATCTTTTTCCTTTGAAGAAGAAAGATCTCGCTGACTGAAATAAGTTCATTGGATGAAAACCAACAAAAATGGACAAGAACCACGAAAAGTTCTTGTATTTTAAGATAAAATCTGACGCTATTAAAGAAAAAACTTCCAGCTCGCTGAAATATGTTCATTTGCTGAAAACCAACAAAACCACGAAAAGTTCTTGTATTTGAAGATAAAATCTTTTTGCTTTGAAGAAGAAAGATCTAGCTGACTGAAATAAGTTCATTCGATCAAAACCAACAAAAATTGACAAGAACCACGAAAAGTTCTTGCATTTTAAGATAAAATCTGAATGTTTTAAAGAAAAAACTTCTCGCTCGCTGAAATATGTTCATTTGCTGAAAATCAACAAACCACGAAATGTTCTTGTAATTGACGATAAAATCTTTTTGCTTTGAAGAAGAAAGAGCTCGCTGACTGAAATAAGTTCATTACATGAAAACCAACAAAAATTTAAAAGAACCACGTAAAGTTCTTGTATTTTAAGATAAAATCTTACACTATTAAAGAAAAAACTTCTCGCTCGCTGAAATATGTTCATTTGCTGAAAACCAACAAAACCACGAAAAGTTCTTCTATTTGAAGATAAAATCTTTTTGCTTTGAAGAAGAAAGATCTAGGTGACTGAAATAAGTTCATCAGATGAAAACCAACAAAAATTGACAAGAACCGCGAAAAGTTCTTGTATTTTAAGATAAAATCTGACGCTATGAAAGAAAAAACTTCGAGCTCGCTGAAATATGTTCATTTGCTGAAAATCAACAAAACCACAAAAAGTTCTTGTATTTGAAGATAAAATCTTTTTGCTTTGAAGAAGAAAGATCTCGCTGACTGAAACAAGTTCATTGGATGAAAACCAACAAAAATGGACAAGAACCACGAAAAGTTCTTGTATTTTAAGATAAAATCTGACGCTATGAAAGAAAAAACTTCCAGCTCGCTGAAATATGTTCATTTGCTGAAAACCAACAAAACCACGAAAAGTTCTTGTATTTGAAGATAAAATCTGTTTGCTTTGAAGAAGAAAGAGCTCGCTGACTGAAATAAGTTCATTACATGAAAACCAACAAAAATTTACAAGAACCACATGAAGTTCTTGTATTTTAAGATAAAATCTTACACTATTAAAGAAAAAACTTCTCGCTCGCTGAAATATGTTCATTTGCTGAAAACCAACAAAAGCACGAAAAGTTCTTCTATTTGAAGATAAAATCTTTTTGCTTTGAAGAAGAAAGATCTAGGTGACTGAAATAAGTTCATCAGATGAAAACCAACAAAAATTGACAAGAACCACGAAATATTTTAAGATAAAATCTGACGCTATTAAAGAAAAAACTTCTCACTCGCTGAAATATGTTCATTTGCTGAAAACCAACAAAACCACGAAAAGTTGTTGCATTTGAAGATAAAACCTTTTTGCTTTGAAGAAGAAAGATCTCGCTGACTGAAATAAGTTCATTGGATGAAAAGCAACAAAAATTGACAAGAACCACGAAAAGTTCTTGTATTTTAAGATAGAATCTGACGCTATTGAAGAAAAAACTTCCAGCTCGCTGAAATATGTTCATTTGCTGAAAACCAACAAAACCACGAAAAGTTCTTGTATTTGAAGATAAAATATTTTTGCTTTGAAGAAGAAAGATCCAGCTGACTGAAATAAGTTCATTCGATGAAAATCAACAAAAATTGACAAGAACCACGAAAAGTTCTTGTATTTTAAGATAAAATCTGACGCTATTAAAGAAAAAACTTCTCGCTCGCTGAAATATGTTAATTTGCTGAAAATCAACAAAACCACAAAAAGTTCTTGTATTTGAAGATAAAATCTTTTTGCTTTGAAGAAGAAAGATCTCGCTGACTGAAATAAGTTCATTGGATGAAAACCAACAAAAATGGACAAGAACCACGAAAAGTTCTTGTATTTTAAGATAAAATCTGACGCTGTTAAAGAAAAAACTTCCAGCTCGCTGAAATATGTTCATTTGCTGAAAACCAACAAAACCACGAAAAGTTCTTGTATTTGAAGATAAAATCTGTTTGCTTTGAAGAAGAAAGAGCTCGCTGACTGAAATAAGTTCATTACATGAAAACCAACAAAAATTTACAAGAACCACGTAAAGTTCTTGTATTTTAAGATAAAATCTTACACTATTAAAGAAAAAACTTCTCGCTCGCTGAAATATGTTCATTTGCTGAAAACCAACAAAACCACGAAAAGTTCTTCTATTTGAAGATAAAATCTTTTTGCTTTGAAGAAGAAAGATCTCGGTGACTGAAATAAGTTCATCAGATGAAAACCAAGAAAAATTGACAAGAACCACGAAAAGTTCTTGTATTTTAAGATAAAATCTGACGCTGTGAAAGAAAAAACTTCGAGCTCGCTGAAATATGTTCATTTGCTGAAAACCAACAAAACCACGAAAAGTTCTTGTATTTGAAGATAAAATCTTTTTGCTTTGAAGAAGAAAGATCCAGCTGACTGAAATAAGTTCATTCGATGAAAATCAACAAAAATTGACAAGAACCACGAAAAGTTCTTGTATTTTAAGATAAAATCTGACGCTATTGAAGAAAAAACTGCTCGCTTGCTGAAATATGTTAATTTGCTGAAAATCAACAAAAACACGAAAAGTTCTTGTATTTGAAGATAAAATCTTTTTGCTTTGAAGAAGAAAGATCTAGCTGACTGAAATAAGTTCATTCGATCAAAACCAACAAAAATTGACAAGAACCACGAAAAGTTCTTGCATTTTAAGATAAAATCTGATGCTATTGAAGAAAAAACTTCTCGCTTGCTGAAATATGTTCATTTGCTGAAAATTAACAAAACCACGAAAAGTTCTTGTATTTGAAGATAAAATCTTTTTGCTTTGAAGAAGAAAGATCCAGCTGACTGAAATAAGTTCATTCGATCAAAACCAACAAAAATTGACAAGAACCACGAAAAGTTCTTGTATTTTAAGATAAAATCTGACGCTATTAAAGAAAAAACTTCTCGCTCGCTGAAATATGTTAATTTGCTGAAAATCAACAAAACCACGAAATGTTCTTGTATTTGAAGATTAAATCTTTTTGCTTTGAAGAAGAAAGATCTCGCTGACTGAAATAAGTTCATTGGATGAAAACCAACAAAAATTGACAAGAACCACGAAAAGTTCTTGTATTTTAAGATAAAATCTGACGCTATTGAAGAAAAAACTTCTCGCTTGCTGAAATATGTTCATTTGCTGAAAATCAACAAAACCACGAAAAGTTCTTGTATTTGAAGATAAAATCTTTTTGCTTTGAAGAAGAAAGATCTAGCTGACTGAAATCAGTTCATTCGATCAAAACCAACAAAAATTGACAAGAACCACGAAAAGTTCTTGCATTTTAAGATAAAATATGACTCTTTTAAAGGAAAAACTTCTCGCTCGCTGAAATATGTTCATTTGCTGAAAATCAACAAAACCACGAAATGTTCTTGTATTTGAAGATCAAATCTTTTTGCTTTGAAGAAGAAAGATCTCGGTGACAGAAATAAGTTCATCAGATGAAAACCAACAAAAATTGATAACAACCACGAAAAGTTCTTATATTTTAAGATAAAATCTGACGCTATTAAAGAAAAAACTTCGAGCTCGCTGAAATATGTTCATTTGCTGAAAACCAACAAAACCACGAAAAGTTCTTGTATTTGAAGATAAAATATTTTTGCTTTGAAGAAGAAAGATCCAGCTGACTGAAATAAGTTCATTCGATGAAATTCAACAAACATTGACAAGAACCACGAAAAGTTCTTGTATTTTAAGATAAAATCTGACGCTATTAAAGAAAAAACTTCTCGCTCGCTGAAATATGTTAATTTGCTGAAAATCAACAAAACCACAAAAAGTTCTTGTATTTGAAGATAAAATCTTTTTGCTTTGAAGAAGAAAGATCTCGCTGACTGAAATAAGTTCATTGGATGAAAAGCAACAAAAATGGACAAAAACCACGAAAAGTTCTTGTATTTTAAGATAAAATCTGACGCTATTAAAGAAAAAACTTCCAGCTCGCTGAAATATGTTCATTTGCTGAAAACCAACAAAACCACGAAAAGTTCTTGTATTTGAAGATAAAATCTGTTTGCTTTGAAGAAGAAAGAGCTCGCTGACTGAAATAAGTTGATTACATGAAAACCAACAAAAATTTACAAGAACTACGTAAAGTTCTTTTATTTTAAGATAAAATCTTACACTATTAAAGAAAAAACTTCTCGCTCGCTGAAATATGTTCATTTGCTGAAAACCAACAAAACCACGAAAAGTTCTTCTATTTGAAGATAAAATCTTTTTGCTTTGAAGAAGAAAGATCCAGGTGACTGAAATAAGTTCATCAGATGAAAACCAACAAAAATTGACAAGAACCACGAAAAGTTCTTGTATTTTCAGATAAAATCTGACGCTATGAAAGAAAAAACTTCGAGCTCGCTGAAATATGTTCATTTGCTGAAAACCAACAAAACCACAAAAAGTTCTTGTATTTGAAGATAAAATCTTTTTGCTTTGAAGAAGAAAGATCCAGCTGACTGAAATAAGTTCATTCGATGAAAATCAACAAAAATTGACAAGAACCACGAAAAGTTCTTATATTTTAAGATAAAATCTGACGCTATTAAAGAAAAAACTTCGAGCTCGCTGAAATATGTTCATTTGCTGAAAACCAACAAAACCACGAAAAGTTCTTGTATTTGAAGATAAAATATTTTTGCTTTGAAGAAGAAAGATCCAGCTGACTGAAATAAGTTCATTCGATGAAAATCAACAAAAATTGACAAGAACCACGAAAAGTTCTTGTATTTTAAGATAAAATCTGACGCTATTAAAGAAAAAACTTCTCGCTCGCTGAAATATGTTAATTTGGTGAAAATCAACAAAACCACAAAAAGTTCTTGTATTTGAAGATAAAATCGTTTTCCTTTGAAGAAGAAAGATCTCGCTGACTGAAATAAGTTCATTGGATGAAAACCAACAAAAATGGACAAGAACCACGAAAAGTTCTTGTATTTTAAGATAAAATCTGACGCTATTAATGAAAAAAATTCTCGCTCGCTGAAATATGTTCATTTGCTGAAAACCAACAAAACCACGAAAAGTTCTTGTATTTGAAGATGAAATCTTACGCTATTAAAGAAAAAAACTTCTCGCTCGCTGAAATATGTTCATTTGCTGAAAACCAACAAAACCACGAAAAGTTCTTGTATTTGAAGATAAAATCTTTTTGCTTCGAAGAAGAAAGATCTCGGTGACTGAAATAAGTTCATCAGATGAAAACCAACAAAAATTGACAAGAACCACGAAAAGTTCTTGTATTTTAAGATAAAATCTGACGCTGTGAAAGAAAAAACTTCTCACTCGCTGAAATATGTTCATTTGCTGAAAACCAACAAAACCACGAAAAGTTCTTGTATTTCAAGATAAAATCTTTTGGCTTTGAAGAAGAAAGATCTGGCTGACTGAAATAAGTTCATTGGATGAAAACCAACAAAAATTGACAAGAAACACGGAAAGTTCTTGTATTTTAAGATAAAATCTGACGCTATTGAAGAAAATCTTCTCACTCGCTGAAATATGTTCATTTGCTGAAAACCAACAAAACCACGAAAAGTTCTTGTATTTCAAGATAAAATCTTTTGGCTTTGAAGAAGAAAGATCTCGCTGACTGAAATAAGTTCATTGGATGAAAACCAACAAAAATTGACAAGAACCACGAAAAGTTCTTGTATTTTAAGATAAAATCTGACGCTATTAATGAAAAAAATTCTCGCTCGCTGAAATATGTTCATTTGCTGAAAACCAACAAAACCACGAAACGTGCTTGTATTTGAAGATCAAATCTTTTTGCTTTGAAGAAGAAAGATCTCGCTGACTGAAATAAGTTCATTGGATGAAAACCAACAAAAATTGACAAGAACCACGAAAAGTTCTTGTATTTTAAGATAAAATCTGACGCTATTAAAGAAAAAACTTCTCACTCGCTGAAATATGTTCATTTGCTGAAAACCAACAAAACCACGAAAAGTTCTTGTATTTGAAGATGAAATCTTACGCTATTAAAGAAAAAAACTTCTCGCTCGCTGAAATATGTTCATTTGCTGAAAACCAACAAAACCACGAAAAGTTCTTGTATTTGAAGATAAAATCTTTTTGCTTTGAAGAAGAAAGATCTCGGTGACTGAAATAAGTTCATCAGATGAAAACCAACAAAAATTGACAAGAACCACGAAAAGTTCTTGTATTTTAAGATAAAATCTGACGCTGTGAAAGAAAAAACTTCTCACTCGCTGAAATATGTTCATTTGCTGAAAACCAACAAATCCACGAAAAGTTCTTGTATTTGAAGATAAAATCTTTTTGCTTTGAAGAAGAAAGATCCAGCTGACTGAAATAAGTTCATTCGATGAAAATCAACAAAAATTGACAAGAACCACGAAAAGTTCTTGTATTTTAAGATAAAATCTGACGCTATTGAAGAAAAAACTGCTCGCTTGCTGAAATATGTTAATTTGCTGAAAATCAACAAAACCACGAAAAGTTCTTGTATTTGAAGATAAAATCTTTTTGCTTTGAAGAAGAAAGATCTAGCTGACTGAAATAAGTTCATTCGATCAAAACCAACAAAAATTGACAAGAACCACGAAAAGTTCTTGCATTTTAAGATAAAATCTGATGCTATTGAAGAAAAAACTTCTCGCTTGCTGAAATATGTTCATTTGCTGAAAATTAACAAAACCACGAAAAGTTCTTGTATTTGAAGATAAAATCTTTTTGCTTTGAAGAAGAAAGATCCAGCTGACTGAAATAAGTTCATTCGATCAAAACCAACAAAAATTGACAAGAACCACGAAAAGTTCTTGCATTTTAAGATAAAATCTGACTCTTTTAAAGGAAAAACTTCTCGCTCGCTGAAATATGTTCATTTGCTGAAAATCAACAAAACCACGAAATGTTCTTGTATTTGAAGATCAAATCTTTTTGCTTTGAAGAAGAAAGATCCAGCTGACTGAAATAAGTTCATTCGATGAAAATCAACAAAAATTGACAAGAACCACGAAAAGTTCTTGTATTTTAAGATAAAATCTGACGCTATTAAAGAAAAAACTTCTCGCTCGCTGAAATATGTTAATTTGCTGAAAACCAACAAAACCACGAAAAGTTCTTGTATTTGAAGATAAAATCTGTTTGCTTTGAAGAAGAAAGAGCTCGCTGACTGAAATAAGTTCATTACATGAAAACCAACAAAAATTTACAAGAACCACGTAAAGTTCTTTTATTTTAAGATAAAATCTTACACTATCAAAGAAAACACTTCTCGCTCGCTGAAATATGTTCATTTGCTGAAAACCAACAAAACCACGAAAAGTTCTTCTATTTGAAGATAAAATCTTTTTGCTTTGAAGAAGAAAGATCTAGGTGACTGAAATAAGTTCATCAGATGAAAACCAACAAAAATTGACAAGAACCACGAAAAGTTCTTGTATTTTCAGATAAAATCTGACGCTATGAAAGAAAAAACTTCGAGCTCGCTGAAATATGTTCATTTGCTGAAAACCAACAAAACCACAAAAAGTTCTTTTATTTGAAGATAAAATCTTTTTGCTTTGAAGAAGAAAGATCCAGCTGACTGAAATAAGCTCATTCGATGAAAATCAACAAAAATTGACAAGAACCTCGAAAAGTTCTTATATTTTAAGATAAAATCTGACGCTATTAAAGAAAAAACTTCGAGCTCGCTGAAATATGTTCATTTGCTGAAAACCAACAAAACCACGAAAAGTTCTTGTATTTGAAGATAAAATATTTTTGCTTTGAAGAAGAAAGATCCAGCTGACTGAAATAAGTTCATTCGATGAAAATCAACAAAAATTGACAAGAACCACGAAAAGTTCTTGTATTTTAAGATAAAATCTGACGCTATTAAAGAAAAAACTTCTCGCTCGCTGAAATATGTTAATTTGCTGAAAATCAACAAAACCACAAAAAGTTCTTGTATTTGAAGATAAAATCTTTTTCCTTTGAAGAAGAAAGATCTCGCTGACTGAAATAAGTTCATTGGATGAAAACCAACAAAAATGGACAAGAACCACGAAAAGTTCTTGTATTTTAAGATAAAATCTGACGCTATTAATGAAAAAAATTCTCGCTCGCTGAAATATGTTCATTTGCTGAAAACCAACAAAACCACGAAAAGTTCTTGTATTTGAAGATCAAATCTTTTGCTTTGAAGAAGAAAGATCTCGCTGACTGAAATAAGTTCATTGGATGAAAACCAACAAAAATTGACAAGAACCACGAAAAGTTCTTGTATTTTAAGATAAAATCTGACGCTATTAAAGAAAAAACTTCTCACTCGCTGAAATATGTTCATTTGCTGAAAACCAACAAAACCACGAAAAGTTCTTGTATTTGAAGATGAAATCTTACGCTATTAAAGAAAAAAACTTCTCGCTCGCTGAAATATGTTCATTTGCTGAAAACCAACAAAACCACGAAAAGTTCTTGTATTTGAAGATAAAATCTTTTTGCTTTGAAGAAGAAAGATCTCGGTGACTGAAATAAGTTCATCAGATGAAAACCAACAAAAATTGACAAGAACCACGAAAAGTTCTTGTATTTTAAGATAAAATCTGATGCTATTGAAGAAAAAACTTCTCGCTTGCTGAAATATGTTCATTTGCTGAAAATTAACAAAACCACGAAAAGTTCTTGTATTTGAAGATAAAATCTTTTTGCTTTGAAGAAGAAAGATCTCGGTGACTGAAATAAGTTCATCAGATGAAAACCAACAAAAATTGATAACAACCACGAAAAGTTCTTATATTTTAAGATAAAATCTGACGCTATTAAAGAAAAAACTTCCAGCTCGCTGAAATATGTTCATTTGCTGAAAACCAACAAAACCACGAAAAGTTCTTGTATTTGAAGATAAAATCTGTTTGCTTTGAAGAAGAAAGAGCTCGCTGACTGAAATAAGTTCATTACATGAAAACCAACAAAAATTTACAAGAACCACGTAAAGTTCTTTTATTTTAAGATAAAATCTTACACTATTAAAGAAAAAACTTCTCGCTCGCTGAAATATGTTCATTTGCTGAAAACCAACAAAACCACGAAAAGTTCTTCTATTTGAAGATAAAATCTTTTTGCTTTGAAGAAGAAAGATCTAGGTGACTGAAATAAGTTCATCAGATGAAAACCAACAAAAATTGACAAGAACCACGAAAAGTTCTTGTATTTTCAGCTAAAATCTGACGCTATGAAAGAAAAAACTTCGAGCTCGCTGAAATATGTTCATTTGCTGAAAACCAACAAAACCACAAAAAGTTCTTGTATTTGAAGATAAAATCTTTTTGCTTTGAAGAAGAAAGATCCAGCTGACTGAAATAAGTTCATTCGATGAAAATCAACAAAAATTGACAAGAACCACGAAAAGTTCTTATATTTTAAGATAAAATCTGACGCTATTAAAGAAAAAACTTCGAGCTCGCTGAAATATGTTCATTTGCTGAAAACCAACAAAACCACGAAAAGTTCTTGTATTTGAAGATAAAATATTTTTGCTTTGAAGAAGAAAGATCCAGCTGACTGAAATAAGTTCATTCGATGAAAATCAACAAAAATTGACAAGAACCACGAAAAGTTCTTGTATTTTAAGATAAAATCTGACGCTATTAAAGAAAAAACTTCTCGCTCGCTGAAATATGTTAATTTGCTCAAAATCAACAAAACCACAAAAAGTTCTTGTATTTGAAGATAAAATCTTTTTCCTTTGAAGAAGAAAGATCTCGCTGACTGAAATAAGTTCATTGGATGAAAACCAACAAAAATGGACAAGAACCACGAAAAGTTCTTGTATTTTAAGATAAAATCTGACGCTATTAAAGAAAAAACTTCCAGCTCGCTGAAATATGTTCATTTGCTGAAAACCAACAAAACCACGAAAAGTTCGTGTATTTGAAGATAAAATCTGTTTGCTTTGAAGAAGAAAGAGCTCGCTGACTGAAATAAGTTCATTACATGAAAACCAACAAAAATTTACAAGAACCACGTAAAGTTCTTGTATTTTAAGATAAAATCTTACACTATTAAAGAAAAAACTTCTCGCTCGCTGAAATATGTTCATTTGCTGAAAACCAACAAAACCACGAAAAGTTCTTCCATTTGAAGATAAAATCTTTTTGCTTTGAAGAAGAAAGATCTAGGTGACTGAAATAAGTTCATCAGATGAAAACCAACAAAAATTGACAAGAACCACGAAAAGTTCTTGTATTTTAAGATAAAATCTGACGCTATGAAAGAAAAAACTTCGAGCTCGCTGAAATATGTTCATTTGCTGAAAACCAACAAAACCACGAAAAGTTCTTGTATTTGAAGATAAAATCTTTTTGCTTTGAAGAAGAAAGATCTAGCTGACTGAAATAAGTTCATTCGATCAAAACCAACAAAAATTGACAAGAACCACGAAAAGTTCTTGTATTTTAAGATAAAATCTGACGCTATTAAAGAAAAAACTTCCAGCTCGCTGAAATATGTTCATTTGCTGAAAATCAACAAACCACGAAATGTTCTTGTAATTGAAGATAAAATCTTTTTGCTTTGAAGAAGAAAGATCTCGCTGACTGAAACAAGTTCATTGGATGAAAACCAACAAAAATTTACAAGAACCACGTAAAGTTCTTGTATTTTAAGATAAAATCTTACACTATAAAAGAAAAAACTTCTCGATCGCTGAAATATGTTCATTTGCTGAAAACCAACAAAACCACGAAAAGTTCTTCTATTTGAAGATAAAATCTTTTTGCTTTGAAGAAGAAAGATCTAGGTGACTGAAATAAGTTCATCAGATGAAAACCAACAAAAATTGACAAGAACCACGAAAAGTTCTTGTATTTTAAGATAAAATCTGACGCCATGAAAGAAAAAACTTCGAGCTCGCTGAAATATGTTCATTTGCTGAAAATCAACAAGTCCACAAAAAGTTCTTGTATTTGAAGATAAAATCTTTTTGCTTTGAAGAAGAAAGATCTGGCTGACTGAAACAAGTTCATTGGATGAAAACCAACAAAAATGGACAAGAACCACGAAAAGTTCTTGTATTTTAAGATAAAATCTGACGCTATTAAAGAAAAAACTTCCAGCTCGCTGAAATATGTTCATTTGCTGAAAACCAACAAAACCACGAAAAGTTCTTGTATTTGAAGATAAAATCTGTTTGCTTTGAAGAAGAAAGAGCTCGCTGACTGAAATAAGTTCATTACATGAAAACCAACAAAAATTTACAAGAACCACATGAAGTTCTTGTATTTTAAGATAAAATCTTACACTATTAAAGAAAAAACTTCTCGCTCGCTGAAATATGTTCATTTGCTGAAAACCAACAAAAGCACGAAAAGTTCTTCTATTTGAAGATAAAATCTTTTTGCTTTGAAGAAGAAAGATCTAGGTGACTGAAATAAGTTCATGAGATGAAAACCAACAAAAATTGACAAGAACCACGAAAAGTTCTTGTATTTTAAGATAAAATCTGACGCTATTAAAGAAAAAACTTCTCTCTCGCTGAAATATGTTCATTTGAAGATAAAATGTTTTTGCTTTGAAGAAGAAAGATCCAGCTGACTGAAATAAGTTCATGAGATGAAAACCAACCAAAATTGACAAGAACCACGAAAGGTTCTTGTATTTTAAGATAAAATCTTACGCTATTAAAGAAAAAACTTCTCACTCGCTGAAATATGTTCATTTGCTGAAAACCAACAGAACCACGAAAAGTTCTTGTATTTGAAGATAAAATCTTTTTGCTTTGAAGAAGAAAGATCTCGCTGACTGAAATAAGTTCATGAGATCAAAACCAACAAAAATTGACAAGAACCACGAAAAGTTCTTGTATTTTAAGATAAAATCTTACGCTATTAAAGAAAAAACTTCTCGCTCGCTGAAATATGTTCATTTGCTGAAAACCAACAAAACCATGAAAAGTTCTTGTATTTGAAGATGAAATCTTTTTGCTTTGAAGAAGAAAGATCTGGCTGACTGAAATAAGTTCATTGGATGAAAACCAACAAAAATTGACAAGAACCACGAAAAGTTCTTGTATTTTAAGATAAAATCTGACGCTATTAAAGAAAATCTTCTCACTCGCTGAAATATGTTCATTTGCAGAAAACCAACAAAACCACGAAAAGTTCTTGTATTTCAAGATAAAATCTTTTGGCTTTGAAGAAGAAAGATCTCGCTGACTGAAATAAGTTCATTGGATGAAAACCAACAAAAATTGACAAGAACCACGAAAAGTTCTTGTATTTTAAGATAAAATCTGACGCTATTAAAGAAAAAACTTCTCACTCGCTGAAATATGTTCATTTGCTGAAAACCAACAAAACCACGAAAAGTTCTTGTATTTCAAGATAAAATCTTTTGGCTTTGAAGAAGAAAGATCTCGCTGACTGAAATAAGTTCATTGGATGAAAACCAACAAAAATTGACAAGAACCACGAAAAGTTCTTGTATTTTAAGATAAAATCTGACGCTAATAAAGAAAAAACTTCTCACTCGCTGAAATATGTTCATTTGCTGAAAACCAACAAAACCACGAAAAGTTCTTGTATTTGAAGATGAAATCTTACGCTATTAAAGAAAAAACTTCTCGCTCGCTGAAATATGTTCATTTGCTGAAAACCAACAAAACCACGAAAAGTTCTTGTATTTCAAGATAAAATCTTTTGGCATTGAAGAAGAAAGATCTCGCTGACTGTAATAAGTTCATTGGATGAAATCCAACAAAAATTGACAAGAACCACGAAAAGTTCTTGTATTTTAAGATAAAATCTTACGCTATTAAAGAAAAAACTTCTCGCTCGCTGAAATATGTTCATTTGCTGAAAACCAACAAAACCACGAAAAGTTCTTGTATTTGAAGATGAAATCTTTTTGCTTTGAAGAAGAAAGATCTGGCTGACTGAAATAAGTTCATTGGATGAAAACCAACAAAAATTGACAAGAACCACGAAAAGTTCTTGTATTTTAAGATAAAATCTGACGCTATTAAAGAAAATCTTCTCACTCGCTGAAATATGTTCATTTGCTGAAAACCAACAAAACCACGAAAAGTTCTTGTATTTCAAAATAAAATCTATTGGCTTTGAAGAAGAAAGATCTCGCTGACTGAAATAAGTTCATTGGATGAAAACCAACAAAAATTGACAATAACCA
Organism: Heptranchias perlo; assembly: GCF_035084215.1. Classification (NCBI taxonomy): domain Eukaryota; kingdom Metazoa; phylum Chordata; class Chondrichthyes; order Hexanchiformes; family Hexanchidae; genus Heptranchias; species Heptranchias perlo. Next base: position 1,480,605 of record NW_027138494.1, read on the forward strand.
CGAAAAGTTCTTGTATTTTAAGATAAAATCTGACGCTATTAAAGAAAAAACTTCTCACTCGCTGAAATATGTTCATTTGCTGAAAACCAACAAAACCACGAAAAGTTCTTGTATTTCAAGATAAAATCTTTTGGCTTTGAAGAAGAAAGATCTCGCTGACTGAAATAAGTTTATTGGATGAAAACCAACAAAAATTGACAAGAACCACGAAAAGTTCTTGCATTTTAAGATAAAATCTGACGCTATTAAAGAAAAAACTTCTCACTCGCTGAAATATGTTCATTTGCTGAAAACCAACAAAACCACGAAAAGTTCTTGTATTTCAAGATGAAATCTTACGCTATTAAAGAAAAAACTTCTCGCTCGCTGAAATATGTTCATTTGCTGAAAACCAACAAAACCACGAAAAGTTCTTGTATTTGAAGATAAAATCTTTTTGCTTTGAAGAAGAAAGATCTCGCTGACTGAAATAAGTTCATGAGATGAAAACCAACAAAAATTGACAAGAACCACGAAAAGTTCTTGTATTTTAAGATAAAATCTGACGCGATCAAAGAAAAAACTTCTCACTGGCTGAAATATGTTCATTTGCTGAAAACCAACAAAACCACGAAAAGTTCTTGTATTTCAAGATAAAATCTTTTTGCTTTGAAGAAGAAAGATCCAGCTGACTGAAATAAGTTCATGAGATGAAAACCAACAAAAATTTACAAGAACCACGAAAGGTTCTTGTATTTTAAGATAAAATCTTACGGTATTAAAGAAAAAACTTCTCACTGGCTGAAATATGTTCATTTGCTGAAAACCAACAAAACCACGAAAAGTTCTTGTATTTCAAGATAAAATCTTTTGATTTGAAGAAGATCTCGCTGACTGAAATAAGTTCATTAGATAAAAACCAACAAAAATTGACAAGAACCACGAAAAGTTCTTGTATTTTAAGATAAAATCTTACGCTATTAAAGAAAAAACTTCTCGCTCGCTGAAATATGTTCATTTGCTGCAAACCAACAAAACCACGAAAAGTTCTTGTATTTGAAGATGAAATCTTTTTGCTTTGAAGAAGAAAGATCTGGCTGACTGAAATAAGTTCATTGGATGAAAACCAACAAAAATTGACAAGAACCACGAAAAGTTCTTGTATTTTAAGATAAAACCTGACGCTATTAAAGAAAAAACTTCTCACTCGCTGAAATATGTTCATTTGCTGAAAACCAACAAAACCACGAAAAGTTCTTGTATTTCAAGATAAAATCTTTTGGCTTTGAAGAAGAAAGATCTCGCTGACTGAAATAAGTTCATTGGATGAAAACCAACAAAAATTGACAAGAACCACGAAAAGTTCTTGTATTTTAAGATAAAATCTGACGCTATTAAAGAAAAAACTTCTCACTCGCGGAAATATGTTCATTTGCTGAAAACCAACAAAACCACGAAAAGTTCTTGTATTTGAAGATGAAATATTTTTGCTTTGAAGAAGAAAGATCTGGCTGACTGAAATAAGTTCATTGGATGAAAACCAACAAAAATTGACAAGAACCACGAAAAGTTCTTGTATTTTAAGATAAAATCTGACGCTATTAAAGAAAATCTTCTCACTCGCTGAAATATGTTCATTTGCTGAAAACCAACAAAACCACGAAAAGTTCTTGTATTTCAAAATAAAATCTTTTGGCTTTGAAGAAGAAAGATCTCGCTGACTGAAATAAGTTCATTGCTTGAAAACCAACAAAAATTGACAATAACCACGAAAAGTTCTTGTATTTTAAGATAAAATCTGACGCTATTAAAGAAAAAACTTCTCACTCGCTGAAATATGTTCATTTGCTGAAAACCAACAAAACCACGAAAAGTTCTTGTATTTCAAGATAAAATCTTTTGGCTTTGAAGAAGAAAGATCTCGCTGACTGAAATAAGTTTATTGGATGAAAACCAACAAAAATTGACAAGAACCACGAAAAGTTCTTGCATTTTAAGATAAAATCTGACGCTATTAAAGAAAAAAATTCTCACTCGCTGAAATATGTTCATTTGCTGAAAACCAACAAAACCACGAAAAGTTCTTGTATTTGAAGATGAAATCTTACGCTATTAAAGAAAAAACTTCTCGCTCGCTGAAATATGTACATTTGGTGAAAACCAACAAAACCACGAAAAGTTCTTGTATTTGAAGATAAAATCTGTTTGCTTTGAAGAAGAAAGAGCTCGCTGACTGAAATAAGTTCATTACATGAAAACCAACAAAAATTTAAAAGAACCACATGAAGTTCTTGTATTTTAAGATAAAATCTGACGCGATCAAAGAAAAAACTTCTCACTGGCTGAAATATGTTCATTTGCTGAAAACCAACAAAACCACGAAAAGTTCTTGTATTTCAAGATAAAATCTTTTTGCTTTGAAGAAGAAAGATCCAGCTGACTGAAATAAGTTCATGAGATGAAAACCAACAAAAATTTACAAGAACCACGAAAGGTTCTTGTATTTTAAGATAAAATCTTACGGTATTAAAGAAAAAACTTCTCACTGGCTGAAATATGTTCATTTGCTGAAAACCAACAAAACCACGAAAAGTTCTTGTATTTCAAGATAAAATCTTTTGATTTGAAGAAGATCTCGCTGACTGAAATAAGTTCATTAGATAAAAACCAACAAAAATTGACAAGAACCACGAAAAGTTCTTGTATTTTAAGATAAAATCTGACGCTATTAATGAAAAAACTTCTCGCTCGCTGAATTATGTTCATTTGCTGAAAACCAACAAAACCACGAAAAGTTCTTGTATTTGAAGATGAAATCTTTTTGCTTTGAAGAAGAAAGATCTCGCTGACTGAAATAAGTTCATGAGATGAAAACCAACAAAAATTGACAAGAACCACGAAAAGTTCTTGTATTTTAAGATAAAATCTGACGCTATTAAAGAAAAAACTTCTCACTCGCTGAAATATGTTCATTTGCTGAAAACCAACAAAACCACGAAAGTTCTTGTATTTGAAGATAAAATCTTTTTGCTTTCAAGAAGAAAGATCCAGCTGACTGAAATAAGTTCATTGGATGAAAACCAACAAAAATTGACAAGAACCACGAAAAGTTCTTGTATTTTAAGATAAAATCTTACGCTATTAAAGAAAAAACTCCCAGCTCGCTGAAATATGTTCATTTGCTGAAAACCAACAAAACCACGAAAAGTTCTTGTATTTGAAGATAAAATCTTTTTGCTTTGAAGACGAAAGATCTTGCTGACTGAAATATGTTCATCAGATGAAAACCAAGCAAAATTGACAAGAACCACGAAAAGTTCTTGTATTTTCAGATAAAATCTGACTCTATTAAGGAAAAAACTTCCCGCTCGCTGAAATATGTTCATTTGCTGAAAACCAACAAACCACGAAAAGTTCTTGTATTTGAAGATGAAATCTTTTTGCTTTGAAGAAGAAAGATCTAGCTGACTGAAATAAGTTCATTAGATGAAAACCAACAAAAATTGACAAGAACCACGAAAAGTTCTTGTATTTTAAGATAAATTTTACTCTATTAAGGAAAAATCTTCCAGCTCGCTGAAATATGTTAATTTGCTGAAAACCATCAAAACCACGAAAAGTTCTTGTATTTGAAGATAAAATCTTTTTGCTTTCAAGAAGAAAGATCCAGCTGACTGAAATAAGTTCATCAGATGAAAACCAACAAAAATTGACAAGAACCACGAAAAGTTCTTGTATTTTAAGAAAAAATCTTACGCTATTAAGAAAAAACTTCCAGCTCGCTGAAATATGTTCATTTGCTGAAAACCATCAAAACCACGTAAAGTTCTTGTATTTGAAGATAAAATTTTTTTGCTTTGAAGAAGAAAGATCCCGCTGACTGAAATAAGTTCATGAGATGAAAATCAACAAAAATTGACAAGAACCACGAAAAATTCTTGTATTTTAAGATAAAATCTTACGCTATTAAAGAAAAAACTCCCAGCTCGCTGAAATATGTTCATTTGCTGAAAACCAACAAAACCACGAAAAGTTCTTGTATTTGAAGATAAAATCTTTTTGCTTTGAAGAAGAAAGATCTTGCTGACTGAAATAAGTTCATGAGATGAAAACCAACCAAAATTGACAAGAACCACGAAAAGTTCTTGTATTTTCAGATAAAATCTTACTCGATTCAGGAAAAAACTTCCCGCTCGCTGAAATATGTTCATTTGCTGAAAAACAACAAAACCACGAAAAGTTCTTGTATTTGAAGATGAAATCTTTTTGCTTTGAAGAAGAAAGATTTAGCTGACTGAAATAAGTTCATTGGATGAAAACAAACAAAAATTGACAAGAACCACGAAAAGTTCTTGTATTTTAAGATAAAATCTTACGCTATTAAGAAAAAACTTCCAGCTCGCTGAAATATGTTCATTTGCTGAAAACCATCAAAACCACGTAAAGTTCTTGTATTTGAAGATAAAATCTTTTTGCTTTGAAGAAGAAAGATCCAGCTGACTGAAATAAGTTCATTAGATGAAAACCAACAAAAATTGACAAGAACCATCGAAAAGTTCTTGTATTTTAAGATAAAATCTTACGCTATTAAAGAAACAACTCTCAACTCGCTGAAATATGTTCATTTGCTGAAAACCAACAAGACCACGAAAAGTTCTTGTATTTGAAGATAAAATCTTTTTGCTTTGAAGATGAAAGATCTTGCTGACTGAAATAAGTTCATTAGATGAATACCAACCAAAATTGACAAGAACAACGAAAAGTTCTTGTATTTTCAGATAAAATCTTACTCTATTGAGGAAAAAACTTCCAGCTCGCTGAAATATGTTGATTTGTTGAAAACCAACAAAACCACGAAAAGTTCTTGTATTTGAAGATAAAATCTTTTTGCTTTGAAGAAGAAAGATCCAGCTGACTGAAATAAGTTCATGAGATGAAAACCAACAAAAATTGACAAGAACCACGAAAATTTCTTGTATTTTAAGATAAAATCTTACTCTATGAAGGAAAAAACTTCCAGCTCGCTGAAATATGTTCATTTGCTGAAAACCATCAAAACCACGAAAAGTTCTTGTATTTGAAGATAAAATCTTTTTGCTTTGAAGAAGAAAGATCTAGCTGACTGAAATAAGTTCATTAGATGAAAACCAACAAAAATTGACAAGAACCACGAAAAGTTCTTGTATTTTAAGATAAAATCTTACGCTATTAAAGAAAAAACTTCTTGCGCGCTGAAATCTGTTCATTTGCTGAAAACCAACAAAACCACGAAAAGTTCTTGTATTTGAAGATAAAATCTTTTTGCTTTGAAGAAGAAAGATCCAGCTGACTGAAATAAGTTCATTCGATGAAAATCAACAAAAATTGACAAGAACCACGAAAAGTTGTTGTATTTTAAGATAAAATCTGACGCGATTAAAGAAAAAACTTCTCACTCGCTGAAATATGTTCATTTGCTGAAAACCAACAAAACCACGAAAAGTTCTTGTATTTGAAGATAAAATCTTTTTGCTTTGAAGAAGAAAGATCTAGCTGACTGAAATAAGTTTATCAGATGAAAACCAACAAAAATTGACAAGAACAACAAAAAGTTCTTGTATTTTAAGATAAAATCTTACGCTATTAAAGAAAAAACTTCTCGCTCGCTGAAATATGTTCATTTGCTGCAAACCAACAAAACCACGAAAAGTTCTTGTATTTGAAGATGAAATCTTTTTGCTTTGAAGAAGAAAGATCTAGCTGACTGAAATAAGTTCATCAGATGAAAACCAACAAAAATTGACAAGAACCACGAAAAGTTCGTGTATTTTAAGATAAAATCTTACGCGATTAAAGAAAAAACTTCTTGCTCGCTGAAATATGTTCATTTGCTGAAAACCAACAAAACCACGAAAAGTTCTTGTATTTGAAGATAAAATCTTTTTGCTTTGAAGAAGAAAGATCTCGCTGACTGAAATAAGTTCATTCGATGAAAACCAACAAAAATTGACAACAACCACGAAAAGTTCTTGTATTTTAAGATAAAATCTGACGCTATTAAAGAAAAAACTTCTCGCTCGCTGAAATATGTTCATTTGAAGATAAAATCTTTTTGCTTTGAAGAAGAAAGATCCAGCTGACTGAAATAAGTTCAGTGGATCAAAACCAACAAAAATTGACAAGAACCACGAAAAGTTCTTGTATTTCAAGATAAAATCTTACACTATTAAAGAAAAAACTTCCAGCTCGCTGAAATATGTTCACTTGCTGAAAACCAACAAAACCACGAAAAGTTCTTGTATTTGAAAATAAAATCATTTTGCTTTGAAGAAGAAAGATCCAGCTGACTGAAATAAGTTCATGAGATGAAAACCAACAAAAATTGACAAGAACCACGAAAAGTTCTTGTATTTTAAGATAAATTTTACTCTATTAAGGAAAAAACTTCCAGCTCGCTGAAATATGTTAATTTGCTGAAAACCATCAAAACCACGAAAAGTTCTTGTATTTGAAGATAAAATCTTTTTGCTTTGAAGAAGAAAGATCCAGCTGACTGAAATAAGTTCATTGGATGAAAACCAACAAAAATTGACAAGAACCACGAAAAGTTCTTGTATTTTAAGAAAAAATATTACGCTATTAAGAAAAAACTTCCAGCTCGCTGAAATATGTTCATTTGCTGAAAACCATCAAAACCACGTAAAGTTCTTGTATTTGAAGATAAAATCGTTTTGCTTTGAAGAAGAAAGATCCTGCTGACTGAAATAAGTTCATTAGATGAATACCAACCAAAATTGACAAGAACCACGAAAAGTTCTTGTATTTTCAGATAAAATCTTACTCTATTGAGGAAAAAACTTCCAGCTCGCTGAAATATGTTGATTTGCTGAAAACCATCAAAACCACGAAAAGTTCTTGTATTTGAACATAAAATCTTTTTGCTTTGAAGAAGAAAGATCCAGCTGACTGAAATAAGTTCCTGAGATCAAAACCAACAAAAATTGACAAGAACCACGAAAAGTTCTTGTATTTTAAGATAAAATCTTACGCTATTAAAGAAAAAACTTCTCACTCGCTGAAATATGTTTATTTGCTGAAAACCAACAAAACCACGAAAAGTTCTTGTATTTGAAGATAAAATCTTTTTGCTTTGAAGAAGAAAGATCCAGCTGACTGAAATAAGTTCAGTGGATCAAAACCAACAAAAATTGACAAGAACCACGAAAAGTTCTTGTATTTTAAGATAAAATCTTACGCTCTTTAAGAAAAAACTTCTTGCTCGCTGAAATATGTTCATTTGCTGAAAACCAACAAAACCACGAAAAGTTCTTGTATTTGAACATAAAATCTTTTTGCTTTGAAGAAGAAAGATCTCGCTGACTGAAATAAGTTCCTGAGATCAAAACCAACAAAAATTGACAAGAACCACGAAAAGTTCTTGTATTTTAAGATAAAATCTTACGCTATTAAAGAAAAAACTTCTCGCTCGCTGAAATATGTTCATTTGAAGATAAAATCTTTTTGCTTTGAAGAAGAAAGATCCAGCTGACTGAAATAAGTTCAGTGGATCAAAACCAACAAAAATTGACAAGAACCACGAAAAGTTCTTGTATTTTAAGATAAAATCTTACGCTCTTTAAGAAAAAACTTCTTGCTCGCTGAAATATGTTCATTTGCTGAAAACCAACAAAACCATGAAAAGTTCTTGTATTTGAACATAAAATCTTTTTGCTTTGAAGAAGAAAGATCTCGCTGACTGAAATAAGTTCCTGAGATCAAAACCAACAAAAATTGACAAGAACCACGAAAAGTTCTTGTATTTCAAGATAAAATCTTACGCGATTAAAGGAAAAACTTCTCGCTCGCTGAAATATGTTCATTTGCTGAAAACCAACAAAACCACGAAAAGTTCTTGTATTTGAAGATAAAATCTTTTTGCTTTGAAGAAGAAAGATCTAGCTGACTGAAATAACTTCATTGGATGAAAACCAACAAAAATTGACAAGAAACACGAAAAGTTGTTGTATTTTAAGATAAAATCTGACGCGATTAAAGAAAAAACTTCTCACTCGCTGAAATATGTTCATTTGCTGAAAACCAACAAAACCACGAAAAGTTCTTGTATTTGAAGATAAAATCTTTTTGCTTTGAAGAAGAAAGATCTAGCTGACTGAAATAAGTTCATCAGATGAAAACCAACAAAAATTGACAAGAACCACGAAAAGTTCTTGTATTTTAAGATAACATCTTACGCTATTAAAGAAAAAACTTCTCGCTCGCTGAAATATGTTCATTTGCTGCAAACCAACAAAACCACGAAAAGTTCTTGTATTTGAAGATGAAATCTTTTTGCTTTGAAGAAGAAAGATCTGGCTGACTGAAATAAGTTCATTGGATGAAAACCAACAAAAATTGACAAGAACCACGAAAAGTTCTTGTATTTTAAGATAAAATCTGACGCTATTAAAGAAAAAACTTCTCACTCGCTGAAATATGTTCATTTGCTGAAAACCAACAAAACCACGAAAAGTTCTTGTATTTCAAGATAAAATCTTTTGGCTTTGAAGAAGATCTCGCTGACTGAAATAAGTTCATTGGATGAAAACCAACAAAAATTGACAAGAACCACGAAAAGTTCTTGTATTTTAAGATAAAATCTGACGCTATTAAAGAAAAAACTTCTCACTTGCTGAAATATGTTCATTTGCTGAAAACCAACAAAACCACGAAAAGTTCTTGTATTTGAAGATAAAATCTTTTTGCTTTGAAGAAGAAAGATCTAGCTGACTGAAATAAGTTCATCAGATGAAAACCAACAAAAATTGACAAGAACCACGAAAAGTTCGTGTATTTTAAGATAAAATCTTACGCGATTAAAGAAAAAACTTCTTGCTCGCTGAAATATGTTCATTTGCTGAAAACCAACAAAACCACGAAAAGTTCTTGTATTTGAAGATAAAATCTTTTTGCTTTGAAGAAGAAAGATCTCGCTGACTGAAATAAGTTCATTCGATGAAAACCAACAAAAATTGACAACAACCACGAAAAGTTCTTGTATTTTAAGATAAAATCTGACGCTATTAAAGAAAAAACTTCTCGCTCGCTGAAATATGTTCATTTGAAGATAAAATCTTTTTGCTTTGAAGAAGAAAGATCCAGCTGACTGAAATAAGTTCAGTGGATCAAAACCAACAAAAATTGACAAGAACCACGAAAAGTTCTTGTATTTTAAGATAAAATCTTACGCTCTTTAAGAAAAAACTTCTTGCTCGCTGAAATATGTTCATTTGCTGAAAACCAACAAAACCACGAAAAGTTCTTGTATTTGAACATAAAATCTTTTTGCTTTGAAGAAGAAAGATCTCGCTGACGGAAATAAGTTCCTGAGATCAAAACCAACAAAAATTGACAAGAACCACGAAAAGTTCTTGTATTTTAAGATAAAATCTTACGCTATTAAAGAAAAAACTTCTCACTCGCTGAAATATGTTCATTTGCTTAAAACCAACAAAACCACGAAAAGTTCTTGTATTTGAAGATAAAATCTTTTTGCTTTGAAGAAGAAAGATCTAGCTGACTGAAATAAGTTCATTGGATGAAAACCAACAAAAATTGACAAGAACCACGAAAAGTTCTTGTATTTCAAGATAAAATCTTACGCTATTAAAGGAAAAACTTCTAGCTCGCTGAAATATGTTCATTTGCTGAAAACTAACAAAACCACGAAAAGTTCTTGTATTTGAAGATAAAATCTTTTTGCTTTGAAGAAGAAAGATCTAGCTGACTGAAATAAGTTCATTGGATGAAAACCAACAAAAATTGACAAGAACCACGAAAAGTTGTTGTATTTTAAGATAAAATCTGACGCGATTAAAGAAAAAACTTCTCACTCGCTGAAATATGTTCATTTGCTGAAAACCAACAAAACCACGAAAAGTTCTTGTATTTCAAGATAAAATCTTTTGGCTTTGAAGAAGATCTCGCTGACTGAAATAAGTTCATTGGATGAAAACCAACAAAAATTGACAAGAACCACGAAAAGTTCTTGTATTTTAAGATAAAATCTGACGCTATTAATGAAAAAACTTCTCGCTCGCTGAAATATGTTCATTTGCTGAAAACCAACAAAACCACGAAAAGAATGAGATAAAAACTGGGGGGGGGGGGGGAAGAGAGAGAGAGAGAGAGAGGAGGACTGGGCGAGAGAGAAATACTGGGTAAGATAGGGAGAGAAACACTGGGGGGAGACAGAGAGAGGGAAACACTGCGGGGGTGGGGGCGAGAGAGAGATGGAAAAACTGCGGGGGGAGAGAGAGAGAGAGAAACACTGTGGGGAGAGAGAGAGGGAAAAACTGGGGGGAGAGAGAGAGAGGGAAGCACTGGGGGAGAGAGAGAGAAACACTGGGGGGAGAGAGAGAGAGAAACACTGGGGGGAGAGAGAGAGAGAGAGAAACACTGGGGGGAGAGAGAGATAGAAACACTGGGGAGAGAGAGAGATAAAAACACTGGTGGTTGGTGAGAGAAACACTGGGCGGAGAGAGAGAGAAACACTGGGGGGAGAGAGAGAGAAACACTGGGGGGAGTGAGAGAGAAACACTGGGGGGAGAGAGAGAGAAATACTGGGGGGGGAGAGAGAGTGAAACACTGGGCGGGGGGAGAGACAGAGAAACAGTATGGGGAGAGAGAGCGAGAGAGAAACACTGGGGGGAAGAGAGAGAGAAAAACTCGGGGGGAGAGAAAGAGAGAAACACTGGGGGGGGATGAGAGAGAAACACTGGGGGAGAGAGAGAGAAACACTGGGGGAGAGAGAGAGAAACACTGGGGGAGAGAGAGAGAAACACTGGGGGAGTGAGAGAAACACTGGGGGAGAGAGAGAGAAACACTGGGGGAGAGAGAGAGAAACACTGGGGGAGAGAGAGAGAAACACTGGGGGAGAGAGAGGGAAACACTGGGGGGAGAGAGAGAAACACTGGGGGAGAGAGAGAGGAACACTGGTGGAGAGAGAGAGAAACACGGGGGGGAGAGAGAGAGAGAAACACTGAGGGGGAGAGAGAGAGAAACACTGGAGGGAGAGAGAGAGAGAAACACTCGGGGTAGAGAGAGAGAGAGAGAGAAACACTGGGGGAGAGAGAGAGCAACACTGGGGGAGAGAGAGATAGAAACACTGGGGAGAGGGAGAGATAAAAACACTGGGGGTTGGTGAGAGAAACACTGGGCGGAGAGAGAGAGAAACACTGGGGGGAGAGAGAGAGAAACACTGGGGGGAGAGAGAGAGAAACACTGGTGTGAGAGAGAGGGAAACACTGGGGAGAGAGAGAGAAACACTGGGGGGAGAGAGAGAGAAATACTGGGGGGGAGAGAGTGAAACACTGGGCGGGGGGAGAGACAGAGAAACACTATGGGGAGAGAGAGAGAGAGAGTAACAATGGGGGAAGAGAGAGAGAAAAACTCGGGGGGAGAGAAAGAGAGAAACACTGGGGGAGATAGAGAGAAACACTGGGGGAGAGAGAGAGAAACACTGGGGGAGAGAGAGAGAAACACTGGGGGAGAGAGAGAGCAACACTGGGGGAGAGAGAGAGCAACATTGGGGGAGAGAGAGAGCAACACTGGGGGAGAGAGAGAGCAACAATGGGGGAGAGAGAGAGCAACACTGGGGGAGAGAGAGCAACACTGGTGGAGAGAGAGAGCAACACTGGGGAGAGAGAGAGAGAGAGAGAGAAACACTGTGGGGAGAGAGAGAGAGAGAGAGTGAGACACTGCGGGAGAGAGAGAGAAATAGTGGGGGGTGAGAGAAAGAAACACTGGGGGGAGAGAGAGTGAGAGAGAGAGAGAGAAACACTGGGGTGAGAGGGAGAGGGAAACACTGAGGCAGAGGGAGATAACCACTGGGGGAGAGAGAGAGAAAAACACTGGGGGAGAGAGAGAGAAACACTGGGGGGAGAGAGAAACACTGGGGGGAGAGAGAGAAACACTGGGGGGGAGAGAGAGATAGAGAAACACTGGGGGGAGAGAGAGAAACACTGGGGGAAGAGAGGGAAAAACTAGGGGGAGAGAGAGGGAAACACTGGGGGGAGAGAGAGAGAAACACTGGGGTGAGAGAGAGAAACACTGGGGAAGAGAGAGAGAGAGAAACACTGGGGGGAGAGAGAGAAACACTGGGGAGAGAGAGAGAAACACTGGGTGAGAGAGAGAAACACAGTGGGGAGAGAGAAAGTAACACTTGGGGGAGAGGGAGAGAAACACTGGGGGGAGATAGAGAGAAACACTGGGGGGAGAGAGAGACTAACAATGGGGGGAGAGAGAGAGAAAAACTCGGTGGAGAGAGACAAAAAAACTGGGGGGAGAGAGAGAGAATCACGGGGGGGGGGGTGAGAGTGAGAAAAACCGGGGAGAGCGTGAGAGAAACACTGGGGTGGGGAGGAGAGAGAGAGAGAGAAACACTGGGGGGAGAGAGAGAGAGAGAAACATTGGGCGGAGAGAGAGAGAGAAAACTGGGGGGAGAGAGAGAAAAACTGGGGGGAGAGAGAGAGAAAAACTGGGGGGACAGAGAGAAAAACTGGGGAGAGAAAGAGAACAACTGGGGGGAGAGAGAGAACAACTGGGGGGAGAGAGAGAACAACTGGGGACGAGAGAGAGAGAAACACTGGGGGAGAGAGAGAAACACTGGGGGAGAGAGAGAGAAACACTGGGGGAGAGAGAGAGAAACACTGGGGGAGAGAGAGAAACACTGGGGGAGAGAGAGAGAAACACTGGGGGGAGAGAAAGACACAGAGAGAAACACTGTGGTGAGAGAGAGAGAGAAACACTGAGGGAGAGAGAGAGAAACACTGGGAGAGAGAGAGAGACACTGGGAGAGAGAGAGAGAGAGACACTGGGAGAGAGAGAGAGAGAAACACTGGCGAGAGAAAGAGGGAGAGAATCACTGGGGAGAGAGAGATGAACACTGGGGGGGGGGGAGAGAGAGAATGAGAAAAACAGGGGGGAGAGAGAGAGAGCAGAACTGGGGGAGAGAGAAATACTGGTAGGAGATAGAGAGAGAAACATTGGGGGGAGACAGAGAGAGGGAAACACTGGGGGGAGAGAGAGAGAGAGAAACACTGGGGGAGAGAGAGAGAAACACTGGGGGGAGAGAGAGAAACACTGGGGGAGAGAGAGAGGATCACTGGGGGAGAGAGAGAGAAATACTGGGGGGAGAGAGAGAGAGAAACACTGAGGGGGAGAGAGAGAGAGAGAAACACTGGAGGGAGAGAGAGAGCGAAAAATTCGGGGTAGAGAGAGAGAGAGAGAGAGAGACACTGGGGGAGAGAGAGAGCAACACTGGGTGAGAGAGAGTGCAACACTGGTGGAGAGAGAGAGCAACACTGGTGGAGAGAGAGAGCAACACTGGTGGAGAGAGAGAGCAACACTGGTGGAGAGAGAGAGCAACACTGGGGGAGAGAGAGAGCAACACTGGGGGAGAGAGAGAGCAACACTGGGGGAGAGAGAGAGCAACACTGGGGGAGAGAGAGAGCAACACTGGGGGAGAGAGAGAGCAACACTGGGGGAGAGAGAGAGCAACACTGGGGGAGAGAGAGAGCAACACTGGGGGAGAGAGAGAGCAACATTGGGGGAGAGAGAGAGCAACACTGGGGGAGAGAGAGAGCAACAATGGGGGAGAGAGAGAGCAACACTGGGGGAGAGAGAGCAACACTGGTGGAGAGAGAGAGCAACACTGGGGAGAGAGAGAGAGAGAGAGAGAGAGAAACACTGTGGGGAGAGAGAGAGAGAGATTGAGACACTGCGGGAGAGAGAGAGAAACACTGGGGTGAGAGAGAGAGAGAAACACTGAGGGAGAGAGAGAGAAACACTGGGAGAGAGAGAGAGAGAGACACTGGGAGAGAGAGAGAGAGAGACACTGGGGGAGAGAGAGAGAAACACTGGCGAGAGAAAGAGGGAGAGAATCACTGGGGAGAGAGAGATGAACACTGGGGGGGGGGAGAGAGAGAATGAGAAAAATAGGGGGGAGACAGAGAGAGGGAAACACTGGAGGGAGAGAGAGAGAGGGAAACACTGCGGGGGGAGAGAAATAGAGAAACACTGGGGGGTGAGAGAGAGGAACACTGGGGTGAGAGAGTGAGAAACACTGGGGGGAGAGAGAGAGGGAAACACTGGGGGGAGAGAGAGAGGGAAACACTGGGGGGAGAGAGAGAGGAACACTGGGGGTGAGAGAGAGAAACACTGGGGGGTGAGAGAGAGAGGGAAACACTGCAGGGGGAGAGAGAGAGAGAAACACTGGGGGGTGAGAGAGAGAGGGAAACACTGCGGGGGGAGAGAGAGAGGGAAACACTGGGGGGAGAGAGAGAGGGAAACACTGGGGGGAGAGAGAGAGGAACACTGGGGGTGAGAGAGAGAAACACTGGGGGGTGAGAGAGAGAGGGAAACACTGCGGGGGGAGAGAGAGAGAGAAACACTGGGGGGTGAGAGAGAGAGGGAAACACTGGGGGGAGAGAGAGAGGGAAACACTGGGGGGAGAGAGAGAAACACTGGGGAAGAGAGAGAGAGAGAAACACTGGGGGGAGAGAGAGAAACACTGGGGGGAGAGAGAGAAACACAGGGGGGAGAGAGAGAGAGTGAAATACTGGGGGAGGGGAGAGAAGAAAACTGGGGGGGGGGAAGAGAGTGAGAAACACTGGGGAGAGAGAGAGAGAGTGAAACACTGCGGGGCGAGGGAGTGAGAGTGAAACATTGGGGGGAGAGAGAGAGAAACGCTGGGGTGAGAGAGAGAGAGAGGGAAACACAGGGGGAGAGAGAGAGAAAGAAACAATGTGCGGTGAGAGAGAGGGAGAGAAACACTGGGATAGAGAGAAATTCATAGAAACACTGGGGAGAGAGAGAGAAAAAACACTGGGGGTGGTGAGAGAGAAACACTGGGGGAAGAGAGGGAAAAACTAGGGGGAGAGAGAGGGAAACACTGGGGGGAGAGAGAGAGAAACACTGGGGAAGAGAGAGAGAGAGAAACACTGGGGGGAGAGCGAGAGAGAGAAACATTGGGCGGAGAGAGAGAGAAAACTGGGGGGAGAGAGAGAAACACTAGGGGGAGAGAGAGAAACACTGGGTGAGAGAGAGAAACACAGGGGGGAGAGAGAAAGTAACACTTGGGGGAGAGGGAGAGAAACACTGGGGGGAGATAGAGAGAAACACTGGGGGGAGAGAGAGACTAACAATGGGGGGAGAGAGAGAGAAAAACTCGGTGGAGAGAGACAAAAAAACTGGGGGGAGAGAGAGAGAATCACGGGGGGGGGGGGGGGGTGGGGGTGAGAGAGAGAAAAACCGGGGAGAGCGTGAGAGAAACACTGGGGTGGGGAGGAGAGAGAGAGAGAGAAACACGGGGGGAGAGAGAGAGAGAGAAACATTGGGCGGAGAGAGAGAGAGAAAACTGGGGGGAGAGAGAGAAAAACTGGGGGGAGAGAGAGAGAAAAACTGGGGGGAGAGAGAGAAAAACTGGGGAGAGAGAGAGAACAACTGGGGATGAGAGAGAGAGAAACACTGGGGGAGAGAGACAAACACTGGGGGAGAGAGAGAGAAACACTGGGGGAGAGAGAGAAACACTGGGGGAGAGAGAGAGAAACACTGGGGGAGAGAGAGAGAAACACTGGGGGAGAGAGAGAGAAACACTGGGGGAGAGAGAGAAACACTGGGGGAGAGAGAGAAACACTGGGGGAGAGAGAGAGAAACACTGGGGGAGAGAGAGAGAGAGAAACAGTGGAGGAGAGAGAGAGAAACACTGGGGGAGAGAGAGAGAGAGAGACAGTGGAGGAGAGACAGAGAAACACTGGGGGGAGAGAGAGAAACACTGGGGGGAGAGAGAGAAACACTGGGGGGAGAGAGAGAAACACTGGGGGAGAGAGAGAGAAACACTGGGGGAGAGAGAGAAACACTGGGGGAGAGAGAGAGAAACACTGGGGGAGAGAGAGAAACACTGGGGGAGAGAGAGAAACACTGGGGGAGAGAGAGAGAAACACTGCGGGAGAGAGAGAGAAACAGTGGGGGAGAGAGAGAGAAACACTGGGGGAGAGAGAAACACTGGGGGGAGAGAAAGACACAGAGAGAAACACTGGGGTGAGAGAGCGAGAGAAACACTGAGGGAGAGAGAGAGAAACACTGGGAGAGAGAGAGAGAGACACTGGGAGAGAGAAAGAGAGAGACACTGGGGGAGAGAGAGAGAAACACTGGGGGAGAGAAAGAGGGAGAGAATCACTGGGGAGAGAGAGATGAACACTGGGGGGGGGGGGGGAGAGAGAAAATGAGAAAAACAGGGGGGAGAGAGAGAGAGCAGAACTGGGGGGAGAGAGAGAGAGGGAAACACTGGGGGGAGAGAGAGAGGGAAACACTGCGGGGGGAGAGAGAGAGAGAAGCACTGGGGGGTGAGAGAGAGAGGGAAACACTGGGGGGAGAGAGAGAGGGAAACACTGGGGTGAGAGAGTGAGAAACAATGGGGGGAGATAGAGAGAAACACTGGGGGGAGAGAGGGAAAAACTTGGGGGAGAGAGAGAGGGAAACAATGGGGGGAGAGAGAGAGAAATACCGGGGGGAGAGAGAGAAACACTTGGGGAGAGAGAGAGAGAGAAACACTAGGGGAGAGAGAGAGAGAGAGAGCGAAACACTGGGGGAGAGAGAGAGAGAGAGAAACACTGGGGGGAGAGAGAGAGAGAAACACTGGGGGGAGAGAGAGAGAAACACTGGGGGAGAGAGAGAGAGAGAAACAGTGGAGGAGAGAGAGAGAAACAGTGGAGGAGAGAGAGAGAAACACTGGGGGAGAGAGAGAGAGAGAAACAGTGGAGGATAGAGAGAGAAACACTGGGGGGAGAGAGAGAAACACTGGGGGCAGAGAGAGAGAGAAACACTGCGGGGAGAGAGAGTGAGAGAGAAACATTGGGGGGAGAGGGAGAGAGAGAGAAACACTGGTGGGTGAGAGAGAGAAACACTGGGGTGAGAGAGAGGGAAACGCTGGGGGGAGAGAGAGAAAAACTGGGGGGAGAGAGAGAACAACTGGGGATGAGAGAGAGAGAAAAACTGGGGGAAGAGACAGAGAGAAAAACTGGGGGAAGAGAGAGAGAGAGAGACAGAAACACAGCGGGGGGAGGGAGAGAGAGAAACATTAGGGGAGGGGGAGAGAGAGATAAACACCGGGGGGAGAGAGAGAGAGATAAACACCGGGGGGAGAGAGAGAGAGAGAAACACCGGGGGGAGAGAGAGAGAGAGAAACACCGGGGGGAGAGAGAGAGAGATAAACACCGGGGGGAGAGAGAGAGAAACACTGGGGGGAGAGAGAGAGAGAAACACTGGGGGGAGATAGAGAGAGAGAAAATCTTGTGGGAAGAGAGAGAGAGAAAAACTGGGGGAAGAGAGAGAGAGAGAGACAGAAACACAGCGGGGGGAGGGAGAGAGTGAAACACTGGGGGAGGGAGAGTGAAACACTGGGGGAGGGAGAGAGAAACACTGGGGGAGGGAGAGAGAAACACTGGGGGAGAGAGAGAGAAACACTGGGGGAGAGATGGAGAAACACTGGGGAAGAGACAGAGAAACACTGGGGGAGAGAGAGAGAAACACTGGGGGAGCGAGAGAGAAACACTGGGGGAGCGAGAGAGAAACACTGGGGGAGAGAGAGAGAAACTCTCGGGGCGGAGAGAAAGAGTGAAACACTGGGGGAGAGGGAGAGAAACACTGAGGGAGAGAGAGAGAAACACTGGGGGAGAGAGAGAGAAACACTGGGGGAGAGAGAGAGAAACACTGGGGGAGAGAGAGAGAAACACTGGGGGAGAGAGAGAGAAACACTGGGGGAGAGAGAGAAACACTGGGGGAGAGAGAGAGAAACACTGGGGGAGAGAGAGAGAAACACTGGGGGAGAGAGAGAATCACTGGGGTGAGAGAGAGAGAGAGAAACACTGAGGGAGAGAGAGATGAACACTGGGGGGGAGAGAGAGAATGAGAAAAACAGGGGGGAGAGAGAGAGAAGAACTGGGGGGAGAGAGAAATACTGGGAGGAGAGAGAGAGAGGGAAACACTGCGGGGGGAGAGAGAGAGAGAAACACTGGGGGGTGAGAGAGAGAGGGAAACACTGGGGGGTGAGAGAGAGAGGGAAACACTGGGGGGAGAGAGAGAGGGAAACACTGGGGTGAGAGAGAGAGAAACACTGGGGGGAGAGGGAGAGAGAGAGAAACACTGGTGGGTGAGAGAGAGAAACACTGGGGTGAGAGAGAGGGAAACGCTGGTGGGGGGGAGAGAGAGAGAGAGGGAAACACTGGGGGAGAGAGATAGAAAGAAACAATGTGGGGTGAGAGAGAGGGAGAAAAACACTTGGATAGAGAGAAATTCATAGAAACACTGGGGAGAGAGAGAAAACACTGGGGGTGGTGAGAGAAACACTGGGGGAAGAGAGGGAAAAACTAGGGGGAGAGAGAGGGAAACACTGGGGGGAGAGAGAGAGAAACACTGGGGAAGAGAGAGAGAGAGAAACACTGGGGAGAGAGAGAGAAACACTGGGGGGAGAGAGAGAGAAACACTTGGGGGAAAGGGAGAGAGAGAGAAACACTGGGGGGTGAGAGAGAGAAACACTGGGGTGAGAGAGAGAAACACTGGGGAAGAGAGAGAGAGAAACACTGTGGGAGAGAGAGAGAAGCACTGGGGGAGATAGAGAGAAACACTGGGGGAGGGAGAGAGAAACACTGTGGGAGAGAGGGAGAGAGAAACATTGGGGGGAGAGGGAGAGAGAGAGAAACACTGGTGGGTGAGAGAGAGAAACACTGGGGTGAGAGAGAGAGAAAACACTGGGGGTGGTGAGAGAAACACTGGGGGAAGAGAGGGAAAAACTAGGGGGAGAGAGAGGGAAACACTGGGGGGAGAGAGAGAGAAACACTGGGGTGAGAGAGAGAAACACTGGGGAAGAGAGAGAGAGAGAAACACTGGGGGAGAGAGAGAGAGAGAAACACTGGGGAGAGAGAGAGAAACACTGGGGGGAGAGAGAGAGAAACACTGGGGGGAAAGGGAGAGAGAGAGAAACACTGGGGTGTGAGAGAGAGAAACACTGGGGTGAGAGAGAGAAACACTGGGGAAGAGAGAGAGAGAAACACTGTGGGAGAGAGAGAGAAGCACTGGGGGAGATAGAGAGAAACACTGGGGGAGGGAGAGAGAAACACTGGGGGGGAGAGAGAGAGAAACACTGTGGGAGAGAGGGAGAGAGAAACAATGGGTGGAGAGAAAGAGAGAAAGACTGGGTAGAGAAAGAGGGAGAGAATCACTGGGGGGAGAGAGATGAACACTGGGGGGAGAGAGAGAATGAGAAAAACAGGGGGGAGAGAGAGACAGAGAGAAGAACTGGGGGAGAGAGAAATACTGGGGGGAGAGAGAAAGAGAGAGAAACACTGGGACAGAGAGCGATTGATACAAACACTGGGGAGAGTGAGAGAAAAAAACACTGGGGGAGAGAGGGAAAAACTTGGGGGGAGAGAGAGATATACACTGGGGGAGAGAGAGAGAAACACTGGGGGAGAGAGAGAGAGAGAAACACTGGGAGAATGAGAGAGAGAGAGAAACACTGGGGGGAGAGAGAGAGAGAGAAACAGTCGAGGAGAGAGATAGAAACACTGGGGGGAGAGAGAGAGAGAGAAATACTGGGGGAGGGGAGAGAGAGAGAAAAACTGGGGGGGGGGGAGAGAGAGAGAAACACTGGTGAGAGAGAGAGGGAAACGTTGGGGGGAAGAGAGAGAGAGAGGGAAAAACTCGGGGGGAGAGAGAGAAAGAAACAATGTGGGGTGAGAGAGAGGGAGAGAAACAATGGGATCGAGAGAGATTCATAGAAACACTTGAGAGAGAGAGAGAATAAAACACTGGGGGTGGTGAGAGAAACACTGGGGGGAGAGAGAGAAACACTGGGGGAAGAGAGGGAAAAACTAAAGGGAGAGAGAGGGAAACACTGGGGGGAGAGAGAGAAACACTGGGGTGAGAGAGAGAAACACTGGGGAAGAGAGAGAGAGAGGGAGAGAGAAACACTGGGGGAGAGAGAAAGAGAGAAACACTGGGGAGAGAGAGAGAGAGAGAAACACTGGGGGGAGAGAGAGAGAAACATTGGGGGGAGAGAGAGAGAGAAACATTGGGGGGAGAGATAGAGAGAAATACTGGGGAGAGAGAGAGAGAGAAATACTGGGGGGGGGAGAGAAACACTGGGGGGAGAGAGAGTGAGAAACACTGGGGGGAGAGAGAGAGAGAAACACTGCGGGGAGAGAGAGTGAGAGAGAAACATTGGGGGGAGAGGGAGAGAGAGAGAAACACAGGGGGGGTGGGGGAGAGAAACACTGGGGAGAGAGAGAGAACGAAACAATGTGGGGTGAGAGAGAGAGAAACACTGGGGGGAGAGAGAGAAAGAAACACTACGTGAGAGAAAGAGAAACACAGGGCGGTGAGAGAGAGAAACACTGGGGGGAGAGAGAGAAACACTGGGGAGAGAGAGAGAGAGAAAAACCGGGAGGAGAAAGAGAGAAACAATGTGGGGTGAGAGCGAGTGAAACACTGGGGGTGGGAGAGACAGAGAAACACTAGGGGGAGAGAGAGAGAAACACGGAGAGAGAGAGAGAGAGAGAGGAACAATGGGGGGAAGAGAGAGATAAACACTCGGGGGGAGAGAAAGAGAGACACACTGGGGGGAGAGAGAGACACAGAGAGAAACACAGGGGGGGGGGACAGAGAGAAACACTGGGGGAGAGAGAGAGAAACACTGGGGGAGTTAGAGAGAAACACTGGGGGAGAGAGAGAGAAACACTGGGGGAGAGAGAGAGAAACACTGGGGGAGAGAGAGAGAAACACTGGGGGAGAGAGAGAGAAACACTGGGGGAGTTAGAGAGAAACACTGGGGGAGTTAGAGAGAAACACTGGGGGAGTTAGAGAGAAACACTGGGGGAGTTAGAGAGAAACACTGGGGGAGAGAGAGAGAAACACTGGGGGAGAGAGAGAGAAACACTGGGGGAGAGAGAGAGAAACACAGGGGGAGAGAGAGAGAAACACTGGGGGAGGGAGAGAGAAACACTGGGGGAGGGAGAGAGAAACACTGGGGGAGAGAGAGAGAAACACTGGGGGCGAGAGAGAGAAACACTGGTGGGGAGAGAAAGACACAGAGAGAAACATTGGGGTGAGAGAGAGAGAAACACTGAGGGAGAGAGAGGAAACACTGGGGGAGAGAGAGAGAAACACTGGGGGAGTGAGAGAGAAACACTGGAGGAGAGAGAGAGAAACACTGGGGGAGAGAGAGAGAAACACTGGGGGAGGGAGAGAGAAACACTGGGGGAGGGAGAGAGAAACACTGGGGGAGGGAGAGAGAAACACTGGGGGAGAGAGGGAGAAACACTGGGGAAGAGAGAGAGAAACAATGTGGGAGAGAGAGAGAGCACTGGGGGAGAGAGAGAGAAACACTGGGGGAGAGAGAGAGAAACACTGGGGGAGAGAGAGAGAAACACTGGGGGAGAGAGAGAGAAACACTGGGGGAGATAGAGAGAAACACTGGGGGAGAGAGAGAGAAACACTGGGGAAGAGAGAGAGAAACACTGGGGGAGAGAGAGAGAAACACTGGGGGAGAGAGAGAAACACTGGGGGAGAGACAGAGAAACACTGGGGGAGAGACAGAGAAACACTGGGGGAGAGAGAGAGAAACACTGGGGGAGAGAGAGAAACACTGGGGGAGAGAGAGAGAAACACTGGGGGAGTTAGAGAGAAATACTGGGGGAGTTAGAGAGAAACACTGGGGGAGTTAGAGAGAAACACTGGGGGAGTTAGAGAGAAACACTGGGGGAGTTAGAGAGAAACACTGGGGGAGTTAGAGAGAAACACTGGGGGAGTTAGAGAGAAACACTGGGGGAGTTAGAGAGAAACAGTGGGGGAGTTAGAGAGAATCACTGGGGGAGAGAGAGAGAAACACTACAAGAGAGTGGGCGGTACTGGACCGAATTCTAGGGAATGTGGCCGGCCAAGTGGAAGAAGTGCTAGTAGGTGAGCACTTTGGTGACAGTGACCATAATTCGGTGAGATTTAAGGTGGTCATGGAAAAGGACAGGGAGGGGCCGGAAATAAATGTTCTAAATTGGGGGAAGGCCGATTTTAATAGGATAAGGCAGGATCTGGCCAAAATGGACTGGGATCAGCTGCTTGTAGGAAAATCCGCATCGGAGCAATGGGAGTCTTTCAGAAGGGAGATTGAGACCATACAATGGCAACATGTTCCCGTAAAGGTCAAGGGTGGTTCCAAGAACTCCAGGGAACCTTGGATGTCAGGGGATATACGAGAATGGATTAGGAAAAAAAGGAGGGCTTTTGGCAGATGCAAAAGGCTAAAGACGGAGGAAGCCCTAGAGAAGTACAAAAAGTGCAGGGGGATACTTAAAAAAGAAATTAGGAGATCAAGGAGGGGCCATGAAATAACACTGGCGAGCAAAATAAAGGAAAATCCTAAGATGTTTTATAAGTATATTAAGGGTAAGAGGATGACTAGGGAAAAAATAGGGCCCATTAGGGACAAAAATGGCAATCTGTGTGTGGAGCCGGCAGATGTAGGAGCGGTTCTAAATGAATTTTTTGCATCTGTTTTCACTATGGAGAAGGACGATGTAGACATAGAAATACGGCAGGGGGACTGTGATATACTCAAACATATTAACATCGAGCGGGAGGAGGTATTGGCGGTTTTAGCAGGCCTAAAAATGGATAAATCTCCAGGCACGGACGAAATGTATCCCAGGCTACTGTGTGAGGCAAAGGAGGAGATTGCGGGGGCTCTGACACATATATTCAGAACCTCTCTGGCCACAGGGGATGTGCCAGAGGACTGGAGAACCGCTAATGTAATACCACTATTCAAGAAGGGGAGTAGGGAAAAACCGGGGAACTACAGGCCAGTGAGCCTAACATCAGTGGTAGGAAAATTATTGGAAAAAATTCTGAAGGACAAAATTAGTCTCCACTTGGAGAAGCAAGGATTAATCAGGGATAGTCAACATGGCTTTGTCAAGGGAAGATCATGTCTGACTAATTTGATTGAATTTTTTGAGGGGGTGACTAGGCGTGTGGATGAGGGTAACGCAGTGGATGTGGTATACATGGATTTCAGTAAGGCCTTCGATAAAGTCCCCCACAGGAGACTGGTCAAGAAGGTACGAGCCCATGGAATCCAGGGTGCCTTGGCACTTTGGATACAAAACTGGCTTAGTGGCAGAAGGCAGAGGGTGATGGTCGAAGGTTGTTTTTGTGACTGGAAGCCTGTGGCCAGTGGGGTACCACAGGGATCGGTGCTGGGTCCCTTGCTGTTTGTGGTCTACATTAATGACTTGGATATGAATGTAAAAGGTATGATCAGTAAGTTCGCTGATGATACAAAGATTGGTAGGGTGGTAAATAGTGAGGAGGATAGCCTCAGTCTGCAGGACGATATAGATGGGTTGGTCAGATGGGCGGAACAGTGGCAAATGGAATTTAACCCGGAAAAGTGCGAGGTGATGCACTTTGGAGGGACTAACAAGGCAAGGGAATACACAATGAATGGGAGGACCCTAGGCAAGACAGAGGGTCAGAGGGATCTTGGTGTGCAAGTTCACAGATCCCTGAAGGCGGCGGAACAGGTAGATAAGGTGGTAAAGAAGGCATATGGGATACTTGCCTTTATTAGCCGAGGCATAGAATATAAGAGCAAGGAGGTTATGATGGAGCTGTATAAAACACTGGTTAGGCCACAGCTGGAGTACTGTGTGCAGTTCTGGTCGCCACACTACAGGAAGGATGTGATCGCTTTGGAGAGGGTGCAGAGGAGATTCACCAGGATGTTACCAGGGCTGGAGCGCTTCAGCTATGAAGAGAGACTGGGAAGATTGGGTTTGTTTTCCTTGGAGCAGAGGAGGCTGAGGGGGGACATGATTGAGGTGTACAAAATTATGAGGGGCACAGATAGGATGGATACTAAGGAGCTTTTTCCCTTCGTTGAGGGTTCTATAACAAGGGGACATAGATTCAAGGTAAAAGGCGGGAGGTTTAGAGGGGATTTGAGAAAGAATTTTTTCACCCAGAGGGTGGTTGGAGTCTGGAACTCACTGCCTGAAAGGGTTGTGGAGGCAGGAACCCTCACAACATTCAAGAAGCATTTGGATGAGCACTTGAAATGCCATAGCACACAAGGCTACGGACCAAATGCTGGAATATGGGATTAGAGTAGACAGGGCTGATGGCCGGCGCGGACACGATGGGCCGAAGGGCCTCTATCCGTGCTGTATGACTCTATGACTCTATGATTCTCTATGACTCTAAACACTGGGGGAGAGAGAGAGAAACACTGGGGGAGAGAGAGAGAAACACTGGGAGAGAGAGAGAGACACTGGGGGAGAGAGAGATAAACACTGGGGGAGAGAGAGAGAAACACTGGGGGAGAGAGAGAGAAACACTGGGGGAGAGAGAGAGAAACACTGGGGGAGAGAGAGAAACACTGGGGGAGAGAGAGAGAAACATTGGGGGAGAGAGAGAGAAACACTGGGGGGGGGGGAGAGAGAGAAACAGTGGGGGAGAGAGAGAGAGAGAGAGACACTGCGGGAGAGAGAGAGAAACAGTGGGGTGAGAGAGAGAGGGAAACACTGAGGCAGAGAGAGAGAAACACTGGGGGAGAGAGAGAGAAACACTGGGGGAGAGAGAGACAAACACTGGGGGGAGAGAGAGAAACACTGGGGGGAGAGAAAGACACAGAGAGAAACACTGGGGTGAGAGAGAGAGAGAAACAGTGAGGGAGAGAGAGAAAAACGAGGTGGAGAGAGAGAATAAAACTGGGGGGAGAGAGAGAGAGGGAGGGAGAGAGAGAAACACTGGGGGGAGAGAGAGAAACACAGGGGGGAGAGAGAAAGAAACACTGGGGGGGGGGAGAGAGAGATTAAGAAACACCGGGGGGAGAGAGAGAGAGAGAGAAACATTGGGCGGAGAGCGAGAGAGAAAACTGGGGGGTGGGAGAGAAACACTGGGGGGAGAGAGAGAAACACTGGGTGGAGAGAGAGAAACACAGGGGGTAGAGAGAAAGTAACACTGGGGGGAGAGGGAGAGAAACACTGAGTGGAGAGAGAGAGAAACACTGAGTGGAGAGAGAGAGAAACACTGGGGGAAGAGAGAGAGTAACAATGGGGGGAGAGAGAGAGAAAAACTCGGTGGAGAGAGACAAAAAAACTGGGGGGAGAGAGAGAGAATCACGGGGGGGGGTGGGCGGTGAGAGAGAGAAAAACCGGGGAGAGAGTGAGAGAAACACTGGGGGGGAGAGAGAGAGAGAGAAACACTGGGGGGAGAGAGAGAAAGAGAAACATTGGGCGGAGAGAGAGAGAGAAAACTGGGGGGAGAGAGAGAAAAACTGGGGGGAGAGAGAGAGAAAAACTGGGGGGAGAGAGAGAGAAAAACTGGGGGGAGAGAGAGAAAAACTAGGGAGAGAGAGAGAACAACTGGGGGGAGAGAGAGAACAACTGGGGGGAGAGAGAGAACAACTGGGGAAGAGAGAGAGAGAAAAACTGGGGGAAGAGACAGAGAGAAAAACTGGGGGGAGAGAGAGAGAGAGAGAGAGAAACACAGCGGGGGGAGGGAGAGAGAGAAACACGAGGGGAGGGGGAGAGAGAGAAACACGAGGGGAGGGGGAGAGAGAGAAACACTAGGGGAGGGGGAGAGAGAGAAACACCGGGGGGAGAGAGAGAGAGAAACACCGGGGGGAGAGAGAGAGAGAAACACGGGGGGGAGGGAGAGAGAGAGAAACACCGGGGGGGTGGGGAGAGAGAGAGAAACACCGGGGGGAGAGAGAGAGAGAAACACTGGGGGGAGATAGAGAGAGAGAAAAACTGGTGGGAGAGAGAAACACTGGGGGGAGAGAGAGAAACACAGGGGGAGAGAGAGAGAAACACTGGGGGAGAGGGAGAGAAACACTGGGGGAGAGAGGGAGAGAAACACTGAGGGAGAGAGAGAGAAACACTGGGGGAGAGAGAGAGAAACACTGGGGGAGAGAGAGAGAAACACTGGGGGAGAGAGAGAGAAACACTAGGGGGAGAGGGAGAGAAACACTGGGGGAGAGAGAGAGAAACACTGGGGGAGAGAGAGAAACACTGGGGGGAGAGAGAGAAACACTGGGGGAGAGAGAGAGAAACACTGGGGGAGAGAGAGAGAAACACTGGGGGAGAGAGAGAGAAACACTGGGGGGAGAGAAAGACACAGAGTAACACTGGGGTGAGAGAGAGAGAGAAACACTGAGGGAGAGAGAGAGAAACACTGGGAGAGAGAGAGAGACACTGGGAGAGAGAGAGAGACACTGGGAGAGAGAGAGAGACACTGGGGGAGAGAGAGAGAAACACTGGGGGAGAGAGAGAGAAACACTGGGGGAGAGAGATAGAAACACTGGGAGAGAGAGATAAACACTGGGAGAGAGAGAGAGAAACACTGGGGGGGTGGAGAGAAACACTGGGGGGGGGAGAGAGAAACACTGGGGGAGAGAGGGAGAGAAACACTGAGGGAGAGAGAGAGAAACACTGGGGGAGAGAGAGAAACACTGGGGGAGAGAGAGAGAAACACTGGGGGAGAGAGAGAGAAACACTGGGGGAGAGGGAGAGAAACACTGGGGGAGAGAGAGAGTAACACTGGGGGAGAGAGAGAGTAACACTGGGGGAGAGAGAGAAACACTGGGGGAGAGAGAGAAACACTGGGGGGGAGAGAGAGAAACACTGGGGGAGAGAGAGAGAAACACTGGGGGAGAGAGAGAGAAACACTGGAGGAGAGAGAGAGAAACACTGGGGGAGAGAGAGAGAAACACTGGGGGGAAAGGGAGAGAGAGAGAAACACTGGGGGGTGAGAGAGAGAAACACTGGGGTGAGAGAGAGAAACACTGGGGAAGAGAGAGAGAGAAACACTGTGGGAGAGAGAGAGAAGCACTGGGGGAGATAGAGAGAAACACTGGGGGAGGGAGAGAGAAACACTGGGGGAGAGAGAGAGAGAAACACTGTGGGAGAGAGGGAGAGAGAAACATTGGGGGAGAGAGAGAGAGAGAAACACTGGGGGGAGAGAGAGAGAGAAACAGTGGAGGAGAGGGAGAGAAACACTGGGGGAGAGAGAGAGAGAGAAACAGTGGGGGAGAGAGAGAGAAACACTGGGGGAGAGAGAGAGAAACACTGGGGGAGAGAGAGAGAAACACTGGGGGAGAGTGAGAGAAACACTGGGGGAGAGAGAGAGAAACACTGGGGGGGAGAGAGAGAAACACTGGGGGAGAGAGAGAGAAACACTGGGGGAGAGAGAGAGAAACACTGGGGGAGAGAGAGAGAAACACTCGGGGGGGAGAGAAAGAGTGAAACACTGGGGGAGAGGGAGAGAAACACTGAGGGAGAGAGAGAGAAACACTGGGGGAGAGAGAGAGAAACACTGGGGGGGAGAGAGAGAGAAACACTGGGGGAGAGAGAGAGAAACACTGGGGGCGAGAGAGTAACACTGGGGGAGAGAGAGAGAAACACTGGGGGAGAGAGAGAGAAACACTGGGGGAGAGAGAGAAACACTGGGGGAGAGAGAGAAACACTGGGGGAGAGAGAGAGAAACACTGGGGGAGAGAGAGAGAAACACTGGGGGAGAGAGAGAGAAACACTGGGGGAGAGAGAGAAGCACTGGGGGAGAGAGAGAAACACTGGGGGAGAGAGAGAGAAACATTGGGGGAGAGAGAGAGAAACACTGGGGGGAGAGAAAGACACAGAGAGAAACACTGGGGTGAGAGAGAGAGAGAAACACTGAGGGAGAGAGAGAAGCACTGGGAGAGAGAGAGAGAGACACTGGGAGAGAGAGAGAGGAACACTGGGGGAGAGAAAGAGGGAGGGAATCACTGGGGAGAGAGAGATGAACACTGGGGGGGAGAGAGAGAATGAGAAAAACAGGGGGGAGAGAGAGAGAAGAACTGGGGGGAGAGAGAAACATTGGGGGGAGAGAGAGAGAGGGAAACACTGCGGGGGGAGAGAGAGAGAAACACTGGGGGGAGAGAGAGAGAGAAACACTGGGGGGTGAGAGAGAGAGAAACACTGGGGGGAAAGGGAGAGAGAGAGAAACACTGGGGGGTGAGAGAGAGAAACACTGGGGAGAGAGAGAGAAAGAAACACTGCGGGTGAGAACGAGAAACACAGGGCGGTGAGAGAGAAACACTGGGGGGGGAGAGAGAGATAGAGAAACACTGGGGGGAGAGAGAGAGAGAGAAAAACATTGGGCAGAGAGAGAGAGAGAGAAAACTGGGGGCAGAGAGAGAAACACTGGGGGGAGAGAGAGAAACACTGGTTGGAGAGAGAGAAACACAGGGGGGAGTCAGAAAGTAACACTGGGGGGAGAGGGAGAGAAACACTGGGGGGAGAGAGAGAGAAACACTGTGGGGAGAGAGAGAGAAACACTGGGAGAGAGAGCGAGAAACACTGGGGGAGAGAGCGAGAAACACTGGGGGGAGAGAGAGAAACACTGGGGAGAGAGAGAGAAAGAAACACTGGGGGGAGAGAGAGAGAGAAACACTGGGGGAAAGGGAGAGAGAGAGAAACACTGGGGGGTGAGAGAGAGAAACACTGGGGAGAGAGAGAGAAAGAAACACTGCAGGAGAGAACGAGAAACACAGGGCGGTGAGAGAGAAACACTGGGGGGAGGAGAGAGAGATAGAGAAACACTGGGGGGAGAGAGAGAGAGAGAAACATTGGGCGGAGAGAGAGAGAGAGAAAACTGGGGGCAGAGAGAGAAACACTGGGGGGAGAGAGAGAGAAACAATGGGGAGAGAGAGAGAGAAAAACTGGGGGGAGAGAGAGAGAAACACGAGGGGAAGAGTGAAACACTGGGGGAGAGAGAGTGAGAAACTCTGGGGGGAGAGAGAGCAAGAGAAACACTGGGGGGGAGAGAGAAAGAGAAACACTGGGGGGAGAGAGAAAGAAACACTGGGGGGGGGGAGAGAGAGATTAAGAAACACCGGGGGGAGAGAGAGAGAGAGAGAAACATTGGGCGGAGAGCGAGAGAGAAAACTGGGGGGTGGGAGAGAAACACTGGGGGGAGAGAGAGAAACACTGGGTGGAGAGAGAGAAACACAGGGGGTAGAGAGAAAGTAACACTGGGGGGAGAGGGAGAGAAACACTGAGTGGAGAGAGAGAGAAACACTGGGGGAAGAGAGAGAGTAACAATGGGGGGAGAGAGAGAGAAAAACTCGGTGGAGAGAGACAAAAAAACTGGGGGGAGAGAGAGAGAATCACGGGGGGGGTGGGCGGTGAGAGAGAGAAAAACCGGGGAGAGAGTGAGAGAAACACTGGGGGGGAGAGAGAGAGAGAGAAACACTGGGGGGAGAGAGAGAAAGAGAAACATTGGGCGGAGAGAGAGAGAGAAAACTGGGGGGAGAGAGAGAAAAACTGGGGGGAGAGAGAGAGAAAAACTGGGGGGAGAGAGAGAGAAAAACTGGGGGGAGAGAGAGAAAAACTAGGGAGAGAGAGAGAACAACTGGGGGGAGAGAGAGAACAACTGGGGGGAGAGAGAGAACAACTGGGGAAGAGAGAGAGAGAAAAACTGGGGGAAGAGACAGAGAGAAAAACTGGGGGGAGAGAGAGAGAGAGAAACACAGCGGGGGGAGGGAGAGAGAGAAACACGAGGGGAGGGGGGAGAGAGAGAAACACGAGGGGAGGGGGAGAGAGAGAAACACTAGGGGAGGGGGAGAGAGAGAGAAACACCGGGGGGAGAGAGAGAGAGAAACACCGGGGGGAGAGAGAGAGAGAAACACGGGGGGAGGGAGAGAGAGAGAGAAACACCGGGGGGGTGGGGAGAGAGAGAGAAACACCGGGGGGAGAGAGAGAGAGAAACACTGGGGGGAGATAGAGAGAGAGAAAAACTGGTGGGAGAGAGAAACACTGGGGGGAGAGAGAGAAACACAGGGGGAGAGAGAGAGAAACACTGGGGAGAGGGAGAGAAACACTGGGGGAGAGAGAGAGAAACAATGGGGGAGAGAGGGAGAGAAACACTGAGGGAGAGAGAGAGAAACACTGGGGGAGAGAGAGAGAAACACTGGGGGAGAGAGAGAGAAACACTGGGGGAGAGAGAGAGAAACACTAGGGGGAGAGGGAGAGAAACACTGGGGGAGAGAGAGAGAAACACTGGGGGGGAGAGAGAGAAACACTGGGGGAGAGAGAGAGAAACACTGGGGGAGAGAGAGAGAAACACTGGGGGAGAGAGAGAGAAACACTGGGGGGAGAGAAAGACACAGAGTAACACTGGGGTGAGAGAGAGAGAGAAACACTGAGGGAGAGAGAGAGAAACACTGGGAGAGAGAGAGAGACACTGGGAGAGAGAGAGAGACACTGGGAGAGAGAGAGAGACACTGGGGGAGAGAGAGAGAAACACTGGGGGAGAGAGAGAGAAACACCGGGGGAGAGAGATAGAAACACTGGGAGAGAGAGATAAACACTGGGAGAGAGAGAGAGAAACACTGGGGGGGTGGAGAGAAACACTGGGGGGGGGGAGAGAGAAACACTGGGGGAGAGAGGGAGAGAAACACTGAGGGAGAGAGAGAGAAACACTGGGGGAGAGAGAGAAACACTGGGGGAGAGAGAGAGAAACACTGGGGGAGAGAGAGAGAAACACTGGGGAGAGGGAGAGAAACACTGGGGGAGAGAGAGAGTAACACTGGGGGAGAGAGAGAAACACTGGGGGGAGAGAGAGAGAAACACTGGGGGAGAGAGAGAGAAACACTGGGGGAGAGAGAGAGAAACACTGGAGGAGAGAGAGAGAAACACTGGGGGAGAGAGAGAGAAACACTGGGGGGAAAGGGAGAGAGAGAGAAACACTGGGGGGTGAGAGAGAGAAACACTGGGGTGAGAGAGGGAAACACTGGGGAAGAGAGAGAGAGAAACACTGTGGGAGAGAGAGAGAAGCACTGGGGGAGATAGAGAGAAACACTGGGGTAGGGAGAGAGAAACACTGGGGAGAGAGAGAGAGAAACACTGTGGGAGAGAGGGAGAGAGAAACATTGGGGAGAGAGAGAGAGAGAAACACTGGGGGGAGAGAGAGAGAGAAACAGTGGAGGAGAGGGAGAGAAACACTGGGGGAGAGAGAGAGAGAGAAACAGTGGAGGAGAGAGAGAGAAACACTGGGGGAGAGAGAGAGAAACACTGGGGGAGAGAGAGAGAAACACTGGGGAGAGAGAGAGAGAAACACTGGGGGAGAGAGAGAGAAACACTGGGGGAGAGTGAGAGAAACACTGGGGAGAGAGAGAGAAACACTGGGGGGAGAGAGAGAAACACTGGGGAGAGAGAGAGAAACACTGGGGAGAGAGAGAGAGAAACACTGGGGGAGAGAGAGAGAAACACTCGGGGGGAGAGAAAGAGTGAAACACTGGGGAGAGGGAGAGAAACACTGAGGGAGAGAGAGAGAAACACTGGGGGAGAGAGAGAGAAACACTGGGGGAGAGAGAGAGAAACACTGGGGGAGAGAGAGAGAAACACTGGGGGAGAGAGAGAGAAACACTGGGGGAGAGAGAGAGAAACACTAGGGGGAGAGGGAGAGAAACACTGGGGGAGAGAGAGAGAAACACTGGGGGGGAGAGAGAGAAACACTGGGGGAGAGAGAGAGAAACACTGGGGGAGAGAGAGAGAAACACTGGGGAGAGAGAGAGAAACACTGGGGGGAGAGAAAGACACAGAGTAACACTGGGGTGAGAGAGAGAGAGAAACACTGAGGGAGAGAGAGAGAAACACTGGGAGAGAGAGAGAGACACTGGGAGAGAGAGAGAGACACTGGGAGAGAGAGAGAGACACTGGGGGAGAGAGAGAGAAACACTGGGGGAGAGAGAGAGAAACACCGGGGGAGAGAGATAGAAACACTGGGAGAGAGAGAGATAAACACTGGGGAGAGAGAGAGAGAAACACTGGGGGGGTGGAGAGAAACACTGGGGGGGGGGAGAGAGAAACACTGGGGGAGAGAGGGAGAGAAACACTGAGGGAGAGAGAGAGAAACACTGGGGGAGAGAGAGAAACACTGGGGGAGAGAGAGAGAAACACTGGGGGAGAGAGAGAGAAACACTGGGGGAGAGGGAGAGAAACACTGGGGGAGAGAGAGAGTAACACTGGGGGAGAGAGAGAAACACTGGGGGGGAGAGAGAGAAACACTGGGGGAGAGAGAGAGAAACACTGGGGAGAGAGAGAGAAACACTGGAGGAGAGAGAGAGAAACACTGGGGGAGAGAGAGAGAAACACTGGGGGAAAGGGAGAGAGAGAGAAACACTGGGGGGTGAGAGAGAGAAACACTGGGGTGAGAGAGGGAAACACTGGGGAAGAGAGAGAGAGAAACACTGTGGGAGAGAGAGAGAAGCACTGGGGGAGATAGAGAGAAACACTGGGGTAGGGAGAGAGAAACACTGGGGGAGAGAGAGAGAGAAACACTGTGGGAGAGAGGGAGAGAGAAACATTGGGGGAGAGAGAGAGAGAGAAACACTGGGGGAGAGAGAGAGAGAAACAGTGGAGGAGAGGGAGAGAAACACTGGGGGAGAGAGAGAGAGAGAAACAGTGGAGGAGAGAGAGAGAAACACTGGGGGAGAGAGAGAGAAACACTGGGGAGAGAGAGAGAAACACTGGGGGAGAGAGAGAGAAACACTGGGGGAGAGAGAGAGAAACACTGGGGGAGAGTGAGAGAAACACTGGGGGAGAGAGAGAGAAACACTGGGGGGAGAGAGAGAAACACTGGGGGAGAGAGAGAGAAACACTGGGGGAGAGAGAGAGAAACACTGGGGGAGAGAGAGAGAAACACTCGGGGGGGAGAGAAAGAGTGAAACACTGGGGGAGAGGGAGAGAAACACTGAGGGAGAGAGAGAGAAACACTGGGGGAGAGAGAGAGAAACACTGGGGGAGAGAGAGAGAAACACTGGGGGAGAGAGAGTAACACTGGGGGAGAGAGAGAGAAACACTGGGGAGAGAGAGAGAAACACTGGGGGAGAGAGAGAAACACTGGGGGAGAGAGAGAAACACTGGGGGAGAGAGAGAAACACTGGGGGAGAGAGAGAGAAACACTGGGGGAGAGAGAGAGAAACACTGGGGAGAGAGAGAGAAACACTGGGGGAGAGAGAGAAGCACTGGGGGAGAGAGAGAAACACTGGGGAGAGAGAGAGAAACACTGGGGGAGAGAGAGAGAAACACTGGGGGGAGAGAAAGACACAGAGAGAAACACTGGGGTGAGAGAGAGAGAGAACACTGAGGGAGAGAGAGAAGCACTGGGAGAGAGAGAGAGAGACACTGGGAGAGAGAGAGAGGAACACTGGGGGAGAGAAAGAGGGAGGGAATCACTGGGGAGAGAGAGATGAACACTGGGGGGGAGAGAGAGAGAGAAAACTGGGGGGAGAGAGAGAAAAACTGGGGGGAGAGAGAGAGAAAAACTGGGGGGAGAGAGAGAAAAACTGGGGAGAGAGAGAGAACAACTGGGGGGAGAGAGAGAACAACTGGGGGGAGAGAGAGAACAACTGGGGATGAGAGAGAGAGAGAGAGAGACAGAAACACAGCGGGGGGAGGGAGAGAGAGAAACACTAGGGGAGGGGGAGAGAGAGATAAACACGGGGGGAGAGAGAGAGAGAAACACCGGGGGGAGAGAGAGAGAGAGAAACAACGGGGCGAGAGAGAGAGAGATAAACACTGGGGGGAGAGAGAGAGAAACACTGGGGAGAGAGAGAGAGAAACACTGGGGAGAGAGAGAGAGAAACACTGGGGGGAGATAGAGAGAGAGAAAAACTTGTGGGAGAGAGAAACACTGGGGGGAGAGAGAGAAACACTGGGGGAGAGAGAGAGAAACACTGGGGGGGAGAGAGAGAAACACTGGGGGAGAGAGAGAGAAACACTGGGGGGAGAGAGAGAAACACTGGGGGAGAGAGAGAGAAACACTGGGGGGGAGAGAGAGAAACACTGGGGGAGAGAGAGAGAAACACTGGGGGAGAGAGAGAGAAACACTGGGGGAGAGAGAGAGAAACACTGGGGGAGAGAGAGAGAAACACTCGGGGGGGAGAGAAAGAGTGAAACACTGGGGGAGAGGGAGAGAAACACTGAGGGAGAGAGAGAGAAACACTGGGGGAGAGAGAGAGAAACACTGGGGGAGAGAGAGAGAAACACTGGGGGAGAGAGAGTAACACTGGGGGAGAGAGAGAGAAACACTGGGGGAGAGAGAGAGAAACACTGGGGGAGAGAGAGAGAAACACTGGGGGAGAGAGAGAGAAACACTGGGGGAGAGAGAGAAACACTGGGGGAGAGAGAGAAACACTGGGGGAGAGAGAGAGAAACACTGGGGGAGAGAGAGAGAAACACTGGGGGAGAGAGAGAGAAACACTGGGGGAGAGAGAGAAACACTGGGGGAGAGAGAGAAACACTGGGGGAGAGAGAGAGAAACACTGGGGGAGAGAGAGAGAAACACTGGGGGGAGAGAAAGACACAGAGAGAAACACTGGGGTGAGAGAGAGAGAGAAACACTGAGGGAGAGAGAGAAGCACTGGGAGAGAGAGAGAGAGACACTGGGAGAGAGAGAGAGGAACACTGGGGGAGAGAAAGAGGGAGGGAATCACTGGGGAGAGAGAGATGAACACTGGGGGGGAGAGAGAGAATGAGAAAAACAGGGGGGAGAGAGAGAGAAGAACTGGGGGGAGAGAGAAACATTGGGGGGAGAGAGAGAGAGGGAAACACTGCGGGGGGAGAGAGAGAGAAACACTGGGGGGAGAGAGAGAGAGAAACACTGGGGGGTGAGAGAGAGAGAAACACTGGGGGGAAAGGGAGAGAGAGAGAAACACTGGGGGGTGAGAGAGAGAAACACTGGGGAGAGAGAGAGAAAGAAACACTGCGGGAGAGAACGAGAAACACAGGGCGGTGAGAGAGAAACACTGGGGGGGGGAGAGAGAGATAGAGAAACACTGGGGGGAGAGAGAGAGA
The DNA here is from genome assembly GCF_035084215.1 of Heptranchias perlo. Taxonomy (NCBI): domain Eukaryota; kingdom Metazoa; phylum Chordata; class Chondrichthyes; order Hexanchiformes; family Hexanchidae; genus Heptranchias; species Heptranchias perlo. The sequence continues at coordinate 1,515,515 of NW_027138494.1, forward strand.
GAGAAAAACATTGGGCAGAGAGAGAGAGAGAGAAAACTGGGGGCAGAGAGAGAAACACTGGGGGGAGAGAGAGAAACACTGGTTGGAGAGAGAGAAACACAGGGGGGAGTCAGAAAGTAACACTGGGGGGAGAGGGAGAGAAACACTGGGGGGAGAGAGAGAGAAACACTGTGGGGAGAGAGAGAGAAACACTGGGAGAGAGAGCGAGAAACACTGGGGGAGAGAGCGAGAAACACTGGGGGGAGAGAGAGAAACACTGGGGAGAGAGAGAGAAAGAAACACTGGGGGGAGAGAGAGAGAGAAACACTGGGGGGAAAGGGAGAGAGAGAGAAACACTGGGGGGTGAGAGAGAGAAACACTGGGGAGAGAGAGAGAAAGAAACACTGCAGGAGAGAACGAGAAACACAGGGCGGTGAGAGAGAAACACTGGGGGGGGGGGGAGAGAGAGATAGAGAAACACTGGGGGGAGAGAGAGAGAGAGAAACATTGGGCGGAGAGAGAGAGAGAAAACTGGGGGCAGAGAGAGAAACACTGGGGGGAGAGAGAGAAACACTGGTTGGAGAGAGAGAAACACAGGGGGGAGTCAGAAAGTAACACTGGGGGGAGAGGGAGAGAAACACTGGGGGGAGAGAGAGAGAAACACTGGGGGGAGAGAGAGAGTAACAATGGGGGGAGAGAGAGAGAAAAACTCGGTGGAGAGAGACAAAAATACTGGGGGGAGAGAGAGAGAATCACGGGGGGGGGTGAGAGAGAGAAAAACCGGGGAGAGAGTGAGAAAAACACTGGGGGGGAGAGAGAGAGAGAGAAACACTGGGGGGAGAGAGAGAGAGAGAAACATTGGGCGGAGAGAGAGAGAGAAAACTGGGGGGAGAGAGAGAAAAACTGGGGGGAGAGAGAGAGAAAAACTGGGGGGAGAGAGAGAAAAACTGGGGAGAGAGAGAGAACAACTGGGGGGAGAGAGAGAACAACTGGGGGGAGAGAGAGAACAACTGGGGATGAGAGAGAGAGAGAGAGAGACAGAAACACAGCGGGGGGAGGGAGAGAGAGAAACACTAGGGGAGGGGGAGAGAGAGATAAACACGGGGGGAGAGAGAGAGAGAAACACCGGGGGGAGAGAGAGAGAGAGAAACAACGGGGCGAGAGAGAGAGAGAGATAAACACTGGGGGGAGAGAGAGAGAAACACTGGGGAGAGAGAGAGAGAAACACTGGGGAGAGAGAGAGAGAAACACTGGGGAGAGAGAGAGAGAAACACTGGGGGGAGATAGAGAGAGAGAAAAACTTGTGGGAGAGAGAAACACTGGGGGGAGAGAGAGAAACACTGGGGGAGAGAGAGAGAAACACTGGGGGAGAGAGAGAGAAACACTGGGGGAGAGAGAGAGAAACACTGGGGGAGAGAGAGAGAAACACTGGGGGAGAGAGAGAGAAACACTGGGGGAGAGGGAGAGAAACACTGGGGAGAGAGAGAGAAACACTGGGGGGGAGAGAGAGAAACACTGGGGGAGAGAGAGAGAACACTGGGGGAGAGAGAGAGAAACACTGGGGGAGAGAGAGAGAAACACTGGGGAGAGAGAGAGAAACACTCAGGGGGGAGAGAAAGAGTGAAACACTGGGGAGAGAGGGAGAGAAACACTGAGGGAGAGAGAGAGAAACACTGGGGAGAGAGAGAGAAACACTGGGGGAAAGAGAGAGAAACACTGGGGGAGAGAGAGAAACACTGGGGGAGAGAGAGAGAAACACTGGGGGAGAGAGAGAGAAACACTGGGGGAGAGAGAGAAACACTGGGGAGAGAGAGAAACACTGGGGGAGAGAGAGAGAAACACTGGGGGAGAGAGAGAGAAACACTGGGGGAAGAGAGAGAGAAACACTGGGGGAGAGAGAGAAACACTCGGGGAGAGAGAGAGAGAAACACTGGGGGGAGAGAAAGACACAGAGAGAAACACTGGGGTGAGAGAGAGAGAGAAACACTGAGGGAGAGAGAGAAGCACTGGGAGAGAGAGAGAGAGACACTGGGAGAGAGAGAGAGAGAGACACTGGGGGAGAGAGAGAGAAACACTGGGGGAGAGAAAGAGGGAGAGAATCACTGGGGAGAGAGAGGGAAAAACTTGGGGGAGAGAGAGAGGGAAACACTGCGGGAGAGAGAGAGAGAAACACTGGGGGGTGAGAGAGAGAGGGAAACACTGGGGGGGAGAGAGAGAGGGAAACACTGGGGTGAGAGAGAGAGAAACACTGGGGGGAGAGAGAGAGAAACACTGGGGGGAGAGAGGGAAAAACTTGGGGGAGAGAGAGAGGGAAACAATGGGGGGAGAGAGAGATAAATCCCGGGGGGAGAGAGAGAAACACTTGGGGAGAGAGAGAGAGAGAAACACTGTGGGAGAGAGTGTTTCTCTCACTCTCCCCAGTGTTTGTATCAATCGCTCTCTGTCCCACTGGGAGAGAGAGAGAGAGAGAGAAACACTGGGGGGAGAGAGAGAGAGAAACAGTGGAGGAGAGGAGAGAAACACTGGGGGAGAGAGAGAGAGAGAAACAGTGGAGGAGAGAGAGAGAAACACTGGGGGGAGAGAGAGAAACACTGGGGGGAGAGAGAGAAACACTGGGGGGAGAGAGAGAAACACTGGGGGGAGAGAGAGAAACACTGGGGGGAGAGAGAGAAACACTGGGGGGAGAGAGAGAGAGAAACACTGCGGGGAGAGAGAGTGAGAGAGAAACATTGGGGGAGAGGGAGAGAGAGAGAAACACTGGTGGGTGAGAGAGAGAAACACTGGGGTGAGAGAGAGGGAAACGCTGGTGGGGGGAGAGAGAGAGAGAGAGAGGGAAACACTGGGGGAGAGAGATAGAAAGAAACAATGTGGGTGAGAGAGAGAGGGAGAGAAACACTTGGATAGAGAGAAATTCATAGAAACACTGGGGAGAGAGAGAGAGAAAACACTGGGGGTGGTGAGAGAAACACTGGGGAAGAGAGGGAAAAACTAGGGGAGAGAGAGGGAAACACTGGGGGGAGAGAGAGAGAAACACTGGGGTGAGAGAGAGAAACACTGGGGAAGAGAGAGAGAGAGAAACACTGGGGAGAGAGAGAGAGAGAGAAACACTGGGAGAGAGAGAGAAACACTGGGGGAGAGAGAGAGAAACACTGGGGGGAAAGGAGAGAGAGAGAAACACTGGGGTGAGAGAGAGAAACACTGGGAAGAGAGAGAGAGAAACACTGTGGAGAGAGAGAGAAGCACTGGGGAGATAGAGAGAAACACTGGGGGAGGGAGAGAGAAACACTGGGGGGGAGAGAGAGAGAAACACTGGGGGAGAGAGAGAGAAACACTGGGGGAAGAGAGAGAAACACTGGGGGAGAGAGAGAGAAACACTGGGGGAGAGAGAGAGAAACACTGGGGGAGAGAGAGAGAAACACTGGGGGAGAGAGAGAAACACTGGGGAGAGAGAGAAACACTGGGGGAGAGAGAGAGAAACACTGGGGGAGAGAGAGAGAAACACTGGGGGAGAGAGAGAGAAACACTGGGGAGAGAGAGAAACACTGGGGGAGAGAGAGAGAAACACCTGGGGGGAGAGAAAGACACAGAGAGAAACACTGGGGTGAGAGAGAGAGAGAGAAACACTGAGGGAGAGAGAGAAGCACTGGGAGAGAGAGAGAGAGACACTGGGAGAGAGAGAGAGAGAGACACTGGGGGAGAGAGAGAGAAACACTGGGGGAGAGAAAGAGGAGAGAATCACTGGGGAGAGAGAGGGAAAACTTGGGGGAGAGAGAGAGGGAAACACTGCGGGGAGAGAGAGAGAGAAACACTGGGGGGTGAGAGAGAGAGGGAAACACTGGGGGGAGAGAGAGAGGGAAACACTGGGGTGAGAGAGAGAGAAACACTGGGGGAGAGAGAGAGAGAAACACTGGGGGGAGAGAGGGAAAAACTTGGGGGAGAGAGAGAGGGAAACAATGGGGGAGAGAGAGA